>NC_089509.1:61553338-61861880 GCF_036850995.1 Saccopteryx leptura | reverse complement strand
CCATTAAGAGGGAAATTCCATTTCCCATTATGGTGAAACAGGGGTAACTGGTAGAGTAGGATTACTGGCTGGCGCCTTTTCAGAGGTAGTCTAATCCCCTTTGCCCTTTTTCACACTTTCCCCAGCGACAGGCACACATACACATGCTCTCCCGTAACTTTATTTGGTTAGTTTGCAAATGAGGGCAAGAAATCTAAGAATGGAAAATGTCTTTATAGACCCTTCTGTTTTTGGTCAGATAGCCAGAAAAACAAGCCAATTAATAAACAATCAAATTTCCTTAATATTAAAAATTGCTCATGGAATCCTTGTGATCATCGATATTAGCTGCTTAAAAGGTTGAACCAGAAAAGTTTGAGGCAGCAATATTTTCCTGGGAATATGCTGACACAGGATCTATTATAACAAACCTCATCAAAAAGCAGAATTTTAGAGAAAATTTGAATCCATTCAAACATCTGGACAACTCTACCTATAAGAGTTTTATAAAATGTCAGAGACTAAATCTTTCATACATTTTTTTATTCATTGAAGGCACTATGAACTGGAAAATAATAATTTGGAGAAAACCAATCTTTATGAAATAAAAAAAGAAATTGAATATGCACAGGCTAGTTGATGATCCTTCCAATATATATACCGAACCAGAATTTCAAGGGAATGGAGGATGTGGATGTACTTTTAGAAGTTCCCCAGGTAATTCTGATGTGCAGCCATGGTTAGCAGGGAACCACAGATACACAGCCTACCAGCTGCTCTTTATCTCCATGGCAACAGAGCCAGAGGAAGCAAGTATTAACTGTGGCATGAAGTATTTAAGCTAATATAAGTTTGCTTTTAATTACTAGGTATGCATTTGTCATTATAACTCTTTAATGGATACCTTCTCCTTGGCCCCCTGCCTAAGATTTGAGTAGCTTCCACCAGGTGAATACTAATGCTTTTGGTTAAAGATTTTTACCTAGGCTTTTACGAATTATGCATTAAAAAATGTTAGAATCTAAGTCAATTAAATTGTTCTCTAGAGACTCATGCATTAAAAATAATGGTATACAAAATAAACAATGAAAAATAGAACAATAGAAAGCAATATAAATGCCCAGGTACACATTTAAGAATATTATGTACTAAGCCTTAACTGTTATAAATTGTATTTAATTTAACTCTGGTGTTTCTTTATGGAGACTAAATAAGAAAACTAGTAATCTGATTTTATTTATAGTGCCAGAATTCTTTATAGTTACACCTTTTCTTGAAATCCTTCTTTGAGGTTTAGAAATAAGTATTTTTTTTCTGCAACTTTGGGCATCAAAGCCTTTACAATATTGTAGCCTCTCATGGAGAAATATTAATAATATAATATGTATAGTTTCCTTCATATATTTTCTATTCTAATTGCTTTTTCTCCTGCTCTCTTTCAATAGAAATATCTAATTTCTTCCACAGAATTTTCTTGGTGTCTTCTTGTTTTCTTTTCCCTCCCTCCCTCCCTCCCTCCCTCCCTCCCTCCCTCCCTCCCTCCCTCCCTCCCTCCCTCCCTCCCTCCCTCCCTCCCTCCCTCTCTTCTCTTTTTGCCATGAGAAGTCTGTTTCCCACCTTTGTGTGCATGAGAGTTTATAAAATCCTGTGATACTATCTTTTGTTATTTATTATCATTAATAGTAATGATGACAATAATGAACATCTTCATACATTCTTCAAACATTCTTTAATTTCATCTTTTCAAATCAGGAAGGGATCCCTTGGCAACAAGTTACCATGTCCTCTTTCCTAGATGGCATGATGCTGGTGTGAAAGTTCTATGGTGCAAACTAGCCAGATTATTTTTAAATTAACCCATCATTTCCAAATAACTTACAACCTACTTCAGACCTATGTATTTCTGTGAGAAAAGAATAAAACATTGTTTGCTGTCTAAGCATTTAAAAACAAAAATGAAAAAAAAATTTAAAACTATGATTTTGATAGGAAGAGAGAAATTGTGTATACATGGTCCCTGCTTTGGATGGGTGGATTAGGAGCTGTTCATTTATCTGACTTGCAGTTTTGTTATTGCTTTCCTAAGCGTTTGCTTTCCCATTTCAGGGGAGGTAAAGTCAAACGGTGTTAAATGAGCCTGTGTGTGCATGCGCACTCCCAAATATATCTTGGGGAAGTATAAGAAGAATTGTTGTTTGTAACTTTTATGAACTGAATGTATGTGTCCCCTTCCCTCCAATTTATATGTTGAAACTGTATCCCCAAATGTGGTGGTATTAGAAGAAAGGCCTTTGGGAAGTAATTATGGTTAGATAAGGTTGTGAAGGTAGAGACTTTATAATTATGAGTAGGACTAGTGTCCTTGTAAAAGTCAGGAGAGAGCTTGCTTCTTTTCTGTGCTTTCTACCACATGAGGACATGGTGAGAAGTCAGCAGTCTGCAGCCTGGGAGAGGGCTCTCACTAGAACTCGACCATGCGGTACTTTGATCTTGGCCTTCCGACCTACAGAATGGGGAGGAATAAATTTTTGTTGTTTATAAGCCACCCAGTCTGTTGTATTCTGTTATAATAACCCAAATTTACAAAGACAATAGTCTTAAATTCCCTTAAGTCATACAGGTAACTAAAGAAATGATTCCACGTTTTTAAAAATAACTTCAGTTTTCCTTGCTTAAATGCAGTTAAGTTATTCACAAAACAGTTTCTGGAAAAAATGAAAATCTGGAATTCAACTTTCTTTCTCAGTTGTGGACTTGAATAAGCAGGAGGATGAATACAAAATCCTTATAATCTGTAGTGGCTTGTTCTAGAAACAGAAGAGAAGAGTACACAGGAAAAAATGTTAAATGTTTTATGAAACATTGTAAAAGTGATATTACACATAGAAATCTGGCAAATTGCAGTAAAACTAAAAGTAGGAAAAAATTAAATTTAAGTTTCACCTAAGGACAAGCACAGTTAACGTTTTGAAATATTTCTAGCATTAGGATTTAAAAAAAAATCAATTTTATAACTCAGAAAGGCCTTATAAGAGTTAAAAGCTATCAAGTCATTTCCTTGCTAATATACTAATGTTATTTCTTTGCTAAGATACTAATATTTGGTAATGTATATTCAAGTCAAGATTGCTGTTATGTTGTTCTTTAACTGACTATAAAATTTACCTTTCACCCGAGGGACTACCTCTGGAAAGCTGTCCTCAAGGGATAATCTGAACTGCTGAAAGAGAGACTCAAAGATGTTCTTCACAGAATTATTTATTGGGAAATCGGTGGCTAAATATGATCAAATACCACACAGCTACTAAAGTTATATATTTATAAGGATTAAAAAAAATAACATGGGAAATGGTTATGAACCAATGTTAAGCTAAAATAGCAGATTACAAAGTTTTATGTAAAATACAATCTCAATTATGTTTTTACACAGTAGAAGAAATGTGGTATCAAAATACCTCATAAAACACCAAAAGAGTTGTTATATCTGAGTGCTGGGATTATGAGTAAATATGTTTTTTTAATCTCTATAATTTTCTGCCTATTCAAACATTTACTACATTGACGATGTATTTATATTTCTTTTATAACTGTGTTTTTGAAAATGGAAACAAGAACACGAACTGTTATCTTGCCCCATTTTGGGGGAACCATACTTGGAACACAAAGGAAGAAATTAAATAGCACCAAGCATCCCTTCCTCAGAACATTTCCTGTGTTTCTAATCACATGGCAGCTGTTTGCTCAATAATAGTCTGCTCTGAATTTTATAGAAGCCACATTTTTTAATTGAGTGCTTTGAAGAGACTTAAGAACCATGTAGAAAGAAAAGCAGGGGCCCTCTCTCTGATGGCTAGCTTGTAACACAATTTGAAATGCTTTTTAGGGATGGTTACGGCCCTCTCTGTGAGTGTCTCCCTCTCTCAGGAATCAGCAGCCCAGACACAAGGCTCCTGCAAGCCTGGGTGTAAAAACTCACTTAATGAAGAAGCCTGGTGGGGCCTGGCTGTACCCTCTGCACAAGGCTTCATCAAGCCTGGGCCCTTACCAGGCTTGCAACAGCAGGACTCCAGAAGCTGGCCCTGGGTTTTCATTACTTTCCTCCAGGAAGGTGGACCCTAAAAAAAACGACACCCAGTTTCGATTGTGCAAAAGGTCTGATTTGGTGAAGCCTCATCTCTGGGCTAGGCCTGCCTACCCTTTTTCTGTTTACTGTGAAAATTCTCTCAGGGCACATCACTGGCTTCAAAAGGGTTTCCTTCAATTATAAAAGAGGGACCTGGAGTTTTTCTCTACTTTGGTGTGGTAGGTGGTCAAAGAGAGGGAAGGACTTATACTACAAAATTTTAGTGGTAGTGGTGAATAGAAATGAAAATACTTTTCCCACTGGGCTGGTGGGGAGGAAGGAGATGAGTGGGACTGAAAGAAAGGGGCACAGGGCTCTTCCAGAGAACACTGATGGGCCTGGACGGTCCAGCGGGACATCAGGTTTTGTGACATCTGTGATAAGATGAAAGTCATCTGATCAATTTGACAAAATCATCAAAATAGGGACTGTCACAGAATTCCTAATTAGAAGAGATGCTGATGCTCTCCTGGTTTGCTTGGGCATCAGTATCAGGAGGCAGGATTCAAGGGCTGGTGGTCATTTATGAATCCTCCCCCATTACAAGAGGAAATGAAGAAACCATAAAGCACAAACAATGAGAAAGACACTTCAGTGTCTGTAGGAGAGGAAGCAGGCACTGCTGGGGCACCGAGCTGTGGGGCTGAGCATTGCTCCTGCTGAGCTAAAGCAACAGTGGCTACTGAGGAGTCAGGGACAATTCTTAATACATCGGGGCTGTGCTGTGAGTGGAGCCAGAGGCTGGACTCCTGCCATGACCACCTGCCCTCACCGGCCTGCCCCAACCCTGCCCTGCACCAGGCCTTCCATTCCAGGAGAGTCTTCCAACCCTAAGAACTTATTTCTCTGTCTTTTGTGAAAGACCCACCTGAAACCAGGGAAAAAACCAGAGCTACTTGGCCGCACCCCACCCCACCTGCCAGATCTCTATCCCCAGCCATTCTCATTTCCTTGTTCCTATCCCAGCTCCCAGCTCCCAGCTCCCAGCTCCCAGCTCCCAGCACCCAGCTCCCAGCTCCCAGCTCCCAGCACCCAGCACCCAGCACCCAGCTCCCAGCTCCCAGCACCCAGCACCCAGCACCAGCTCCCAGCTCCCAGCTCCCAGCGCCAGCTCCCAGCTCCCAGCACCAGCTCCCAGCTCCCAGCTCCCAGCACCAGCTCCCAGCTCCCAGCACCCAGCTCCCAGCTCCCAGCACCAGCTCCCAGCTCCCAGCTCCCAGCACCAGCTCCCAGCTCCCAGCACCCAGCTCCCAGCACCCAGCTCCCAGCACCAGCTCCCAGCTCCCAGCACCCAGCACCCAGCTCCCAGCTCCCAGCACCCAGCACCCAGCGCCAGCTCCCAGCTCCCAGCTCCCAGCACCAGCTCCCAGCACCCAGCACCCAGCACCCAGCACCAGCACCCAGCTCCCAGCTCCCAGCTCCCAGCACCAGCTCCCAGCTCCCAGCACCCAGCTCCCAGCTCTCAGCTCAGCTCCCAGCACCAGCTCCCAGCACCCAGCACCCAGCACCCAGCTCCCAGCTCCCAGCACCCAGCACCCAGCACCCAGCGCCAGCTCCCAGCTCCCAGCTCCCAGCACCAGCTCCCAGCACCCAGCACCCAGCACCCAGCACCCAGCACCAGCACCCAGCTCCCAGCACCAGCACCCAGCTCCCAGCTCCCAGCTCCCAGCTCCCAGCACCAGCTCCCAGCTCCCAGCTCCCAGCTCCCAGCTCCCAGCACCCAGCTCCCAGCACCAGCTCCCAGCTCCCAGCTCCCAGCACCAGCTCCCAGCACCAGCTCCCAGCTCCCAGCTCCCAGCTCCCAGCTCCCAGCACCCAGCTCCCAGCTCCAGCTCCCAGCACCCAGCTCCCAGCACCAGCTCCCAGCACCCAGCTCCCAGCACCAGCTCCCAGCTCCCAGCACCCAGCTCCCAGCACCAGCTCCCAGCTCCCAGCTCCCAGCACCAGCTCCCAGCTCCCAGCACCCAGCACCCAGCACCAGCTCCCAGCACCAGCTCCCAGCTCCCAGCTCCCAGCTCCCAGCACCCAGCGCCAGCTCCCAGTGCCAGCTTCCAGCGCCAGCTCAGACATTCAGGACCAGAAAGGGCTTCCCAGGGTGAGTCAGAGCCCTACCTGCACTTCTTTTCCCTTCATTAAAAGAGATAAGGAAAAAGAGAGACTTAGTGATTTTAAATTTCAAAATAGAATGAGCTTTATAATTTTTCTGTTTATAAAAATTATGCATTCTCATAATTAAAAAATTGAAAGAATATAGAAAAACCATAAGAAAAAAAATCCACCTCAAATCCTAACATTTATTGATAAGGATGACTAACACTTTGGTCAATATTCTGTTTTCTTTTATATTCAACAATGTGCTTGAGATTTCTTTTCATATTGGTAAATATGGAACCACATCATTATTTTTATAACTGTGAAGTATTTCATTTTATGGTATACCTTAAGTTATTTTAAAACACTCTTTATACATATTTTGTTTACTTTCAATTTATATTACTAATATGTTTTTTATTAGTAGTAATAATAAAATAAAATACGAGGAACAATATTTGTAGACTTTCCAAGTATCCCAGTTACATAAATTTCTAGAGAGGGAATCACTGGATTCAAAGACATGCTCATTTAGTATTAATACTTTGACTTATATAGCTACACTGCTTTTCCATTGAGTTCTTTTATTTTTTGATAAACACCAGTAATGGGAAGTGTCTTTGGTGCCACAACAGCTATCCTCTTGTGATATGTTTCAGAGTGTACAGAGTTGATTTATTATTTCCCTCTGATAGACAGAAGTATACAGCTGCCTTTCATTTAGTATTTGTAAATAAACTAAAGTACATGCTTGTGGGCAAGTTGATTCACTCTTTGGGAGCTCTGTGTCTCATCTGTGTAACTCAGTCTTGAATTAAATACACTGCAGGATCTCTTACATGTTTCAGGTTTTATAGATTTATGATGCCACAGGAAAAAACCCAGCAGACAGAATCTTACTCTTGCCTGCCTTACTGTTTATATTTTAGTTTTTCAGTGTTCCACTTGGAGTTTTATTTTAGTTGCAGATTAATTTGGAAATGATTAACAACTATGCAATATTAAGCCTCCTCATCCTATCATAAAATTGTTATTGGATGTTATTTCATCATTAAAGTAGTACATATGAAATGGATTATATCCTTTTTTTGCCTACTGTCTGCACTCCTCCTTTAGCCCCCACTCCCGGACTCCTTACCCCCAAAGTGCCTGCCTGACTTCTGAGAGTGTACATGTACTTTGACATATATGAATATAAGCAAAGATAAACATGCATGTAGATAATGTGTATACATCTACATACATGTTTGTGTGTGTGAGTACATGCATGCTCACACACACTTCTGCTCATTGCATCTTGCCAGCAGCTTGCACAGCAAGTGCTGAGGCATTCTGTCAAACCAGTTGAATGGCTTGGTTCAAAGGAATCCCACTGCTTATTCTAGTTTCACTCGAGCAGCCTCTCCCCTGAACTTATATAATCCATTCCTACTCAGTTTCTCAGCTTCCTTATCTAATGGGCACCTTGAACTTGACATGTCTAAACCAGAGCTCCTTATGTTTCCCATGCTCTCCCATACCTGCTCCTCCCACAGTCTCTCCTGTTTTGGTAAATGGCAACTCCATTCTCCCAGCAAACTTACTTTCTCTCTTCTCGTACTGGCCAAGTCTATCAGTGTCTGGCCGTGTTCTACCACCTATATTGCTATCATCATGGTCCAAGTCCCCATAGACTTTCACTTGGATAACCATATGAACCTTTATACTTGATCTTTGCCAAAAGGCTGAGAAACTACTTTTATATAAACCTTTAAAGTGGGTGCCCTGACTTCACCCTTGTTCCCCTCTAGTTTATTCTCCATAAAGCAGTCAGAATTATTTTTTAAAAATAGATTTATTGAAGTATAATTTATATACCATAAAATTTACCTATTTTAAGTATACAAATGCAGATAGGAGAGGATAGTGTAACCATCACCAATATCCATCACTCCCAAAAGACCCCATGTTCATTTGCAGTCAACTCCCATTCTTAACCCCAGTTTCAGGCAACCCCTAGTCTGCTTTGTCTCTGTAGATTTACATCTAGAAAAGTAAAGGCCCCATCAGAAGTGAGGGCCCCATGCAGATAACTGGCAGTATCATTTGGGAATGAGACTCTAGGTTCTGGCCCTTGTCATGGTGGGCCTTATTCTACTAGGACCAATGTGGCAATGCTCAGTGGAGACATGAGACACTAGATCAGGAATTTAAAGAGACATGTAGCACATGTACACTCATGTGCATCCTGTCCATAACTCCTTTGCTCCCCAGTCAGCAAGAAGTGAGGATTCAACAGGCAGAAGCATCCAGGGAGGTTACTTAAACAGACAAGTGGGGCAGTGTGAGACACCAGGGAGTGGTGAATCAGAGAATTTAGGCCCTGTTCTGTTGTACCCTTGGGGGGTATAGGTGCAGGGTTTTGCCAGATTATTTGACTTCAAGACAAGTCAGAAATTTGGATTCTATGTAAAATCTCTTATTTAAAAAATATTGACAGCAAATTAATACTTTCTTTATTTTTATTTATTTAAAAATTTTTCTTAAGTGAAAAGAGAGGAGGTATAGAGAAAGACTCCTGCATGCACCTCGACCAGGATCCACCCGGCAAGCCCTTTATGGGGTGCAGCTCTACCCATGTGGTGCCACTGATCCATTGCTTGGCAACCAAGCTATTTTAGCACCTGAGCAGCGAGTTCATGGAGCCATCCTCAGCACCCAGGGCCAACTTGCTCCAACTGAGCCATGGCTGTGGGAGAGGAAGAGAGAGAGAGAGAGAGAGAGAGAGAGAGAGAGAGAGAGAATGGAGAAGGGGAGGGGTGGAGAAGCGGATGATCACTTCTCCTGTGTGCCCCGACTCAGAATCGAATCCACACAGTGGGCCGATGCTCTACCACTGCTGAGCCAACCAGCCAGGGCCTAATCATTTTTTAGACATTGTACCAAATGCACTGCACTGACAAACAGAATGGGTATGAGGCTGTGTATACACCCTCTGGCAGGGTGGAATCTCTTGATTTGAATGAAGTTCAATTATGCTATATCATAATGCAGCCCATCTCTAGTCTGAATGTTTTAAGGTGTCCTCCCTACGACTGTAGTCAAAATTTTGTTTTCTCCTCACATAATTCTCCTTATTACTGGATTCCTAGGCATGGTATTTGGAGTTGGCAGGCAGTTACTTAGAATTTCTAGTCAAGTGCTTTTTTGAAACAGCTTTTTAACTAAAAAATTAGATCCCTAAGATTTACTGAATACCTGGTTAGCTTGCAGTTCCATTACAAGCCTAGAGAAAAATGTCTGTAACTATTTGTTGGTTTTCATTCTTATTTAGTTTTCAGGACAGACAGGGACACAAATAACCGGCACTGGCTGAAATAAAGAGTGATGGGTAGAGGTGTTTCAGATGAAATATGTCTGGCCCTAAAACTGCAGGGACCTATGGCTGCTAATGGGATGGTGGAGGGCCTGCCAGTAACCTAGCTGGTCAGATGTGGACAAAAAAGAGGTTATCCCCACAGTCACAGGAGCTGAGGAAGGTGGGGTGATGCCTAGAGAAAAGACTCAAGCCGTCCTTTCTGTGGACTGAACCATGCAACTAGATCAACACACGGCAAGGATGCTATGTAGTCAGAATACAAGTCCTTCATCTCTGAGAAGAGATGGAAATAATGCTTAATCTTTGTTTCTAGTAGTCATTTTCTCTCTTTTAGGACTCTTTTCTGGTGTAAGGGTGGGTGTTATATTAGCATCTCAAAGAGAGTGTTAAAGAACAGATCTGCTTTGCTTCCATGTTTAACTGTCTTTTAAGCACAGTAATACAGTTTCTGGTGACAGTGATGGCAGAACGGTAAAAGGTGTGGGCTCAAGACTTGGTCAAACTTCCCTCCACTTCATGGTTCTACCATGGTCTTGGGCAAATTTATTTACCATTTTGAACCTCAGTTTACTCATCTGCAAAATGGGTATAATAATGCTTACCTTATGGTGTTGATGTAAAGATTAAACGCAATAACCCAAGCTCTGTGCCTGGCAAGTAGTAAATGCTCCTTAAGTGTTAGCTGCTATTATTGGTACTGTTATTATGATGACTATTATTAGAGTTGAAAGTGGTGTAGAGGATATTAGGTCTAATTTTTATTAATGTCAGAAGTAAAGAAATTGACCCCTAGAGCTTGGGGTTTCTCAGCACGGTCTCACAGCTGGTCCCTGGCAGACCCAGCAGATCAGCTTCTGGAGGTCTTTTCCCAAATGTATCTTCCTGTGGCTGAAGTTTGCAATCATTCTTGTCTCTCTGCCAGGTGGAATATATTGGGATGGAGTTCCCTTCAGAGCTTAAAGGGAAGGAAATAATTTATAATCTCCATGGGGCCAGGGACCATGTCTGTCTTGGTCTCTTCCAAATCTCTAGTGCTGCAATGTCTGGCATTGAGTCGGCGCTCAATAAATATTTAATAAACAGACATATGTGCTTTACATTAAACATGACTCAGGAAGGAGATGACTACAAACATATTAGAAGTGGAAAACTTGCCAGCCACGAGCCCTCACTTCTCCCTTGGGAATTATTTCTGGGTACATTTTCTCATGTCTTTCCTGTGCTTGTAGAGCTAGTTGAACAAGGAATTAGACAATTTACAAGAGGGGACACTGTATTCAGCCCTCCCTCACGCTCTTTCCATTTTCTCCTACTGTCTTCTCCTCTCTCCTTTTCTTCTCTTCTTCCTCTTTCTTTTTCATTTCTTTTTCTTTACTTTCAATTTTTTTTTAATCAATTCTTCTATTTCTAACCAGGATGGGCCAGGTTATGCTGCGATAATTAACAACCTTCAATTTCAGTGGCTTAGTATTCGCAAAGTTCACTTCTCACTTAAGCAAAACTGTCTAGAGATCTGGGTGACAATGCAGGAAATGTCTTCTGTGTGTTAGCTCAGCATTCCAGGTTTCTCCAACCCTATGGCAATCCCCATGGGAATAAGTGCTGCCACTCTCCTCTAGGCTGAGATGGAGCCCTCGAGGGGCTCATGTTGGTATTCAGTACTCCACCCTATGTCACTTCTACTTACTAGTCACATGGACCCTCCCAAAGACTAGACAGGGTCACTCCTTCATAGACCTAGAAAGTTGCAGAGGGCAAGAACAGGATGTAGCTGGGCCTTAGAAGGCTCTACCACAATTCTTTTCCGTAACTCAGCACTTTTCCTCATCTGTTATTCCTTGTTTTTCACATATGTTCTTTCCTTTCCTCTTCTCTCCCTCCCTTCCTTCACCCCATCCCTGCTTCCTGTGTCTTCCTCTGCCAC
Source organism: Saccopteryx leptura (assembly GCF_036850995.1). NCBI lineage: Eukaryota > Metazoa > Chordata > Mammalia > Chiroptera > Emballonuridae > Saccopteryx > Saccopteryx leptura. The sequence continues at coordinate 61,850,405 of NC_089509.1, read as the reverse complement.
CTCACTCCAGCTGCTGTCCTGTATCCTCCCACTTCACACAAGGCAGGTGCTGGTCAACAGTGGTGCTGCCACTCTCTGGTCTGCTTGACACTGAGCTTCTTGCCTGGATGAAGACAAAGGCAACAGAGTTTAACTCCTGGGTTGACTGGGGAGCTATGGGGTAAAAAATCATCTTGTCCTGAGCACTTGTTTCAGAGGCTGAAAGGACTCTCAGAGGCACTTGGGAGATACCAGTCAGCTCCAGAAACATTCCCTTCTTCCTTCAGAAGTCAGCCCTTTCAAGGACCCCACCGATCCCAGGACATGGCTAAGGGGAGCTAGATGTGCATTTGTTTGGTTCTGTGCACAAGAACTATGCACTGTCCATTTACAGTTTATTCATAATAAGGAGTGATCAGTTTAATTCTCTAATAGTATCAAGAAGGTCACCAGGTGAGTGGTTTCAGGTCTCCACAAAGGCCTCCCAGTGCTGGGAGTTAAGACGGAGCCTGGTGTTGTCATCACATTTGCAAGAGATAAAGAGAACTTGTGTGGCAGACAGGAGCTAAGCACATGGTACCGAGACAGGTTGCCTGGCTCTGCTGTCATGTCTATTAGGTGAGTCTCTTTTCCCTTGGGTCTCGGGTTCCTCTCGTGCAAAGGTGGTGGTGGGCAAGGGGAACTCTGAAGCTGTCTCCAGAGCTATGATTCTCTGACTGTGGTGTATTTTATGGCCAGGAATAGGATGTATTGTTTGAGGACTCAAAAAGACCCCATGGTCTCATTGTTCACAGAAAAGAAGGAAGAGAAACAGGGTGAGGACTAGATTTGGGTGTATGAAAGTGCAGCATCAAATGGAAGGTTTGATGACCTTATACATATTAATTGTTAAATTTCCTCCAAAAGTAGCTCAGATTATCTGGTCAATTATTCTTTGCAATCCCCTTCTTCTCCTCTTTCACCCCATAAAATTATGGTGTCAGAAGATGCTGTGGCTGGAAATATTAGGAATTTAGGACAAGCTTGTTGAAATATTTAGTAAAGACATGTCAGCTATTGGTGATTTCCCCCAAAGTTGAAGGTTATAATTTTTATACTCTTCCTAAGAAATAATGGTCCCTTGAAATGTGCAAGTAAATTAGTCACATGGTGTCATGAGAATTGGTCTCTGTAATACATCCTGGGCTCTGTAAAAGAACTGCAGTTGTATAATGGATTTTAGAAGTCTCCAAAGCTGGTTCAACTAACATATTTGTTAGTCTAATAAATGATATTGCTCTTGTCAAGATTTTTCAATATAGCACAATTTAATAGAGGAATCAATAGTTTCTCAGACATGACAAAAGGGCCTGGGTGTGCTTTGATGGGAGACACAAAGTCTCTTGTTGTTCTAATAAAGCCAAAATGGAAAAAAATAAAGTTTTTTCCTCTTTCTTTCAAGTGTATTTTTATGAAGCTAAAATATACATACCACTTTCTCTAGGAAAATATTTGTTTATCAATATTTTCTCCCAGAGTGTCTTTTTACTCTGTTATTACACATGAATATGCATTTTGTTTTCATCTTACTCCTTCCCCTTGTTTGATGAGCTGTCACTAGTACACATTTCTTTAGGGGAAAAACTCAAGTCAGAAGATATTTTGATTCATTGGGTCTATGGAATATTTCTTTAGAAATCTTTTCAGAAATGGTTTGTGCAAACATTGGCATCTACCTACATTTCTTCTCGTCATAATTTTTTAAAAGTCCCTAAAGTGGTTTTGAACAGGGAGAGGCTGTCTCCTTTGGCAGCACCTGTGCAAACCGGCGTATTCAGGAGGTTTTAAGGTTGTGTGTACCATCTTCAGAGCCCCACTGCCATAGTGTGTCTTTGCTGACTCTAGTTAATGAATTAAACAAATCTCTTTAGGAGTTGTTGAGTGGCTTGGAAGGAAAGTGCCTTGGTTGAGACTATTAGAACATCTGTGTGTCTCTTCCTCAGCCAAAACATTTAGTTTTTGCCATGGAATGTGTTATTTGAAGGGTGTCTGATTTTCAAGGCTATGGGTTCTACCTATTGGCAGGAACAATTTGCTGACATTTCGTCCCTTAGCAGTTATCCCCAAATAACACCACCTTCAAATATAAACCCAAGCGTGGGTCAGAATATGACTGTTGGGGACAATTTCTGTCAAACTGATGGGAGGCTGCTCTTTGGAGAGCTTACTAGAACAGCTGAGATGATTGGGCATGGCTGTCTCTGGAGTCAGAAATAGTTTCAGAACATTTCCAGAAAGAAGATAGATGAGTATATCAATATTTTAGGGGACTTTGGAGATTATTTGTGTTGAGAGCAGTGGTTCTCAACTTGACTACACCTTAGAACAGCGGTTCTCAACCTGTGGGTCGCGACCTCAGCGGGGTCGCCTAAAGCCATCAGAAAATACATAATGCATATCAGGTATTTACATTCCAAATCATAACTGTAGCAAAATTACAGTTATGAAGTAGCCACCAAAATTATTTTTTGGTTTGGGGTTACCGCAACATGAGGAACTGTATTGTGGGGTCACAGCATTAGAAAGGTTGAGAACCACTGCCTTAGAATTACCTGGTAGGCTTTTAAAAAATATCAGGGTTTGGCCTTATCCCTATAGGTTCCTAATTCAGTTGGTCTACGTAGGGCCTGGACAGTAGTCTCTTTCTCTTCTTATTTGCAAGTAATTCTAGTAGCCTGTCAGTGTGGCTCCTTGCCAGAGGTAGCAGTATCACACTGGACTTTGTCAGAAATACACTTGGAAGTTGGGCCTAAGAATCTGGATGTTTTTGGCTCACCAGAAGATTCTGAAGCCTTATCCATGATTCTCAAATGTTAGCATGTATCAGAATCATCCGAAGGGCTTGTAAAAACAGACTGTTGGATGCCATCCCCAGAGTTTCTGATTTAGTAGTTTAGTAGGCCTGGGAAGGAACTGAGAGTGTGCTTTTTTTTTTTTTTTTTTTAAGTGAGAGGAGGTGTAATGCCCGTGGCTGAGGCCAGGCAGGTTTGCACTGGATTCAGGCAGATGGTAGATGAACTGTGGAGCCAGAAAATGTTGGGCCAATCCCATTCAGTAGAGTCTTGCAATGGGGGACAAGCAAACTGACAGGGGAAACCACTTCTCACGGCAGCAGGTGAACAAACAGCAAAAATGGACCCTCACAGTGGTGGTTAGGCAATCTATCATCCACCGTCTGCTGCCCTGAGGGCAAGTAACCGTAGTCTTACATAGACTGTACACATGTGGTGCTGCCCCGTGCTCATGCACTAATCAGGCAAAGTATAAGTGAGCAAGCCTCACCCAGCTGTTTTTCCAACAGGAGGGGAGATAGAGAGACAGACTCCCACATGCGCACAGACCGGGATCCACCCTGCAACCCCTGTCTGGGGCCCATGCTCCAATCAACCGAGCTATCCTTAGTGCCTAAGGCTGACACTCAAACAGCAAGCGAGAGGGAAGAGAGAGAGAAGGGGGAGAGAGTGGGGAAGAGAAGCAGATGGTTGCTTCTCACATGTGCCCTGCTGGGGATCAAACCTAGAACATCCACACACTGGACTGGTGCTCTATCCACTGACCCAACAGGCCAGGGCCAAGAGTGTGCATTCTGAGTAAGGTCTTGTGTAATGCTGGTCCACACTGGGAGCAGCATTAGTCTAAATTAGGCTTAGGGACTTGGACTTTTTAATTTTTTTTTTTCTTTCTGTTTTTAAGACATTAGGTTCTAAGTTCTCATATAGAGTGACTCATGGATCTAACTGATTCAGTTAACACACCTCCGTTACCTCTCCCCAGCAAGGCTGCAAAGCATGGGCTAAACCTCTCAAAGCCAAGCTTTATCACAGATGATAGCTACTGCTTTGGCTGTTTGGACTAAGATAGATTGCCAGTTTTATCGAGGTAAAATGAATTAACTTGAAAGATCTTCCCCCTCCTCTGTATTGATTGGTTGTTTAAATGTATTAGGCAAATTGATGAAGGGTTTTGATTGTCAAGCACACTTTATAGTAGAATCTGTTTTTGCCTCAGCGATAGAAGTAGAACAGAAACGAATATCTTTAGGTAAAGAGCTAACATTTTCTTTTTCGTATTTCATTGATGGACTGGATGATATTTAAGATAGTGGTTCTCTCTATGTATATATTTGGTATAGGGGGTCAGGGGAAGGTGAAGAGTCCTCTCCAGATGATTCTGATAAAATCCTCAGGTGTGAACCATTGTTTTGGAGCGGGGGTCACAGACTCAAACGTCTCTGGGAAGTAGGCCGTAGGGGCCAGGTCGCGGGGCCCAGGCTGTGTACCTGTCTGCAGACGGCAGCCTGTCTTCCACTCCAGCCGATCTGGCCAGGTGGGAATACTACGCAGCATGACCAGGGCTTCAGGTTTGAGAGGAAAGCCAGGAATATGACTAGTTGGAGCAATTTCCTGATCTTTGAATGTAGGCAACAATTTATTTTTAGCGTAAAAAATAGTGTGCTGACCAAATAAAATGCACTTGTGGCCAACCAGTTTGTGACCTCTAAGTCAAACATTCCACTATGAGTCATTCAAAATGACTTCTATTCAAAGTAACCTAAGACATATACCCAATTTCCTGGGTGTGCTTTCTAGCATGTAATTCCATGGAATATTAGGGCAATGGGGAAAATATTATTGCATGTTTTTAAAAAGGATAATTGAAATATTTCAGGCTCCAGTTTATATATACTTCCAGATTTTAATGTAATAATCATTCTTGGTATAACTTGTTTTTTTGGAAACGAAATTTGGATGCATTTCAACTTTTAATGCATGGAATTAGTAAGATGGGAGTTGGAAAAGTTTCAAACTCCATAGAAGAGTAGCCACAAAAGAACATTCAAAGCAATAACAAAACCTCAGTGGTATATGCCTCATGCTTCAATGATAGAATCGTGGATATTCAGGGCTGCCTGCATTTTCCTGCCTATTGAATTATTGTAGCATTAAGTTCCTGTAGCATTTAGGAAATAGATGGCTGAGAAGTGACTGGAAAGAGAAATTTAACAAGCAGGCATCACATTTCTTTTTATTATGTTTATCTGTCCTTTCAAGGACACGGGAGGCACTTTCCATCTGTTTAAATCTTGGACTGGCTTATCCAGCCCGGAGGGTTTGTGGGTCTCCTTGGCACACCTGACTTTGCATTTAACCCCTCAGACCTCCATTTCATTAGGGAAATCTGCTCTTAAGTGTGCTCACTTCTCCCTGGTAAAAGTTTTCTTTGCTCTCTGCTGACTTTGTTGATAGCTTTGTAATTGTCCATTGAAGCCGCCCACAGTGAGGAGAGGCACGGACAGAACACAGTGGTAGTTCTGGGGTGATGTTGTTTTGTTCCCTTTATATGCTGAATTTCAGTTCTCATGGCCTCTGAAGATATGATCTGGTACGTGTTGGATGGTTGACAGAGGGAAAATTTCCAGCAAAGAACCCAAGGTGTTTGCTATTACTCCTGGAACATAAATACAGAGTAATGGTTAGTAGGATTTCCCTATGGTTCACAACAATGTATGGGAATAAGATTCATCTAAGATATTCACATCCAGCTAATAAGGAAGTGGTATTTTGTTTCACTCTTGCTATTTCTCCTTGTGTGTTTTCTGACTTGGGGTCTCTATGGAGAAGATGAAATTTGTATGTTGTTAGCACTTTAGCCAAATGCCATCTAATCTCTCCTTAACCATGAATAAAGCCTTTATAAATACAGATATACTAGAGATCTGAAATCAGTTTGGGGGGGGGCAAGCATGTTGCAGTTTGAAGAGCAAGCTGTAAATTGTGGCCTGACGTAATTTTTGTACTTTGCAAAGTAACCGAGAAAGAGATAGGAACAGGTAGATCTTCAAGTGAGCAATTTTAGAAAGGAGAGAAACATTATGGAAATTAAAAAGAAATATCTTAGATTCTGACTCAAGTCTTGGTATGAGCTTGGAATGTTCTAATCTGTTTAGCATGAGCCAGAGATAGTTTCTTAGGGAGAAAGATATAGGCTCTTCAAAGCAGGCCTGGGCCTCTTGATTTTGGTACCATAAGTAGACTCGGTTCTGATGGCTCTTCTTCAAGGTGGCTGCTTAGTGGTACTGGTGCAAAGTCTAAGCCTGGTCCATGTGATATGCCAGAGTATGCCAGAGTTAATTTCTTATCATTCCCAGCTACAAAATTTTCCACCTTTTCCCAACCCCATGATCTTAACCTGTTCTTAACTCTACTTACTAGTTGCTTTGTTTATAGAGCTGAGGGTGATAATATTTGCCCTGTTGCCTCAAGGATTTTTGATTGTCAGATGAGATAAGGCATCTAAAAGTACTTTTCAAATTGCTAAGTGATACAGTGCTGTAGAGAGTTTTTGGTCAATCTCCACTACAAAAAAGACACAGAACTTGGCAACTTTCTAGACTAAATCAAAAGGTTGTAAGCAGTATCAAATGTCTCTGGGCAAGTCATTTAAGAGAACTGCCCCATTGCAATCATGCTCAGTGGCCACTCAGATTGGAGTTCATATCTTTGCTTTACCAACAGTACAACTTGATGTTTTTGAACCTCATTTTCTTCATCTGTAACAATTCTACCAAGCTTATCTTATATAGTAATTGTGAGGATTAAATGAGACAATATATGAAAGTGCTTATAACTAAGTTTCTATTAAATGCTTAGTTAGTGTTGATTTGACTAATTGAGTCATACACTGTTGACAGTATAAAGCAAGTACAATGTAAGGAAGGGCATCTAAGACACTGTGGACCACTCTGTTGGCCCAGCCCAGTTGTCCTAATAAATCTGAAGAAGACAGAATTCAAAGCCTGCTGTACAAGTAGGAGGCTGGCTAAAGGCCATTTCTCGATAAATATAGCTCCTGTGACAGTATTATTCCTTCTGGAAAAAGCATTGCTCCTCCAAATGCCCTCTTTTACAATGCAAATATCTCTGCATAAGGAACACATGAATAGATTATTAACTATTAGTTTTTTAGCATCGATTGAGCTTGAATTAGAGGATCGTTTTAGGAACAAGATCAGATTCTAAGGCCAACGACTAAAGGGAATAATAGTCAATGTAGTCAAAATTACCGTCAAGTTGCTCATAAATTCTATTACATATGATTTTGTGTGTATGTAATTAAAAAGCAGTTTTCCTTCAGCATTGGAATAGATGATTTTTTTCAGGTGAGTACCCAATGAAATAATTGACTTATGTTTGTTTTTGAGGGTACATAGTTGATTGTACTCAATTTAAATGTGTGTTTGGTATCACTAACTGTACTTTACCTGGATGAAATTAGTAGAATGCATTTAGCCTCCCTAGTAGAATGGGACCCCAAACAGGTTTGTTTTGAAAGGGAAATGAGATAGAGGAATAGGTCTGCATCCTGGACCATTGTCCAGAGAGGGTGGGTCTGGGCGGATCATCAGTGAGGAGACATTCGAGGGAGCCAGAGGGCAGCAGGAAACCACTGGGAAAAAGGAGGATGAACAAAAGACAAGATATTTTTAAAGGGTGTATGCCTAGTAAATATATAGGTGCTCAACCAATAATTGTTAAATAAATGAATTAATTATGACTGTCTGCAGAAAGTTTATCCAACTTATGCCTTCATCAGTGAATATAAGAATGTCTATTTTATAGTACACTTACAAGCATTAAATATTTTAAAATATTTTTGTGGCAATATCTTAAGACAATGTAGTATTTCATTTTATTTTTAAATGTGCATTTAGCCTGACCAAGTGGTGGCACAGTGGATAGAACATCGGACTGGGATTCAGAGGACCCAGGTTCGAGACCCCGAGGTCTCCAGCTTGAGCGCAGGCTCATCTGGTTTGAGCAAAAGCTCACTAGCTTGGACCCAAGGTCGCTGGCTTGAGCAAGGGGTTACTTAGTCTGCTGAAGGCCCATGGTCAGGGCACATATGAGAAAGTAATCAGTGAACAACTAAAGTGTCACAACGAAAAACTGATGATTGATGCTTCTCATCTCTCTCCGTTCCTGTCTGTCTGTCCCTGTCTATCCCTCTCTCTGACTCTGTAAAAAAAAAAGTACACTTAAAAGAACTAGTGCCAGCTTCTTTATTTCACAGAGTAGGATAGGAAAAACTAGCTGACTGATTGATTTTTGTTCTGATTTCAACCACCTCAGTCCATGCCACTCTGACGTCCATGACTTTCTGTGGCAGTCACTTGCCCTAAGTGGGTTTGTTTGTTGTGTGCTGCCCCTTAAAGCAGCTGTCACTTGGACCTGCTCTGATTTGGTGCTGACTTGGCCCTGAGCCAGCTTCTAGTCCTGACCTGACCTGCACCAGAGGTTGCTGACATCTCTCTCCCATAAATAAGGCCTCTGCTGAGAATGGTGATATCCCCACGTCACTGTGCATTTTCGGGACCTTCTTCCACTCTCCTTTCCTTCTCTGCACCTATCCAACTTCCACCCTTCCTACTGCTGCTAGCTCAAGTTCCAATTCCTTCTCAGAATGATTCTTTTCTCCTATTGGATACATGACACAATTGACCAAACCACTCACTTAACAAGATTAAATGTCAAGTAAATGACATAGACAATTATCAGTATCTGTCGTAGTGAGGGACAGGTACATAATAATAATAAATAGTAGGTACATGATAATAACAATGGTAGATAGAGTCAGTGGTGGGATTCATCTGGTTCACACCGGTTCGGCAGACCCTAATATCTAATTTTCATTGAGTTCGGCGCACCAGTTGTTAAAATGGCACTTGTAATCAGGGTTCTCTCTAAGGGTGGGTGCCTGGACAGCCACCCATTGTGGAAATCACAAATTTACATTCCTTACTCTTTTTAATGTTCATCTGCGCAACAGTGTATTCTGAGCAACCGTGGTAATGTTCATTCTGTCCATAGGTAAAAAAAAAAAAAAATGCAAGTGAGGACGCCAATCAAGAAGCAATATGGAAATACCTTAAATAACAGTTTATTGTTTTTTTACAGGTATTATTTAATATTTTTTCATTAATATTTAAAAACTCTTATAACATAATCTAGTTCTTTGTACCTCTTTTATTGTTCTTTATTTTTATTTTTATTATTAATTTTAATGGGGTGACATTAATAAATCAGGGTACATATGTTCAGAGAAAACATCTCCAGGTTATTTTGACATTTAATTATGTTGTAGACCCATCACCCAAAGTCAAATTGTCTTCCATCACCTTCTATCAAGTTTTCTTTGTGCCCCTCCTCTCCCCCCACTCCCTCCCTGTCCTCCCTCCACCCCCTCCTCCTGTAACCACCACACTCTTGTCCATGTCTCTTAGTCTCATTTTTATGTCCCACCTATGTATGGAATCATACAGTTCTTAGTTTTTTCTGATTTACTTATTTCACTCAGTATAATGTTATCAAGGTCCATCCATGTTGTTGTAAATGATCCAATGTTATCATTTCTTATGACTGAGTATATATGTACCACACCTTCTTTATTCAGTCATCTATTGAAGGGCTTTCTGGTTGTTTCCATGTCTTGGCCACTGTGAACAGTGCTGCAATGAACATGGGTCTGCATGTGTCTTTACGTACCAATGTTTTTGAGTTTGGGGGGGTATATACCCAGTAGAGGGATTGCTGGGTCATAAGGTAGTTCTATTTTTAGTTTTTGAGGAACCACCATACTTTCTTTCATAATGGCTGTACTACTTTACATTCCCACCAACAGTGAATGAGGGTTCCTTTTTCTCCACAGTCTCTCCAACACTTGTTATTACCTATCTTGTTGATAATAGCTAATCTGACAGGCATGAGGTGGTATCTCATTGTAGTTTTGATTTGCACTTCTCTAATAGCTAATGAAGATGAACATCTTTTCATATATCTGTTGGCCATTTGTACAATATTTCTTCCTGGGAGAAGTGTCTTTTCATGTCCTCTTCCCCTTTTTTATTGGGTTGTTTGTTTGTTTGTTGTTGAGTTTTATGAGTTCTTTGTATATTTTGGATATTAGGCCCTTATCTGAGCTGTTGTTTGAAAATATCATTTCCCATTTAATTGGCTGTTTGTTTTGTTGTCAGTTTCTCTTGCTGTGCAAAAGCTTCTTAGTCTATTATCCCTTTCATTTATCTTTGCCTTCACTTCTCTTGCCTTTGGAGTCAAATTCATAAAGTACTCTTTATAATCAAGGTCCATGAGTTTAGTACCTATGTTTTCTTCTATGTACTTTATTGTTTCAGGTCTTATATTTAGGTCTTTGATCCATTTTGAATTAATTTTAGTACAAGGGGACAAACTATAGTCGAGTTTCATTCTTTTGCATGTGGCTTTCCAGTTTTCTCAGCTCCATTTGTTGAAGAGGCTTTTTTTTCTCCATTGTGTGTTGTTGGCCCCTTTATCAAAAATTATTTGACCATACTGTATATATGTGGTTTTATTTCTGGGTTTTCTATTCTGTTCCATTGGTCTGAGTGTCTGTTTTTCTGCCAATACCATGCTGTTTTGATTGTCGTGGCTCTATAATATAATTTGAAGTTAGGTATTGTAATGCCCCCAGCTTCATTCTTTTTCCTTAGAATTGCTTTGGCTGTTTGGGGGTTTTTATAGTTCCATATAAATCTGATGATTTTTTTGTTCCATTTCTTTAAAAAATGCCATTGGAATTTTGATGGGAATTGCATTGAATTTATATATTGCTTTGGGTAATATGGTCATTTTGACTATATTTATTCTTCCTATCCAAGAACAAGGAATATTTTTCCATTTCATTGTATGATATCTTTTTCAATTTCCCTTAACAATGCTTTGTAGTTTTCATTATATAGGTCCATTACATTCTTTGTTATGTTTATTGCTAGGTATTTTATTTATTTTTTGTTGCAACCATGAAGGAAATTATTTTTTTGAGTTTGTTTTCTGATGTTTCATTATTGGCATATAGGAAGGCAATGGACTTTTGTATATTAATTTTGTATCCTGCGACCTTACTGTATTGGTTTATTGTTTCTAGTAGTCTTTTTGTGGAGTCTTTGGGGTTTTCGATGTATAGGATCACATCATCTGCAAAAAGTGAAACCTTTACTTCTTCTTTTCTGATATGAATGCCTTTTATTTCTTTTTCTTGTCTGATTGCTCTGCTGAGAACTTCTAGCACCATATTAAATAAGAGTGGAAAGAGTGAACAACGCTGTCTTGTTCATGATTTAAGGGGAAAAGTCCTCAGTTTTATGCCATTTAATATGATGTTAGCTGATGGTTTATCATAAATGGCCTTTATTATATTGAGATATTTTCCTTTTATACCCATTTTGTTGAGTGTTTTAAACATAAAATTGTGTTGTATTTTATCAAATGCCTTTTCTGCATCTATTGATAAGATCATGTGGTTTTTGTTCTTTGTTTTGTTGATATGGTATATTACATTAACTTTTATTTTTTTTTATTTTAATTTTTTTTGTATTTTTCTGCAGCTGGAAACGGGGAGGCAGTCAGACAGACTCCTGCATGCGCCCGACCGGGATTCACCCGGCATGCCCACCAGGGGGTGATGCTCTGCCCATATGGAGCGTTGCTCTGTTGCAACCAGAGCCATTCTAGCACCTGAGACTGAGGCCATGGAGCCATCCTCAGCGCCTGGGCCAATTTGCTCCAATGGAGCCTTGGCTGCGGGAGGGGAAGAGAGAGACAGAGAGGAAGGAGAGGGGGAGGGGTGGAGAAGCAGATGGACACTTCTCCTGTGTGCCCTGGCTGGAAATCGAACCCGGGACTCCTGCACGCCAGGCCAATGCTCTACCACTGAGCCAACCAGCCAGGACCACATTAACCTTTTTATATATGTTGCACCTTCCTTGTGATTCTAGGATGAGTCCCACTTGATCATGATGTATTATTTTTTTAGATATGTTGTTGTATTCGATTTGCTAGTCCTTTGTTTAGTATTTTAGCATCTGTAATCATTAGAGAATAGTCTGTAGTTTTCTTTTTTTGTGCCTTCCTTGCCAGGTTTTGGTATAAGGGTTATGTTGGCATCATAAAATGTGTTTGGAAATACTGCTTCTTCTTCAATATTTTGGAAGACTTTGAGTAGAATAGGAACCAAGTCTTCTTTGAATGTTTGATAGAATTCACTAGTATAGCCATCTGGCCCTGGACTTTTATTTTGGGGGAGGTTTTTAATAGCTTTTTCTATTTCCTCCCTGCTTATGGGTCTGTTTAGGCTTTCTGCTTCTTCATGACTCAGTCTAAGAAGATTGTGTTGTTCTAGGAATTTATTCATTTCTTCTAGATTGTTGAATTTGGTGTCATATAGTTTTTCATAGTATTCTACAATAATTCTTTGTATATCTATAATATCTGTGGTGATTTCTCCTCTTTTATTTTGGATTTTGTTTATGAGTCCTTTTTCTTTTTTCCTTGGTGAGTCTTGCCAAGGGTATGTCAATTTTGTTGATCTTTTCAAAGAACCAGCTCCTTGTTTTATAAATTTTTTCTATAGTTTTTCTGTTCTCTATTTCATTTATTTCTGCTCTGATTTTTATTATTTCCTTTTTCTGCTGGTTTTGGGTTGTCTTTGTTTTTCTTTTTCTAGTTCCTTAAGATGTGAAGTTAAGTGGTTTACTTGGGCTCTCTCTTGTTTGTTCATATAGGCCTGTAGTGTTATGAACTTCCCACTTATTACTGCTTTTCCTGCATCCCAGAGATTCTGATATGTCATATTGTTATTTCCATTTGTCTGTATGTATCTTTTGATCTTTGCACTTATTTCTTCTTTGACCCACTCATTTTTTAAAAGTACGTTGTTTAGTTTTGTGGGTTTTTTTTTTTTTACCTCTTTTTTGCAGTTGAATTCTAGTTTCAAGGCTTTATGATTGGAAAATATGCTTAGTATAATTTCAATTTTTCTGAATTTGCTGATGTTATTTTTGTGGCCCAACATATGGTCAATTCTTGAGAATATTCCATGTACAGTAGAGAAAAATGTATACTCTGGCACTTTGGGATGAAATGTCCTGTAGATGTCTATCATATCCAATTGTTCTAGTGTTTTGTTTAAGGCCAATATTTCTTTATTGATTTTCTGTTTGGATGAATAATCTAGAGCCATCAGCGGTGTATTGAGGTCTCCAAGTATGAGTGTATTTTTGTCAGTTTTTCTTTTTTGGTCAGTCAGTAGCTGTCTTATATATTTTGGTGCTCCTTGGTTTGGTGCGTATATATTAAGAATTTTTATGTCTTCTTGATTCAGTGTCCCCTTAATCATTATAAAATGACCATTTTTGTCTCTGATTACTTTTTCTGTCTTGTAGTCAGCATTGTTAGATATGAGTATTGCTACACCTGCTTTTCTTTGGATGTTATTTGCTTGGAGTATTGTTTTCCAGCCTTTCACTTTGAATTTGTTTTTATCCTTGTTGCTTAGATGTGTTTCTTGTAGACAGCATACAGTTGGGTTTTCTTTTTTAATCCATTCTGCTACTCTGTGTCTTTTTATTGGTGAGTTCAATCCATTTACATTTAGTGTAATTATTGACAGTTGAGGGTTTCCTATTGCCATTTTATATATTGCTTTCTGATAGTTTTGTATCTTGTTTGATTCTTCTCTTTTGTTTCTTTATCATTTCATTTTGTTTGGTTGTAATCCATACTTTTTTTCTCTGTTACTTCTTTTTTCAAGTCATGTGCTTCTGTGGTGGTTTTTTCAGGGGTGGTTACCATTAAGTAATGGAAAGCGTACCTACCATATACATTGTAGTACACTATCTCGTGGGTGCTTCTGCACTCCATCCTCCTTTGCTACTGTTAATCTTAGTTTTCCCCTTTTTTGTTTTTGTTGTCACAGTTTAAATTTGATTTTATTGTGTTCTTGGTGGAGCTTTTACTTGTGGTTTTGTTTTGTTTTGTTCTTTGTATCTGGTTGGAAAACCCCCTTTAGTATTTCCTGAAGTTGGGGTTTTCTGGTGATAATTTCCTCATCTTTTTTGTATCTGTGAATGTTTTTATTTCTCCTTCATATTTGAAGGATAGCTTTGATGGGTATAGTATTTTTGGCTAGAAGTTCCTCTCTTTCAGAACTTTAAATATTGGGGTCCACTCTCTTCTAGATTGTAGCATTTCTGCTGAGAAATCTGATGATAATCTAATAGGCCTTCCTTTATATGTTGTATTCTTCTTTTCCCTGGCTGCCTTGAGAATTTTTTCTTTGTCGTTGGTTTGTGCCAATTTCATTATGATGTGCCTTGGAGTAGGTTTGTTGGGGTTAAGATAACTCAGTGTTCTTTTTACTTCTTGAATTTGAGGCTTTAGTTCTTGCCATAGGCTTGGGAAGTTCTGGTCTATTATTTGTTTGAATATGTTCTCCATTCCATTTTCTCTCTCTTCTCCTTTTGATATACCTATTATTCTTCTGTTGCTGTTTTTGATGGAGTCAGACAGTTCCTGTAGAGCTTTCTCATTTTTTTTTAAATTCATGAGTCTGTCTCCTTTTCTCTCTGTTGTCCCTCTAGTTGCCTGTCTTTTATGTCACTAATTCACTCTTCTATCTGGCCTGTTCTATTAGCTAAGTTTGTTACCTCGTTTTTCAGTTCATGAATTGAGTTTTTTGTCTCTGTTTGATTTATTTTCATAGTTTTAATTTCCTTAGTAATATATTCTTTCTGTTCATTGAGTTTTTTTGAACTCCCTAAATTGCCTTTCTGGGTTTTCTTGTATGTCCCTGAGTATTTTTAGGATTTATATTTTAAATTCTCTGCCATTTAACTCTAAGGTTTCCAATCTATTAAATTTTTTCTTTAGATTTTTTTTTCTCATCTATCTGTGCTACCTCTCTGTCTTTTGTATCCATGATATTCAATTTCCTTTTTCTTAATGGCATCTGAGGGTGGTTTTGTTAATAACACTAATAAGAATAGATAAGGATTAAAAAATAAAAAAATATTATTTCTTTTTTTTGAGAAAATACCATGAAAAACTGAGAATTCTATTGTGCTAAATGGAACAAAAACTACCTAGAATGGAGGGCCTGAGTTGGGGAGAAGTAACAAAGAGGCAATAAATGAGGTAAGAACCTTCTAAATGCTACAAGGAAAAGTTTGGATCAAGAATAAAATAATTTGCTTGTAAATGATGGTCAAATGAGATATAGTGAAAAAGACAAGAAGAAAACAAGAAAAAGAAAAAAAAACTATTGTATTAAGTGGAACAAAAACTACATAGAATGGAGCTGGGGTTGAGGGGAATGCTAATGAGTTAAAAAGCTAAGTAAAAAGCACACAAAATGCCACATTGAAATAATTTGAATCCAAAATAAAATAATTTGTTTGTGAGTGAGGATTGAATGAGAGGAAAAGTGAAAGAGAAAAGAAGAAACCAAGAGAGAGGGAGAAAAAAGAAAAAGAAAAGAAAAAGAAAGGGAGAGAGTTAAGATTTTTGGAATGTAACCCTCAGAGAGAAAGAAAAACAAAAAGAAAAGAAAAAAAAAAGAATGGGAAATGTAACACCTATGGATAATGAAGTTCAAGATGAAGAAAAAAGAATAAGACGAGAAGAGGATAAAAGGACCAAGGTGGAAGAAAAAAAATAAAGATAAAAAAATGAAAGAAACAAAAAAAGTGGAACAAGTTATAAGGACTGTGGATTATTCTTGATTTTGAGAGGTTATCTTCACCCTTTTTCATTTTTCTCTCTCTTCCTAGTCGGTGGCAATGTACCCCAGGGTCTTCCCCTGTGGCACGCTTAGGTAGAGATTTGCAGTTGATGTGTCACTATGGCAATGACATATACTAGGCCTCAGTCTCATTGGTAGTTGGGGCTTATTAGTGTTTTCAGGCTCCAACAATGGGAGAGTTTGTTTTCCTGGAACTTCTCTCAAAGTCTCTCCTTCCTGAACCAACAGCCTGGTGATCCATCTGTGAAGTTGCCCCTGCCACTGCCTGGAGAGTAAGAGGCCAGCCAGAGCCGCCAGCATAATCAGGCAGGGCTGGGAGCCAATTGCTCTCAAGGTGTCTTTCTATGAGCCTCCAAGCCTGTCTAGTATGTCTCAGCACTCTGCGCTCCCCAGGCTTTTTGCACTTTGTAACCTGTATTGGCTGGCAAGAAGATGCCCTAGTCGCTGCCTGCAGAACAGGAGTTCTTAAAAGCTGCCAAGTCCCTCCTTTTAGAGCACAACCCTGAGTATGAAAGCTCTGCTGACCAGAGCCACCAGCTTAAGCAGGTAGGGGGGCTGAGTTGACTTCTGTTCAGGCTCCTTTCTAAGGTTCCCCGGATATATCTAGCAAAATTTGCCTTAGCGTTCCATGGGATTGCTCTCTGCAGGCTTCTCCTTTGTTAAAAAGCCTAGCTTGCCCAACTTCTGCAGTGTTTTCTGAAGTCTGTTCTATAGAATGTGTTTTTTACCCTGTATCGGCTGGCAGGAAGTTGCCCCAGCTACTGTGAGCAAAGCAAGAGGCCCTAAAAAATATCACGTCTATCCATCAGGTTCACTTAGATCGTTGCCCTGGGAAAGAAGACCTTGTCAGCCAGAGCCACTGCTGGCGTAAGCCAGCTGGGCAGTGAGCAGACTGTGTGTTAAGCTAATTTCAGTGATTGGGTTCGCGGATCTGCTCCAGAGACTGTCTGCAAGCTGCCTGCGTGCCCCTCCTCCTAGCACTTCTATATTTTTTCTTCCCTGGGAATGTGCTTTGTTAGCCTGTATGGCTGGTGGAGGTGCCCCGCCTGCCCCGAGAGGTCCAGGCATAGGGAAGTCTGCTTTCGAGCACTCCCTGTGCGCTGTTGTTGGGGGAGCAGGGATTACACCTAGACTCTGGTCACAGCCCATGCAGAAGGCTACTGCTGACAGTCTCCGACCCTGCACCTCATCTGGGAATGCAGGCGCCAACGCCCGGGGCGCTAGGAGGAACCACTCGCACACTGTCCGCGCTACCAACCAGGATATCGAGAGTAAACAAGGCAACTGTTTGCCCACCCATGCCGGGGTCCGCCGCTGGTGTTAGCTTGCATGGGCTGAGCTGCTGCGGGCACACTCTCTCCTTGGCTTGAATGTCTCTGCCCCAGCCCAGCTCTTTCCACACCCTCAGCCCTCACTTTTTCTCAGTTCAAGTGAAAGCAGCCCTTGCTCAGGTCAGTGAGGAAGGCGGAGTGTTCCGTTCTCCGTCTTATTTCCTTCAGGGTCGATTTTATATATATATCTATATATCTATATCTATATATATTTAGCCACCTCTTCGCCCAATCGTACCTTTTTTCAGTGTGTGTGTATTTCAGATGCTCCTGGGATCGTTTTTCTGTCTCTAGTTGTCAAACTTGTTGAAATTTTGGGGAGAGGTATCAGGAGCCCTCCTCATGGCGCCATTTCTCTGATGTCACTCTTATTGTTCTTATTTAAGTATTAAATGCATAAAATAATAAACTACTTTTCAGTGTATCTTCTTTTTATACTTAAAACAGTCATTAGGGCAGAGAACTGGTTGTTGAATTATTTGAATCCCACAACTGGATAGAGTCAACGGGACAGCATCTTTCATCAGGACAGCTTCATTACTGAATGGAGAAGAATCACAACCCCAGGTTTCAGTTCAGCACATAGTACCTTGGTGGTTCCTTAGCTCTGCATTCCAGTCTTCTTGTTAGGGACTCACCACCAACCCTATGGCAAACAGTTTCGTTTCTTCATCTTGCTTTTTTCATCTGTGAGACCAAGACTCTGTATGGTAGCCTTGGACAGCTCGGTTGCCTGGAATTACATACTCTAAGGCGCTGCCAAGTGACTCAACTAAAGGACTGATTTAAAGGAAGTTAAAAAGAAGATAAAAATGACACCCAAAGAGAGTCCATTACTCAACTCAAGTTACTCTATTTTGAGGGATTAGAAGCCATGATCTATGATTTGAATATAACTCGGAACAATTTTGGTCTAACAACTTCAACTGTATTTACAACAGACTTTTCCCCATTTCAACCCTCTGCTTTCTAGTCTATAAAGTTCCTTCTTTATGTCTAAAGAAATTCTGCCTCAATTCCTTAAGGCTCTGACCCTTTCTGAGCCTTAGTTTATGTTCTTTTGTTCTTGGACTTGACATTATCTCAAATAGTCTTGTAAAATCGTGCTTCTGTTCCCTTCAGAATTTTACATTCCTCAATGAGGCATTTCCCCCTCTTTTTTTTTTTAGAAACATAGCTGCATTGCTTTGGTAACTATTTTCTTTTATTAATATAAATACAAATTTCAAGTTTCTTAAATGATACAGATTGCCTTTTCTAGCGTTATTGCCATGTACAGAATGACCTAGAATAAAGTTATTTGAGCAAAGTTAGCAGTTGGAAAATCTGTATTAAACCCAGTAATAGCTGTTGAAATGTTTTAGAGGGGATTGCCTGGAGTGAAGCTGATAATTTGGTTTTGGGGAAATGTAGGGAGCCTAAATTGGCCAGTGGACTGCTCAGCACAGCATTATTATTATTATTATTATTATTATTATTATTATTTAATTTAAGTGAGAGGAGGGGAAATAGAGAAACAGACTTCTGCATGCACCTCGACCGGGATCCATGGGGCAATCCCTATCTGGGGCAATGCTCACAACCGAGCCATTTTTAGCACTTGAGGTGGAGGCTCCACAGAGCCATCCTCAGCACCTGGGGTGATGCACTCGATTCAATCCAGCCATGGCTGTAGGAGGGAAAAAGAGAGCGAGAGAGAAAGAGGGTGGTGGTGGAGAAGCAAATGGGTGCTTCTCCTGTGTGCCTTGACTGGGAATTGAACCTGGGACATCCACACACCGGGCTGATGCTCTACCACTGAGCCAACCAGCCAGGGCCAGCATAGCATTATTGTTCTCTGATCAGTTTATGAATGAAAGCACTATGTCAGTAGCACTTTTTTTTTCATTTGTTCACTTAATGAATAAATGTTCACTATCTTAGGTGCTAATGGATACTAGTCTGTTTTCAGGAAAAGATAAACTGCTCAAACACCTTAAAAATAACAGTTATTCATTTAAGAAATATATTTTTTTTGAGGATATGCACTGTGCCAAAAGCAGGGGATACAAATATACCAAGACACAATTCTTGCCCTACAGCTGGTCATTGTCTAGTGGGAGAGATGGACAAACCAATAGTCAATTATAACAGCGTGACAGAGGTCAGGACTGAGAGAAGCACCTCAATTCTTTTGGAGGGTTGAGCAGTAATCAAAGAGGAAAACAAAACTTTCTGGAAGAATTGATGTTTCAACCAGGCCAGGCAACAGTATGGAAAGATGGAATGTGGGATGAGAAGGAATATGAATGCATTAGTTTCCTATTACTGCTGCAACAAATTATCACAAGTTAAATTTAAAGTTTCTTTAAATAATTAATACAAATTACTAAGTGGATTAACAGAACAGGAATTCTGGAGGTCTTAAGTCTGAAATGTGTCTCCTTTAAATAAAATCAAGGTGTTGGCAGAGCTGTGTTTCTTCTGAAACTTTAGGGAATAATCCATATTTTGTTTCTAGAAGCTCCCTGCGTTTCTTGGCTTATAGTTCCTTCCCCCATTTTCAAAGCCAGTAATTTCAATCCTGCCCACCCCCTGTCTGCCTCTGCCTCTGCCATCCCAATTCTAGTATATGTGCTGCCGAAGCGAGCACATCCCAATTCTAATTCCAACTTCTCTTTCCTCCCTCTATGACTTATAAGGACTTTTGTGATTACATTGAATCCTCCAGGATAATAAAGGATAGATACTCTCCCCATCTCAAAATCCTTAATTTAATCTCACCTGAAAAGCCATTTTTGTCGTGTAGAGAACATATTTACTGGTTCTAGGAATTAAGATGTAGATATCTTGGAGGAGGGATGTCACTATTCAGTCTGTGACAATGAGCAAAGGTCATTTTGAAGGGAAGGAGAAAGGATCCCAATATGAAGTTACTTGAATATTCTTTGAGAGGTTTGGAGCATTGTTTTAAAGATAGCAGAACAGCTTAAGTCTAAACCACTCCTCTTCTTACACATTGGTCTGATACCTCATTAATGGCTCCATTCAGGTGAGGAACAG
Source organism: Saccopteryx leptura (assembly GCF_036850995.1). Taxonomy (NCBI): domain Eukaryota; kingdom Metazoa; phylum Chordata; class Mammalia; order Chiroptera; family Emballonuridae; genus Saccopteryx; species Saccopteryx leptura. The sequence continues at coordinate 61,830,402 of NC_089509.1, read as the reverse complement.
ACAATTCTTAAAGAAAAATACAGATTAGAACAAGGTTATCTCCTATAATGAAGCTACATGGAATTGTACCTTAAGAAAGAGTGTTGATTTAGGGATAGTTAAGTCTGAGGAATCATGGGAAAGCACGTTGCTGAACTCAGTTTGCCTTGCTTAAGAACTGGCCTGTTTTAGGGAGTTTGCTTCTCTTCCTGCTATTCTCTTCACATTTGCAATTTAGAGTAACAACCTGCATGTGTGCCTCTTTATCACCTTCTCTGTCACTGAGCCCAAACCAGGGGGCCCAGTGCCACCTCTGAATCAGCAAAGGCCTCCCCGGCCAGTGTCAGCTGTGCCCGACCCAGCTGCTCCGGCAGCTCTGGCAGCAGCAACTAGCAGGGCATTTCAGGTCCCACGGACCTCTCTGCCCTCTCTGCCGTGCTGGAGGCTGGGGTAAGAAGGAGGGCGGATGCTTCCGTTGAGGGAGTGGGACTTGGGTAAAGCCGTCCCAGAGCTGCCATGCCGTCTGCTCTCGGTGGCTGAATGTGAAAGTTCAGTTGCTGCCCTGGATGGCAGTTTAATTCTTATTTTTAGAATTAAACTTAAAGAGTTGATGATGAGACTTTGATAGGAAAACGAGTGACAAACTTATGTCAAAGCTTCTGATACATTTACTTATGTGTTTCAACATTTATTACAAAATATTTAAATTTGTATCACATTTACAAACTGATTGAAAAGCTCCAAAACAAAAGAAATTTCAGACATTGTGTAATCTTAACAGCCTTTCAAGATAGGTTAAACAGTGCTCACCAGCCACGTGTGTTTGCCAGAGCTCCATGTTGCGTTAGTTGCTGGGGGATTTCAGAGGGCTGTGTAAGCCACTGCATCCCTTTCCGAAATGTGTCTGTTGCCAGTGTTATTTCTTGTTAGGATTCCGGATTTGTTCCTACATTGGCTTGCCTTTGGGTCCTGAGCCCTTTCTCTACATTCTATTTAGGACCCTGAAGTTGCTGTAAAAGGGCAGAAAAATCATGAACTAGGGCAAAATCATGGACTAGGGCAAAATCTGGCCTCTACCACTTGCTCACTGTGGAAACATGAGCAAATCACATGGTCGCCATTGCTGAGCACCATCTTTGTGCGTGACTCCACGCCTACCTCACACTGGGCAGTCATCACAACCACCCTGTCCTGTTACAGATGGACAAGCAGAAAGTACACACACACCTAGCCCTCCTGGCGCCTGGGTGATGAAACTGGCTCTGAATGGAGATTTCCGATGGCTTTCTTCAGGGTGAGGGATTCAGCATGGGGAGGTTTTCCTCAGGGTGAGGGCTTGTGGAGCACAGTGGCGGTGGCTCTGAGTACCCAGTGCCTCCTTTGGGAAAAGTTCTACTGTCATCTGTTTGATCATCAAGAGTTTATTACAAAAAAGGTTTGAAGCTAAAATCGTATTGAAAAACAATTACATTTTAATTTCATTAGTCCTTTCTGAGGTATTTAAGCTCATAGAGACTCTTCATCTGCTGTAAACTCAGGATAATAACAATATACCGTATTTTTCACTCCATGGGATGCACCTGACTATAAGACACACCTAGGGTTTTAAGAAGGAAAATAAGAAAAAAAATATTCTGAACCAAACAGTGTTTTAAAATATTTAATAAAATACCGTGTTTTTTGCTCCATATGATGCACGGGCATTTTCCCTTCCACTTTTGGGGAGAAAAAGTGCATCTCATGGAGCGAAAAATATGGTAATCTTTTTAGAATTATAAGAAAGAGTAAATGAAGTAAAACAAGGGAACCATCTGGTAAAGGATGGGACCTCCCACACCAGTTAGTTTTCTTCCCCCTTATCACACAGAGGTTTTGTGTTTAAGGTACTGCTCAATTGTGTCTGGGACACAACTGAACCATTTAAAGAACTTTTTACATTATTTACAATAATGGCTAATTAATTAACAAACGTTTGTTTAGAACCAACTGTGTGCCTAGAAATGTGTTGGGTCTGTGGCCAGAGCCACTGGTGGATCGCTGGGGTGGGCAGCCATCTTACACGGCGGCTGAGTGTTCTCTTCCCTTGCCCCATATACCACTTTGAGGAGAGCATTATGTCTGAAAAGCCTCCATTATATTTATATATAAATAAATATTAATCATTGTTATCTCTGTTTGTTAAAATGTATTATTTTAAAAATATTTATTTTATCACTTTTAAAATTTATTATTTTAAAATTAAATTTAACCGGGTAACACTCAGTAAGACTATATAGCTTTCAAGTGTGCATGTCCACGATACATGCTCTGCATGTGGCATTGTGTGGTCTTGTCTTTGGCTGTCTTTTCAAAAATTTCTCACTAAAATTCAAAGCCATCAAGAGAGGCAATTTTCAGTTTTTCTGAGTTTGTTCCCTAAGAGGGGAAACTATAGAGAAGCCCAGGGTAGGTTTGGATGAAGGCCTGAGATGAAGGAGAGAATCAGTGAGGAGGTAAACCAGCTCCAAGGTCAAAATTTATTTACTCCCTGACTCAGCCAGAGTGGGTCTGTGCCGGTGGTCAGGGGCTAAAATGACACTCACACTATGTCCTCTGGGTCTTGGGCTGATAGCTCTGGCTTAGGAATGCCTGTAGTCTGTCCACTGATGCAGCTGGGCTTTCGTCTAGGAAAGAGGGAGATTCAGGCTAGTGAACTCTGAGGAGACTAGCTGACCAGACAACCAGGGTGGGGGAAGGGGTGGAACAGATGAAGAAGCGGTGAGCCAGGGACGCCGGGTGCCACACGGTAACTCCCACAGACACTGAGTTTGGGGGGATAGGGTGAAAATACTCATTTCAAACAGCAACCTTCAAACCCAGGAAAAGATGGACTTAGTTGAAGAAGACCTTGAGAGTTTCCCTAAATTTAGTAATAGTGAGGGGTTCTCCTCACTATTACTATTATAGTAGTTCTAGGGCTAATGAAAATAAGTCGTTGTACAAGCAGAAAAGGCTCGGTGAGAAAAGAGATAAGAGATCATTCAGAGCAAGACAACTCTTGAACAATTTTCTCAATGAACAGAGTCCATCCTATTCCAAGAGGCTGGTCTGGTCAAGAAAAGATACTAAGAAACTTTTCAAGGACTAGCAATGAAATGAATAGTGACAATCACAAATGTTGATATGTGACTAAGCTCTTTGCACAAATGAGTTTATTCAATTCTAATAGCATCCTTATGAAACAGGTACTATTATTATCCTCAATTTACAGACGAGTTGAGACAAGTCAGGTCAAGGTTCTTATCTAAGGTCAGTGGTGAGGCCAGAGTTCAAATTGAAAGCCTGACCCCAGAACCCATGTTCCCACGCATTTGCTTTCTCTCTATAAAGTACACCAGGTATTTAGGAAAAGTCCTAAAAGAAGCTAAGACTGGAGCAATGGCTTTTAACTGGGGCCAGACCTCCTGGATTGGTGAGCAAAAGTTAGTGTGTCTGTTAGTATAGTTTATTTTTCATAAGATGTAGGAGAACATAGTACAGTATTTGGTCCTTTTTCTAGATAAATCAATGACCCTAAATAGGTAAGAATCCCAGAGGGTTGGAGGAAATTCTTGTACACCAGCTTCCTGACCAAGGCGGGGATTGTGGGAAGCCTGTTGGGCTACAGAGCCAAGGCTGATTGTGTTGTCAGAGCTGACTGCCTGGTACTTCCAGCTGCATCTCCCAGACGTGTGTTTCCAGAGGCTCGGCTGTCTTTCTTGTGGGAACTTTGGCTGGGAGGGATCACGCCTTGGTAAGCATTTCACTTGCCAGATGTGGCTCCATGTCTAGTTACTAGAAGATGAGGCTTGTTAAAATGGAAAAATGTTACTGCACTGGAATATTGTTAAGTGCCATTATCCATGACTTCTACTGAGGGAAGAGAAAGGCAAAATCCTTATATTCCGGGCAAACATTTCTGCAATTTTCTGGTGACACTGATGATAGTTTATCTAATTTCATAACAGATCTTTCTTATCTGTAAGATACAGTGTAGCTAAAAAAAAAAAAAAAAAAATCAGAAGAAATGCTAGGGGTTGAGGAACAGGACAAGGCTCTTATTTTTAGATAAGATTTTGTATTATTGTATAAGTCATTTTTCCCAGACAACTTAGACTAAGCGGAGGTTCTCTCTGTGAAGATCAATATTGTCACTGGACCTGAGCAGCAAACAAATATATATGGCTCTTTCTACCATCCACACCTAACAATGAAGATGAATTGACAAATCAGTCACCTCATTGGTGTCTGAAAAACTGTACCGTTTTGCTTTTGTAGATATTAGCATGACTGTCAACACACAATATTAGATTACAGTAAGAGAAATAGAGAAATATCCTTCCACCAAAAAGTTACATTCTGCAGTCAAGAGTCTGCTGTCAATATTGTACCTCCTCCTATCTCTTGATGCTTTCTTTCACTTTGTTTTTAAATCCTACCTCTGTCATAAGTAACAACCTTATGTATCTTTAATATAGTTATTAATTTTTTGTGCTTGATTTATTGATTGTATATTTGTTTGTACTTCTTTGTGGTTCTGACAATTTTGGCCTAATATATTTTAAGGCTATGAGTGTTTTGAGTTTAGAGTTTGATATATCTTCCTGGTGAGCTAAACTTCTTTTGTAGTGCATGACTAGACATACTTCTGCCAGATGCTGGCAGTGTTGATAGCTGGTGACTCTCAACTGAGTCCCTCACTGGGGAATATCCTCAGCAGAAGAGACTGATCTTGCCCAAAGTCATGCTCCCTCTGTGGTGGCAGTTCATATCTTAACCTGGTCAGTGTGTTTATGTCTGTCTGTGGAGGATAAAGGCCCCTTCCCTAAAGGTGGAATAACTTTGTTGGCCACCCTAGCTCCAGAGCTCTCTGCAGGATCAGATGATGTTTTCTTGTGACTATATCACAATTCAAGTTCTTTCTCAACCATTTCTACTTTATTTTTCTCCCTAGCACGTGTGGCCAGCTAGAGAACTCTTCTCAAAACTGCTGCTTGCAAACTTCAGGCTCATAGTCATTTCCCTGGAAATCCCACTTAGGTAAAGTGTCCATGGCCAGTGTTCATTTAGACTTGCTCAGATATTTTTCCATTTTATTTGCTAATAATTTCTTCTTGCATCTGGGATCAATTCCTCCTGCATGAGTGATATCCCTTAAAATTCCTTTAGACAGGCCCTGGCCAGTTGGCTCAGTGGTAGAGTATCTGCCCAGTGTGTGGATGTTTCGGATTCGATTCCAAGTCAGGACACACAGAAGAAGTGACCATCTGCTTCTCCCCCCCTCCCTCTTCTCTCTCTCTCTCTCTCTCTCTCTCTCTCTCTCTCTCTCTCCTCCCTCCCACAGCCATGGCTTCATTGGCTTGAGTGAGTTGGTCTTGGGCACTGATGACTCCATTGCCTCTGCCTTAGGTGCTAAAAAATGGCTCGGGTTTCAGCAGTGGAGTAACAGCCCCAGATGGGCAGAACATCGCCCCCTAGTGGGTTTTCCAGGTGGAACTGGGTCAGGGCGCTTGTGAGAGTCTGTCTCTCTGCCTCCTCTCCTCTCACTAAAAAACCCCCAAAAAAACCTTTAGACAGAATCTGTTGAGTTAGTCTTCAGTTTGCTTTGTTCTGAAAGATAATTTTAATGAGTATGAAATTCCACACTGATAATAATTTTCTTGCACTTTGTTGAAGATATTATTCTATTTTCTGATTTCCATGGTTGCTATTGCAAATTTAGTTGTCAAATGAACTGTCACCTATTTGAAGGTAGTCTGTTTTTTTCTGCTTTTCAGATCTTTTCTTGTCTTTGCTATTCTGCAGTTTTACCATGCTATAATAGTGTGTCTAAGAGAGGATTTATTTGTATTTAATTTATGTAGGATTCATTGAGCCTCAGTTTTCACTTTTTGAAAATGGTAATGATGATAATTTCTCTTTCAGTGGGATCGCTGAAAGGATTACATCCAGTAATTCATACATATTTCCTACAAGTCAGAATTTCCCCAGTGTTTCATTGAATAGATATGTTCCCTATTTAGGTTCCCTCAAAAGGTTTTATAATCAAATAGGTTTGAGAAGTTCTGGTTACTGCAGATTCTCTAGAGCAGGGGTAGTCTACCTTTTTATACCTACCGCCCACTTTTGTATCTCTGTTAGTAGTAAAATTTTCTAACCGCCCACCGGTTCCACAGTAATGGTGATTTATAAAGTAGGGAAGTAACTTTACTTTATAAAATTTATAAAGCAGAGTTACAGCAAGTTAAAGCATATATTAATAATTACTTACCAAGTACTTTATGATGGATTTTTGCTAAGTTTGGCAGAATAAATCTTTATAAAACAACTTACTATAGTTAAATCTATCTTTTTATTTATACTTTGGTTGCTCCACTACCGCCCCCCATGAAAGCTGGAACGCCAACTAGTGGGCGGTAGGGACCAGGTTGACTACCACTGCTCTAGAGAGTTACAAAGCTCAGCAGCATGTGAAAGCCCTGAGAAGTCCTGCAGTATTCTTCATACTCTTGAGTTCTTAGAACAGTCTTTGTCATAAATATCTCTTAACAGCTTGTAGACCGTGCTACACAGTTTGAGGAACTATTGATGTATAAAATACTGAATGAAATGTTTTATTTAATGAGAATTTCCCTCCACAAGCAGGGTTTTATATTAAGCAAAAGACAAGAAAAGGATAGATTGTGAAGGAACGTCGGCTCACGAATGCCTTGTTCTAGTCTGCCGAATCCACAACTGCTCTTGTTATGACACTTCCCACCCCCACACGGCCCTTGCTGCAGGGCCACAGGAGAGCAGCGTAGACTGAGAATATGGATCCTCCTATGTTGAATCCAGGTCACATATTCAGTTGTCCTTCTGAGTGAAGGACACAGTGCTTCTTTCTCATTCGGAGGAGCGTTGTTTGGATTTAAGGGGTAGTTTTTAGGAAGTTTCTGGTTTAGCAAGGTTATGGTTGTTGATTCTGAAGGCATAGACTTGATGTTAATTTGATTTTAGAGGCTTTAATTCAGCAGAGAGCATTTCTCCAGAGATGGCCGGGTGGAGCAAGGTGGCCGGGTATTAAGATGTACCTTGAAGTTGAGACCCCAACTGGTCATATTTCAAAAAGGAATATTTCTGATGTCACCATGTAGCCTACACCCATTGTCTGTTCTTTTGAGAGAAATAAGAATTAATCTTTTAAGAGAAAGTGCAAAAGGTTAGTCTTAAGTGTTTGGAGGAATAAGGATACAGGACGATTTTCCTACCAGAGGAATGGAAATGTGTAGAACTACAGATTTGTAAGGTTGATTTCTGTTCTTTCATTTCTTTTCCCAAGAGATTTCAGGAGTACTGTCTCTATTTCCTTGACCAGGGCCATGAAGAATGTTTTTACAGTGCTGTTTCCAGTACAGCCTAGGAGCAAATAACCTCTTGAAACAAGGCCGGTCTTACTGAAAACTAAGACAAAGGTTTCTTTTTATTTATCTTGTGTGGGGCAGCTGTGTTAGGCTTGCTCTTGGGTTTGCCGGCTGCAAGCCCTTTGCCTGATTGGTACGTAAGTGTGTGGCTGCACCATGTGTGTTATGACCTATATAAGGTTATGGGCACTTATGCTCAGGGGATTGCAGATGGCGGATTGCCTGCCCACCACTGTGAGGGGCTATTCTTGCTGTTTCTTTGTCTGAGAAGTGGTTTTCCCCTGCCTATGTGCTTGTCCACTATTGTGAGACTATTAAATGGAATGGCCCAGCACTTTCCAGATCCATAGTTTCTTTACCATCTGCCCGAATCCATTGTGGACCTGCCTGGCCTTGGCCACTGGCATTACAGTCTTGACTCTTACAAAGACATCACCTGGGGCAAACATGTTCCCAACCCCTGGGGAACTGACAAAAGTGTGTGCTGGGGATGTGTTCTGCTCACTGGATTTAGGGCTGGAGCTGTCATTGGGCAGTTGTGACTCCCTGCCTCAGACGGACCTGAGATCCTGGGTAAAAATGCAAGTTTCTAGGCCCCACGCTAGACCTACATGGAGTATCAGCAGGGTCCATTTCCCTAGGCCTCACGCTAGACCTGCATGGAGTATCAGCAGTGTCCATTTCCCTAGGCCTCACACTAGACCTGCATGGAGTATCAGCAGTGTCCATTTCCCTAGGCCTCACGCTAGACCTGCATGGAGTATCAGCAGTGTCCATTTCCCTAGGCCTCACGCTAGACCTGCATGGAGTATCAGCAGTGTCCATTTCCCTAGGCCCCACGCTAGACCTGCATGGAGTATCAGCAGGGTTCATTTCCCTAGGCCCCACGCTAGACCTACATGGAGTATCAGCAGTGTCCATTTCCCTAGGCCCCACGCTAGACCTGCATGGAGTATCAGCAGTGTCCATTTCCCTAGGCCTCACGCTAGACCTGCATGGAGTATCAGCAGTGTCCATTTCCCTAGGCCTCACGCTAGACCTGCATGGAGTATCAGCAGTGTCCATTTCCCTAGGCCTCACGCTAGACCTGCATGGAGTATCAGCAGTGTCCATTTCCCTAGGCCTCACGCTAGACCTGCATGGAGTATCAGCAGTGTCCATTTCCCTAGGCCCCACGCTAGACCTGCATGGAGTATCAGCAGGGTCCATTTCCCTAGGCCTCACGCTAGACCTGCATGGAGTATCAGCAGTGTCCATTTCCCTAGGCTTCACGCTAGACCTGCATGGAGTATCAGCAGTGTCCATTTCCCTAGGCCTCACGCTAGACCTGCATGGAGCATCAGCAGTGTCCATTTCCCTAGGCCTCACGCTAGACCTGCATGGAGTATCAGCAGTGTCCATTTCCCTAGGCCCCACACTAGACCTGCATGGAGTATCAGCAGTGTCCATTTCCCGTGTAATTGTTAGGCATATTAAAGCTTGAGTAGCTCCACGTGTGATCACTCATGATCGCACTCATGTGGCTCAGCTATCTTTGCCTGACTTTTAATGTTAGAAAACAGAATCTTCTTCATGAAAGCTTCCGTAACCTCTAAGGCCCATTCTTTAGTTCTCCAATTTAGAGTCTGATGGACATTCTCCCTTCTATGGCCTTGAAGCCTACCTGGCCAGTTTGTTTGAGGCAGTTGGGTTAATAGGGGTTAGGAGCAAACATACAATTATTATAAATTTTACACTTCTGGATTAGTGTATCTATAGTTTTCAAAGTGCGTTCAAAATTAAAGCTGCAAACACTTTATTCATTGGACTTTCCCTATCAGTCTGTAAGATAAGCAGAATAAGTATTAACACTCCCATTGGACAGAAGCAGACACTGGTGCTCAGCGAGATAAAATGATTTGTTGAAGCTCCTGAATGTAGACTTTGTAGAGCCAGGTTTAGAGTCCGAGATTTTTTGCCAGCCCACCCTCCTTTCTTACTCTTCGTACCCACTTCTGTCTCTCTTTTTCTTCCTTAAAATTTTCACTATACTTTCTACTAATTAGTGTCAACCAAGCGGCCTCTGTGCTGTTCTGTGTTGGCCATTGTAGACATGGTTACATTTGCCACCCTAAAACACTGTAGTAATTTACCATTTTACTAGCCTGAATGTAGGCAAGCTCCCACCAACCCTGTGCCCTTCCATGTCTGTATCTCTATAGAAAGAGAAATGTGGTGGTAACTTGGAGGAGTGTTTTGCTTAATCAGGCTGTTCCGTGAACATTTCCTTCACTTTACCAACCTTTCTAACTCTTGATTTTGTAAAGCTAAAAATAACATACACCAATAATCATGCCATCTGGAGGTGTGGTGCACCTGTTCTTTTCTTCTCCTTCTCCCTCCCAGAACACGTGTATTTAGCTACAGAAAGGGGGCTGCATTTTGCGCAGTTTGGCAGGATGGTAAGGGAAGGCATTTGCAGAATTTAAACCCTGAAATATTTTTAACTGAAATAATGAGAGTTGTTGTTTTGCTTACCCAGCACAAAGAGTGCTTTTTAAATTCTACAACTTATTTGATCCATGCAGATAACTTATTCTTTAAAATTCATCTAGCAATAAAAGTGAAATGATTGTCTGAACTATGAAATTATCCAGATAACTATTTAATGAGCTCCTTACCTTCTGGAGCTGCACATTCAGTCATATAACTTTCAAATGTCTTTGCAATACTTTAGCGTCCACCCCTACTTACTCAGCACCTTCAGGGCTTTTAGGTGTGGAGACTGAATAGATACACAGAACACAGAGTAGTAAACTTGTTCTGCTCTCAGAGAGTTTCATAGCATTATTATGCTTTTCTTGTGTTTATTCTTCAAAGCTACTGTTTTTTTCTTTCCTAGCAGTGGGCAAGAGGGCATTTCTTAGCTCTCCTCTTTAAGTCTCTGATCAGAAGGTGCTTGAGCTAAATGATGATGTATTCCCTCTTGACTGTAAGTAAGTGTGAGCAGTCCTGGGCTGCCAGCCGCCTGTTAGAGTGATTTAGCTGCTGTGAGCCTGCACCCAGAGCTCAGAACACGAGTTGGGCAACAACTGAGTCTAAAAATAAGCCAACAGCCACATTCCAGTCACCATGCTGCGGCCACATTACCCTGTGGCATTTCAGTAGGAGCATGGCAGGGCATGTGGGGCACGTTTTCATCTGCAGACCTCTGTGAGCAACTGTACTCTGTCATGTCAAGTTTCTTTTCTTTTTTCCCCATTGATTTGAGAGAGAGAGAGATAAGGATCAACTCGTTGCTTTACTCACTTGTTCCATTTAGCTGTGCACTCATTGGTTGCTTCTTGTATGTGCCTTCACTGGGGATTGAACCGTGACCTTGGCACATTGAGAAAACACCCTGTCCACTGAACCACCCAACCAGGGCCATGCCAAGTTTCTTGTACAAGTCATGGCACATAGAAAACCATTGTTGGAGTACTGGTGATGATTTGGTAGAGTTATAACCAGAGATAATGGTGTATTTATCAATCTTTATGCAGGAGAGGAAGGAAAGTCAGCTTGTCTTTAATGATCTTAATAGACATATTCCCCGAAAACTTCCAAGGCTAATTGTGGTGAAAATGTGCCAGGTAGACCCCTTTCATGCCAACCATAATTAATAGTGTTATCGTCTTCAAGGCCATAATGCTCATCAGTTATTAATTAGCAATTCATTTTGTTGAATAAATAGTACTTATGATTGATGATAGAACTTGTTATTGGGCACTAGAAGTGGTCCTCCAGGGATTGGCTCACCAGCAAATTTTAACTACAACACAGTAATGAAAAACACAGAGGGTTATCTAGGAGAATTCATGTTAAACAATTGTGACACAGCCAAGGTGTTCCTTCCCACCAGGCGAAAAGTCCATCTTGAGTATCGGACGTGTATCCTAGGCCTGAGGATATTAATTGTTTCTGTCCACACAGTGTTGGGATTTTCCATTTCCTCTTAAGCTTGTTATTGGTCACATTTTTTTTTCTAAAAAGCAAATTGTTCTTTGCTAGACAATTCTATTGACTTTGAATTACTCTTGTGATAGTTCCTTTTGAAGTATTGTTTTGACACATGTACACGTGACCTGAAGGAAAAAAGCAATTTTATGAAAAGGTAATGATTGAAATTTTTATTTTAAATGATTCCTTGGATTGAATTCACTTTAGATTAACAGATTTTCCTGCCCAATTGACTTTCTGGCATCCATGCAGTCATCCAGAAGAGATAAAATGGGGGTTCATTTAGTCCACAGCTCCGAGGAAACTGAGAGCCTGGCAAATGGAAGCAGCAGAGCTTCCTTCCCGGTTGGAGCAGGACAACTGGAGCTGGTCAGCTGCTGACCAGATGCTGCCTTCAATTAATATTCCAACCCTCAAAGACATTTATCGCTCACTCTCAAAAGCAGCAGCTGAGTAATAAAGGGAAACACTAAAGCCGTTTTCTTTTTTTTTTTGGAGCATTTGTAATGGCTAAATTGCTTGAAATAAATTAGCACGAAAAATCAACATAGTTTGTACAGTATCTGTAAAACAAATTCCTAATCTTGGGAAAATAGAGAGACAAAGTAAGAGCTTGCATTTAACAAGCCCATGCAATATGCTTCATTAAAACGGGACTGCCTTTTTTTTTTTTTTAATTTAAAAAGGGTTAATAAACTCCAAGATATCATTGCCAGTTAAACAGGTCCTGCAACATTTTAAGGGAAGTAAGAGGCTACAAAGGAGACAGTTAAACAGAAACCAAGAGACTGTGTTGTAATGCTAACAGGCAATTAACAAACTCATGGGTGTTAATTATCTTCATACTGTATCATGTTCAATTAGCTTAGTCTCTGCAACAAAGGCAACGATGAACAATTGCTTTGATAGGCGTACAGTACTTCATTTGTAGTTAATCGGTTTAAGCCCTCTGGTTGCTAGGTTACCTCAGTCTCTAGAGGTAAAAAGCTGTACAGATGCACTATGTTTAAATGACTACAGAGAACTGTTTAAACTCAAACCATGTATAACTCTTTATTGATTTTTCACAGAAGATCTCAGCTCTGATGATAAGGTTTTGATATATTTTCCTGCTACAGCCAGTTCCTTGGAGTATTGCAGAAAAAAAATCTGTCAATATGCTTCTATTATGATCTCTTGATCTGTGCCTATAAAAACCTTTAGCTGCAGCCCTTATTATAAATAATGGAAGAAGCAATATTTGATTTTTTTTTCCACACTGTACTACATGAAAAATTTTATTTTGTTCATTGCCTTTGGATCCAAATTACAGGGCTTCTTTCTGTACCCGTGTTCTAAAATAATAAAGAAGAATTTCTAGCTCTAATTAATTTGATTGACTCTCAGCAGGACAGGATCAGCTGTAGCATCATGAACTTTAACAATAACTACCAACTGACGGGCAGTTCACATCAATAAGACCATCACTAGCCTCTCTCTCACCTGTCACCAGGCGGGGAGTGAGCAATAACCCGCCCCCCACAGACGCTCCCTGCTTAGCGCTTTCTGCCCTATTAGCAATTTATAATGGTGATCAAGAAACAGTCAGCGGCAAATCAAGACAACTGTCTGGCTGCCTGTTTAATTGGCCTTGTTTGCTTTTTGATAAATGGCTCGTGACTACTATAGGCCCCTGTATTTTGACTTTTAATAGGCCATAGTGATTAGACTACCAACAGATACTAGGTCAAAACTGAAGAAAGGTGCAAAAAATGTTAATTAATATCAATAATAGGCAATTATTAGTTAGACAGAAGGACCTACTAACTGTGTGCTCTAATGGCTCAGAGCTAACTGGAAGAGAAGCTTTGCCAAATTAGCATAACTGTGTATGCAGACTGCATGGTGGATCCTAGCAAACATCTGTTATGTTAGTAATTCAAATAGAATTCTTGCCTTTGGAGTGATATTCGCAGAGTCAGCAATCCCTCTTGGCCATTCCAAGGCATTAACAATACCCTAGTGACTGGTGTCCTTCTAAATGGGCTGTGTTTCAGGCTAAAAATTAAATTGACCATTTTCTATGGAGTTGTGCTGTTGAGGAGCTTAAGGGGGTCACTGTCCTCTGGCCAGCAGAGGAGGGTGGAGGAGAGGAGTTTGCGTGGAAGCCACACTGGCCTTAGAGGCAAGTGTAGTGTGGGTCCAGCAGACTCAGGGAAGGCCATACGCTTCCTATGTTTACTGTTTCATAATTAGCACCGAAAATATGGCCATGTCCAACGTGTCACACAAAATGCCATATATAATTCTCACAGCTTGATTCTTTATTCTTGATTCCTTGAAATGTATATGTTTGGGCATATGTAATGCAAAAAGGCTGACTATGTTTTGGAGTGTAAAAAAGAAGAGCAGTTAACAATGAAATGATAGGAATCATAAATACTATTCTCTACATTTGTTATTGACATTAAGGTCACCTTGGGCAAAATCCAAATGGTAACTAAAGAATAGTAGAATTGGAAAGGACTTAGGGATCTTTAAGGCCAAATTAAGAAACCAAGATCAGAGAGGTTAGGAAACCTATTTAGGATCAACCAGCTATTTCAGGGTATAGCTTGCAGAAGACATAGTTTTCTCCATTTTCCTGCCCAGAGTCTTAGCCTGACCTTGTTGTTTCCCTAAGAAGCTATAAGTGTCTATCTGTGATTTAGTGTCTGGTAAATATATCTAAAAGGCCTGTTTGAAATGTAAGTGTGAAATATATGCAAAAAGTGCTCCCACCATAGAAATGTATGACATTCATGAAATAGCATGGTGTCAAACTTTATTTTTAGGATTTAAATAATCTTGGTTATAAAATTCTAAATAGGCAGTAAACTCTCTGACATCTCTTGTAGCAATATTTTTGCCGATATATCTCCACGGGCAAGTGAAATAAAGGACAAAATAAACAAATGGGACTATATCAAACTAAAAAGCTTTTGCACAGCAAAAGACACCATTAACAAAATAAAAAGGCAACCCACACAATGGGAGAACATATTTGTCAATACATCTGATAAGAGATTAATAACCAAAATTTATAAAGAACTTCTAAAACTCAACACCTAGAAGGTATACAATCTGAATTAAAAAGTGGAAAAAAGAACTGAATAGACACTTCTCTAAAGAGGACATACAAATGGCCAATAGGCATATGAAAAAATGTTCAAGGTCACTAATCATCAGAGAAATGCAAATTAAAACCACAATGAGACATTTCCTCACACCTTCCAGAATGGCGCTCATCAACAAAACAACACACAATAAGTGCTGGTGAGGGTGTGGAGAAAAGGGAACCCTCCTGCACTGCTAGTGGGAATGCAGACTTGTGCAGCCACTGTGGAAAACAGTATGGTGTTTCCTCAAAAAATTAAAAATGAAACTGCCTTTTGACCCAGCTATCCCACTTATAGGACTATAGCCTAAGAATACCAAAACACTGATTCAAACAAAGATATGTACCCCATGTTTATTGCAACATTGTTTACAATAGCCAAGATCTGGAAACAGCCCAAGTGTTCATCTGTGGATGAGTGGATAAAGAAATGTGGTATATATAGACCAGTGGTAGTCAACCTGGTCCCTACTGCCCACTAGTGGGCATTCCAGCTTTCATGGTGGGTGGTAGCGGAGCAACCAAAGTATAAATAAAAAGATAGATTTAACTATAGTAAGTTGTTTTATAAAGATTTATTCTGCCAAACTTAGCAAAAATCCGACACAAAGTACTTGGTAAGTAATTATTATTATATGCTTTAAATTGCTTTAACTCTGCTTTATAAATTTTATAAAGTAAATTTACTTCCCTACTTTATAAATCACCATTACTGTGGAACCGGTGGGCGGTTAGAAAATTTTACTACTAACAGAGATACAAAAGTGGGCGGTAGGTATAAAAAGGTTGACTACCCTTGATATACACAATGGAATATTACACGGGCATGAAAAAGAAGGAAATCCTACCTTTTGCGATGGCATAGATGAACCTGGAGATTATTATGCTAAGTGAAATAAGCCAGGCAGAGAAAGAAAAATGTCATATGATCTCACTTATATGTGGAATCTAATGAACAAGGTGAACTGAGGTACAGAATAGAGGCAGAGGCAGGGTCACAGGGACCAGAGGGACAGCTGTCAGAGGGAAGGGGGATGAGGGGACTGGACCAGGGAAGGTGAAGGGATTAGTGAAATTATATATACATAACACAGAGATACAGATAATAGTACAGGAAATCACAGAAGGAAGGGGGGAGGGAGTTAGAGGGAGGGGCAAAGTGGGTATAATGGGGGTCACGTGATTGGTGGTGAGGGTGTTATATTGAGTGGGGCCCTTGAATCCATGGTAACACAGTAAGTTAAAACTAATAATAATAAAAAGAATAAATAAATAAAATTCTAAAATCTACAACTACCTCTTGAGATGTTTCATATTTTAATGTCAGAGACAGATTTTTGTTTTTAGAAGGGTGAATTATAATTATGTTATCCCTTATTTTGTTTTGAGCTGTTTTCTTATACATCTTGCTTGAACCAAACAGGGAAAGGATCTGTGTGTGCTGCCCTTTTCCTTCTCCACCAGAGGACTGGACTGACATTTAAGACCCATTTGACTAAACATTTTCAAGATCTTTAAAAAAAAAATAACGTGTGTGTGTGTGTGTGTGTGTGTGTGTGTGTGCGCGCACGCGCGCGCATACACATGTCAGGGGCACCGACTCTACTTCTTCAAAAATTGAAATTGAACTGTAGATTCTCACTAACTGCAGTTTTTTCTCGTCTCCCTCCTACTCTCCTCACCCTGCCCCAATACTGAGAAAACCTCTTCAGGCTGCATCTCTTCCCTGATTGCACTGGACCATTAATCCTTTTTAGTAACAGTGTCAAAAAAAATGGGGTTACTTTTCCCCCTCTATTCCTGCAGAAATACTTGGAAAATCATCTGGTTTTAAGTTTGTGAGTAATCTCTCTCTCTCTCTCTCTCTCTCTATCTATCTATATTTATATATATATAAACATATATATATATGTATATATATATTTAAAAATAACATTTTCAAATAATTCATCTCTGAGAATAAAATTTTTTAAAATGATGGAAATATAACGTTGTTTGTTTGTTTTGTATTTCACCCTTTTACTCAACAAAACAATTTTTGAGAACTGGGCCGGATGTAAAAGAATCACAAAATAATGATCAGAATAGTACATTTACAAATTATTTACTCCTACCATGTGGATGTCTTTACTAAATATTTTGTATGTGTCAGCCACTTAATTCTCATAACAACCCATTGAAATACAGTAGTTGCTTAAATACCCATTTTACAAATGAAGAGACAGAGGCTTTGCAAGTTTCTACTTAAGTTTATATCTTAACACTTTGTAATATAAATTGTTTTCTTTTGAAGATTTTAAGAATTTTCCCAATTTCTCTGTATTAAAAATATAATAAATATGTTTTAAATAAAGTTTGGGAAGCAACAGCATGATGGTTCTTTTATATCTTCTTCAGATGTTACCATTTTTAGGTGAGAGTATACATAAGTGTTACTGTGGCATTTTAAACTTTGATATTTAAAAAAAGTGAGAAGAAATTATATATATATATATATATATATATATATTAAATTTACTAAGATTTTGGTTACCTTATTTCTAACACATTGTAGCATATTTGCTGCCTCAGCCATATTCCATTGAATCTAAGACATCACTGATAACAAGATGTACCATTATTTTATTTACCACAAAGAAAGAAAAAAAATGCTGCCAACTGAACTATGACACAATGCTTTGCAATATTTTCTTTTGGGCCATCAAAAGCGTTGGCGACATAGCATTTCTTTAAGAAGTGCTTCATTCTTACCTCTGGTCTCTCCTTCCACGTCAGTAACATCTACCCTGCAAGTTTCGATGCTGGGACTTTTAATGTTCTCTTATGAGCAGAACGTGACAACTCTGTCAGGAATGCAGGCTACCTGATGATTATAGTATAACACACCTGGATTTCAGAGATGTTAAAATGTGCAAAAAATTGTACACCGTATAATACATGAGTTGTGTTAGAACACCATCAGTAATCTGTCAATGTCCAAATATATGTAGAGATAGAATTTTCAGCTAAGTAAATCCAGTGATTATTTCCAGTGTATTAAGATGATATGGCCATAAATGTTTTTCTCACAGCAGTGTTTATAGACAAGCTGTTGGTGGTATGTTGACTAAACAGTGAATATGGTGAAAATCCTGAAAATTTTTTTCTACTGTACATTGCTAGACATGAGACTAGTAAATAGAGTTCTGGGGGTTTCCTCACTGTATTTATTACTAAGATTGGCCTATGAGGTTTTTTAAGAACTAAGTTCTTCATGTGGCTAGTTGTACCTTCTGTGCTTTATTTGTACTAGACCACCACCATGGCCTGGGAATGGAGAAAGGTCTCTCTCTAGCTTCTTGGCACCAGGACCGCCTGGAAAATCATCCTTAGAAAGTCTGGAAAGCTGAAGTCCTGGACTTAAGTGGGCATCAGAGTGTGTCCCTGCTTTTGGTGATGTGCTTGACTGTGTATAACCTACTATTCCAGAAGAATTTCCTGCTTTGTATTCTGCCTAGAGCTAGTCCTAGGGCTAGGCCACTTTATTCTTTCTCTCCTTGGCAAATATTAGTACAGTACTTGGATAAATATTGACATGTATTGAGCCCATTTCTATTCAAGCCTAATGTAGTCATGACTGCTAATAAGGGGCTAGTAGTCTTCCTCATAGAAAGTAACATACTAGTCAAGAGCCAAGGTTTTGCAGTTGTGCAAATTCCAAAGCAGCCTCTTTTAGCTGTATGATTCTGGGCTTCAGTTTTCTCATGAGTAGCATGGTGGACCATGATACCTATTCCATATCTGTTTGTAGGTATCTGAAAAAATGTATGGGACTCTGTCTAACTCCTGGCTATAGTAAATGCACAATTGGTATTGCTCATTGTCATTATTATTACTATTCTTAATAGGCTCTGTCATGCTGCGGGGCACCTGGACTATAAGAGGCCATTGCTTCTACAGAACTTTTCTATGAATGGGTAACATTTTCAGGAACCATTTCTTACTGATCAGATGAAAGTCCACTGCTTTCCCAATACCCTCCCCTTGACTGGAATCTGGCTGTACAAATAGGCACCTATCTTCTTTTCCTATACTTACTTTGTATCCATTTCTGATGTTCTCATTAATTATGTATTGCTCTATTGTTGATGTTGTCATCTATGTGTTCTTTTAAACATAGCATGGTCAATGAGAATTAGATTTGAAGATGTCATCTTAGGTCCTAGTGATGGCCCTATCGCCAACTAGCTTTGTGACTTCCCTGATCACTGAAATACCCGTATTTTCTCCGTGGTGCCACCTTATGAGGCAGCCACTCATTCTAGCTACAATTTTGTGAGTGTCTTCTCAGTGCCATTCCAGGTGTTAGTGACAGTCCATGATTTATCTCTAATCCATGAGATAATCCTGCAAAGCAATTATTCTCCCCATTTTAGAAATAAATAAAGTAAAGCTTAAGAATCTTAACTGGCCCTGGCCGGTTGGCTCAGCGGTAGAGCGTCGGGCCTGGCGTGCAGGAGTCCCGGGTTCGATCCTGGGCAGGGCACAC
The DNA here is from genome assembly GCF_036850995.1 of Saccopteryx leptura. Taxonomy (NCBI): domain Eukaryota; kingdom Metazoa; phylum Chordata; class Mammalia; order Chiroptera; family Emballonuridae; genus Saccopteryx; species Saccopteryx leptura. Next base: position 61,811,360 of record NC_089509.1, on the reverse strand, counting down.
AGGAGAGGCGTCCATTTGCTTCTCCACCCCTCCCCCTCTCCTTCCTCTCTGTCTCTCTCTTCCCCTCCCGCAGAGAGGCTCCATTGGAGCAAAGATGGCCCGGGCACTGGGGATGGCTCTGTGGCCTCTGCCTCAGGTGCTAGAATGGCTCTGGACGCAACAGAGCAATGCCCCAGAGGGACAGAGCATCGCCCCCTGGTGGGCATGCCTGGTGGATCCCGGTCGGGCACATGCGGGAGTCTGTCTGACTGCCTCCCCATTTCCAGCTTCGGAAAAATGAAAAAAAAAAAAAAAGAAAGAATCTTAACTGTGTTCTTATTGTCTGTGTGATTTTGGGTAACTTAACAAACCCCTTTAATTCTCAGCTTCTTCATTTGCAAATGAGAGGAGCTGCCTCATAGGTACGTACAGATAGAAGGAGATGACGTATACAGGGCCGTTGACACAGTCACACATGCAGCGATACTCCAAGAATATCTGATAGTGGGACTTGTCAAGAGACACATAGCTAGAAGGGACAGGTAGATTTTAGTCCAGGCCTTCCTAGCTCTTTGAACACATGCAAGAAAGCACTTATTATATATACAAGTGCAGAGTGCCCTTAGAGGCCCTTCTGTTTGTCATAATCCCGGAAGGGGAAGTAGCGGCCTTACCCTCTCTCTCACTCTTGGGGGTTCCCCTTTTTTTCTTTCTCACTCCTCGACTGTTATTTGCTCCCCCATACCACACTGGATACATGGGAGGACCATAGGCACTGGAGTGAAATTTTCTTCTCTTAAAGGCTGCAGGCATATCCTTAAAAAGAAAAAGTGGTAAAATGCACATAACATAAAATTTAACATTAGTGACATTTAGTATATTAATAATATTGTACAACCATCAGTGCTATCTAGTTTCAGAACATTTTCATCATCCCTAAAAGAAATCCCTTCCCAATGAGCAGTCACTCCACCTCCACCCCCACACCATGGCAACTACTAATCTGCTTTCTGTTTCTATGGATTTTCCTATTCTGAATTTTATATAAATGAAATCATACAATAGGTGACCTTTTATGTTTGTCTCCTTTTACTTTGCAGAATGAGACTTATCTGTATCTCTTCCCATCTCTATATTCCAGGTGGACAGTAAAGAAAGATATCCCACTGTTTATTTTCAGCAAGTCCTAATGTCTCTTGACTCTTACTACCATGGTGGCTAATCAGCTTTATTATGACAAAGCTGGCTATTGCTGTGGAACCTTCCTGCAGTGTACTGGGTAGGATCTGTAAGCCCATCAAACATGGCAGAATTAGCTAGTAGTAGTAAGGTTCTTCCACCATGATAGCTTTTGGTCTTTGCTTCTGTAGATTGTTCTCTTCCTGTAGCAGATCGTTGTTTCTTTTAGGATGACAAGATTCAAGATGTCTCAGGCAAGGCAGAGCTTTATCCTGGCCTCAGTCCTCATGATTTCTGTAGGAGCTCAGGCCAGCCCACATACAGCTTAATAATTTCATCTAGAAATAAAGAACTTAGATGTGTCACCCAAGCAAGGGGCTCAGAAAGGGAAATAATTCACAAGGGGTCCCACGTCTGAAATGCTACCCTATAGGATATTTTTATAATCAGGAACAATGGATTTCCAACTTGCAACATATCACAATGTACATAAAATTAAGATTAAGGGGGATTTACACAGAGAGAATGGGTTGGGTATTGGAATTAAAGTCTCTGGTTTCTTTAATAATTGTACTGTATTTCTTACTGCAAATGATTACACTAGCATATTGGTTTTATTAAAACAAAAGCAATAGCAATCCAATTAACCTAAAGGACAAGAAGAAATTAGGTTGTGGGTATTGCCAGATGGCAGGATTGGGTAATCTCCTGAGGTCATCTCCAATCTCATAATTCAGTGTGCCCAGATCCTCTTAACTCCTTGGGGTTTGTGGAAGAAGAAGGAGGAGATTCCATATGATAGGGGGCAAGGCAGCTTTTCACCACTTTTCCCATCTTGGCTTCTGCCTATTTTGTGTAGTGATTTCTGTTTGGAAATTAATTTCCAGCAATTGCAGGCAGCAGAAAGAGCTTGTTTCAAGGCAGGATTTGAAGTGGAAAAGAAAGGACCTTGTCCAAAGCTTTCTTCAAGGCAGGTCATGATGTGTAAATGTATCTTGTTGGGAGAGTAAGGAATTCCCCACAGGCCCTGTCTTCTCATCCAGCCAACAGCTTTATTGTAGTTATGGTGCCTCCCTAGCTGTTAGTCATTTGAGGGGAATGACTTCAGGACCTCTCTAGGTTATTAAGGGGGATGACATACATATGTCAGGCTGATGACAGCATACATGGCATAGAAACTGCCACAGAGCAAAGATGGAAGAAACTGAGCACCTGCCTCCCCAAAGTGGCCACCAAGACATGCCTGATAACCTGAGTATTTTACGTGTGTGTGTGTGTGTGTGTGTGTGTGTAGACAAGGGAGAGATGGGAGAAGATATCTTAATAGAATTTTCAGTTTTCCTTGTTTATTTCAGACACACAAAATTCTGAAATAACACCTCCATTCATTACTTAATGTTACTACTAAAAAATTATATAAAAGGATTTGACACTTAGAACCTTACTTGTTTCTGCTGCCTATAAAAGCGCAGCAGTTGGTGAGCCGTTCATTAGTGAGACCTAAAAATGCCCAAGTAACAATACTCCAGGATTGTTGCCCATCTATATTTGAAAACAGATATACATATTTCTACATATAGATATATATGTGTTTCAATCTTATTACCTAAACATGAAACTGAATCTGAAATAAATCCATCAGGAATGTGTACTTAACAGCACATTTAAATAATCACCAGTTGGCACCAGTAACTCTGTAATAAGTTATTCTCATCTCATTTTTCCAAACTGAAAATCACTACTCAGTCCTTTTGAGTGTTTTATCCAGGCCTCTTAAGTTTCAGAGATTCAGAGAGTTTTCTTGTTTGTGCTGTGATCTTCTCTAGTGGTGGCTCAATCTAAAGCTGAATCTATTCTAGATGTAAATATTTGCTGAGTTTTGAAAGCCAACATACTAAATGATGCTTAGAAATACTTTATAATAGGCCTGGAATAGATTTTTAAAGCAATCTAAAATATTTTTTAATTATATATGTGTACAGGGACATAGTTCTAGTGAACAAATTAATTAATTCACTTAATAAATATGCAATTATATATGCAAAATAGATGATGTTTAAACATGATTAGATTGATGGGCTCCTCTTCAAATTTAACTAAGGGATGTGTGGCTTTGGACTGCATTGACCTTGATTACATAATGTGCTAAAAGGGGACGAGGGAATCCCTCACAGTTCTGAGAGGTGTGTGAGCTTCCTTCTCAGCAGCTTCTGGAGAGAGAGGGTTTTCTTTTCTCTAGGAGTAGAGTTCAAGAAGTATGGGTTTTGCCTGACCTGTGGTGGCACAGTGGATAAAGCGTTGACCTGGAAATGCTGAGGTCGCTGGTACGAAAACCTAGCCTTGCCTGGTCAAGGCACATATGGGAGTTGATGCTTCCAGCTCCTCCCCCCTTCTCTCTCTCTGTCTCTCTCTTCTCTCTCTCCCTCTCTCTCTCCTCTCTAAAAAAATAAAAAATAAAAAAAATTAAATTTACTTGTTCAAAAAAAAAAGAAAAGAAGTATGGGTTTCATTTTGAGATCTGTTCTAGGACTTAGAGTACTCAAGGACTGGGAATGTAATATTTATCCTGGAAAGATGAATAAAGGGTTATAATTCTTTAAAAAGTTTGAGTATTTCTGAACTAAATACTTTATTAATACAACATGCCCTTTTTATTTCTAATGCTCATCAAAATGTTTATTAGAGAATTTTTGATTAATCGTTGACAAATGAAAATGTGTACTCAGGTTAATTTAGGAATATGTAATACAGTAACACTAATTAAAATTAGTTTATTTCTGAAAGGTCTTAATTATCAGTGGTTATCTTGAGGATACTCTCAATAAGTTAGATGTATTAGTCCATTAAGAGGAGGGGTTCTTTCTGTTTGTTCCCTGATGTATTTGATTTTCAGGCCCCTGGTACTAAACATCTGTGAGGTATTGGTGAGGGCTTGATCAGGTAAGCAGACTAACTATGAATAAGGACATGGAATAAGGAAGTTTTTACAGTGATTAGACCTGCCAAATCATCAGGACTGATGCAGTCTATTTTATCCAACAAAGATAACTTCCTAGATGGCATTATATGAGCTCACTCAGTCTTCTGTTTGATTTATTTTTTAATGTTGCTTATGAAGAAAAAGCTTTTTGGTTAATGGAAGAAAAGAAGTTCTACCTTTCCTTGTTAATTTGGCTTATCTTTTTTCATTCCCTATTTATTTTTACTCTTTCAAAAAATTTGCAAAATAGTTGATGTATATTTGTTACTGATGAAATGTTCTATAATAGTTAATGCCCACAATACATTTACTAATTTTTTGTTTATATCTCTATTTCTAATGCTAGTGATTTGCTTAATTAAGGATTTATTTATTGATTATGATGTGTTATATGAAGGTCATTTTTTATTTTTAAAGTTAAAAACTTATAAAGCCTAGATATAACATTTGATGTATGTCAAAAGCAGAGCCTCTTTCTTGAACGAAACAATATTAATAAAACCAAAAGATGTGTTATGATATTGCTATTCTTTACCTTACTATGAATCTCATCTTAGATTTTTTTTTTTTTTTTTTTTTTTTTACAAAATAACCAGTTCTGTCTTAGGTAATTCACAAAAATGTAACATTACATGCAAGGCACTGTGTTAAATGTTGGGTTATGGTGGTAAAACATATGGTTATGTTATATACTTACATTTTATAAGTTATCTTTGCTTCCCCACCCTGCCTCCCCACTTTGGGCTCAGTTTATTTGTTCAGATAGAGTACAGTATAAATTTATTCACTGTGCAAGCTCTGGTAATGGACCTGCCCAAACTAGATCAAGTGGGTGCTGTAGTAGTTTTATAGTGTCTGTCAGCTAAGGTGGAACTACATTTCCCAGAACCCCCTTCTCTGTATATAGTTCTGGGTTAGGGTCAGCCACAAGAGAAATCTACCTGAGATTTGGGAGGCAAAAGTAAAGCAGCAGCTGTTAGGCTCTGAAAGTCAGTGTAGGGTGCCAGACTCCCTTGTAACTCATGAACATTATTGCTAATCTACCTGCTGGCTCTTCTAATAGGTATTAAGACTGAGCTCCCAGCTTCTGCTGGGTCTCTTCCTTTAGTTTCCCCGAGTCCTGTGACAGGCATGAGAGAAGGACTCCAGATTCTTTTCCGGGTCTTCTGCTTCATCAGTGATGGAGGTGATAAGAACAGATGAAGGTTTCAGTTTGTCCTTTTCCTTTTCTGCTTCATGTCCAGCTTTTCCTCCTGACTGCTGGCCCTGCTACCCTGTATAGCAGCTGGTTTCAGGCCTACCACCAGATTTCTATAAACTTCTTTCTCAGCTCTCTAGTTGCATAATAAATGCCCTATTCCATATTACTTATAGTGGTCCTGCTTCCTTGATCAAAGTGTCACTGATACAGACACTCTGTATTAGGGGTCTAAAAATCAAATGTCCCAGTGGCCACCTAAGTAACATAAATGAGTGCAGCAGGTCTGATGTAAGAAAATTCATGCATCCTTCTCATTCTGTTTTTCTTTTCCCAATTTTTTATTAGAGATATGGAATCAAAGGAATATACCTCTATAGTAAGAAAAACAACAGCATGAACATATTGATAAATGACAACGGACTCTTGGCTGAGTATCAAAGTGACAATAGGGAGAGATGAGGACTGCAAACTAGAGACGGCATACCACACTCAGCTCCAGCTTCCTGTCATCATGTTTCAACAGAAACCCAAAGCTTACTCCTGAGTTTTTGTGACTTCTCCTGGTTTTTAATGGGTTGACTAAGTACACACACACACGCAACTATAAAGGCAATCCATGGACCCAATACACGTGCAGGTTGTATTTGGCAAGGGATTCTACTCTGGATAGGTAGACTATTGGCCAAGACCCTGAAATGAGAACAGAGGGGTAAAAAAAATCAAGAGAATTGTTGGGGAGGAGAATGAGTGATGGGGGAGGGACCCCCAGTGCTTTTGTGGGCTGTACTCTCTATAGATGGATAAATAACTTCATGGGGAACATGATTTCTTTTTGCTTCGTGTATTTAATCATCTTGTAAGAACTATCACTTTTGTAGCCTGACCTTTGGTGGCATAGTAGATTAAGCATTGACCTGGAACACTGAGTCACCAGTTCGAAACCCTGGGCTTGCCTGGTCAAGGCACATATGGGAGTTGATGCTTCCTGTTCCTCTCCCCTCTTCTCTCTCTCTCCTCTCTAAAATGAATAAATTTAAGAAAAAGTTCTTTTAAAAAAAGAACTGTTACTTTTACCATAATTTGCATTATACACAAGGATTTCACATATGATCTTTCATTTATTCTCATTTACTATCTTACCTACTTATCTTGGATGTGAATGGGATCAAAGACAAATTACTCTCGCTTTCTGCCCTCAAGGGGTGCTATCCTTGGGGGAGACTGGTATGTTCACAGCTAACTATAAAATATGAATGAATATGATTAAGTGTCATGGTTGGGGAAGAATTTTGATAATAGTAATGGGGAATGGGAAGGGTACTGGGTGACACAAAATGTTTGAACAGAAGCTCCAAGGGAAATTGAGATAGTAAAAGCTGCTATGAAGAACAAATCAAGCCCTGCCTGGTTGGCTCAGCTGTAGAGTGTAGGCCTGACGTGTGGAAGTCCTGGGTTCAATTTCCGGTCAGGGCACACAAGAAAAGTGACCATCAGCTTTTCCACCCCACCCCACCCCACCCCACTTCTCTCTCTCTCTCTCTCTCTCTTCCTCTCCCACAGCCATGGCTTGATTTGAGCAAGTTGGCCCCAGGCGCTGAGTATGGCTCTATGGCCTTGCCTCAGGCACTGAAATAACTTGCTTGCTGGGCAATGGAGCAGCGGCCCTAGATGAGCACATCATTGCCCTGCAGGGGGTTTGGCTGGTGGATCCAGTTGGGGTGCATGAGGGAGTCTGTCCCTCTGCCTCCCTGCCTCTACGTAAAAGAAAAAGAAAAAAAGAGAAAAAATCAGGAGCAAATGTTCTAAAAACACAATTAAAATGCATTTGTGAATTTCTGAAATGGAGGGGGGGATCTTTAGCTATCCTTAATTAATTAATTAACAGTCAAAATGCTGATCTGTCAATGGCCCAAATTCAGGCAGCCTTAGTTTGAGGGGAAGGAAAGTGAACAAAACCCATTGTCTCTGGTAACCAAAGAAATACTGCACTGAGTCTGGAATTCAAGATCCAGAAATGACAGCCAGATTTGTCCAGAGAGAGGATCAAGTGCTGTTAAGTTTGATGGTGTCTGACAATATGCCAGGCAACAGGCAGGAGAAGGCAGACACCAAGGGCTGTCAATTGCCACAAAGAACAACAAATATATTTTAATAAATAACTTGGCTATATTTGTATAATGCAGAAAATTTGAATCAAATCAGTATGTCTTCCTTCTGCTTAAAACCCTTTATGTTGTCTTTTAAATTCAGGCTCCTGTATGGTATGATATCAAGGCCCCTTATGACCTGGCCGTGGCTTCCTTCTCTGGCCTATCTATCCCCTGCTCCCACCTCCATTCTCCCCGGTATGGGATACTTAATGCTTTAACCATGAAGTACTGCTACCAGTTGTCTTGATGTTCATCCCACCCTCCTTTTTTTTTTAGCTAGAAAGAGACAGAGAGAGACAAGAAGAGAGAGAGAAGCATCAACTCGTAGTCGCAGCACTTTAGTTGTTCATTGATTGCTTCTCATACATGCCTTGACCTTGATGGGGGGGGTTCCAGCCAAGGCAGTGACCCCTTGTTCAAGCCAGCAACCTTGGGGTTTTGAACTTGGGTCCACAGTGTCCCAGGTTGATACTCTATCCACTGTGCCACCATTTTTCTCTTGATTATCCTTCAAAACCATCTCAAAGTGTTCTGTGGCTCCCTGACTCTCCAATAAATCTTTCTCTGCTAACTCTCTACTGTATGTAGTTGATTTTTACACTTATCATACTGCAGTATAATTATTTATGTACATGTCTATCATTTCATGTGTACTATTATATGTACAGAAACATTCATTCATCAGCTCTTTACTGAGTAGTTTTACTCTGTGTAAAACACTGTACAGTGTGCTATGGATGTAACAGTAAACAGAATAGATCACATTCCTGTACTCATAAGGCTTGCATTAAAAATGTAACTGAAATGAAGTCACAGAATAATCTAAACCTAAGGTTCAAATTTTATGCATTGACAAGACATTCACTTTGCTAAATCATCATTTCAACCTGTTTTGTAATTGTGTGTTTCCACTGGGTTGTTGATTTCCTGATTTATGCAGTCATAGATCTTATTCCAGTGGTGGGAATAACCAGTTATCAATGGTTTGGCAGAACCAATAACTAATTTTTTGTTGAGTTCGGTGAACTAGTTGTTAAAATGGTGCTTGTAAATCAGGGTTTTTGCTAATATATAAAAACGCAATGACTTAGTCTAATCGGCCCACCTGTAAAGGAATGGGATCCTACTCCTACAGTGAAAAGATGGTTAAGGATAAAGCACACAGCTGATAATGCTTGGATAAAAGTGAAGAAAATTGCAAGTGAGGACGCCAATTATGAAGCAATGTGGAATTATCTCAACAGTTTTATTGTTTTCTTGTCAGGTATTAATATTTTTTCATTAATATTTTAAAACTCTTTCTTATAACATAATCTAGTTCTGTGTACCTCTTTTATTGTTCTTAAGTATTCAATGCATGAAATAATAAACTACCTTTCGGTGTATCATTTTTCAATACTTAAAATGGTCATTAGGGCAGAGAACCAGTTGTTAAATTATTTGAATTCCACTACTGGCTTATTTCAACTGCATTTTCTTGATTGTGGTGGTTGCACTTTTCCAGCTTTGTGATTTTGTAGATTTTGGCTGTGTTTGGGCTGTCTTTCTACAAAGGCTTGGATTGACTTCGGAGAGCCTTGGGTGTGGGTGTTCCACTTTCCCAATTATCATCTGTTTATGATGTGCCATTTAACACTTCGTCTGCTACTGTGCATCTGTTTTGGGTTATTTTTGCTCTTACAGACACCTACTATGAGTTGTAAGGCCGCATTCCCCCCTAGACCTTCCTGGAACCTGTTTGATCCAGCCCTGGTGCTTCTTCCAGCCACTGGCCACCTACTCTGATTCATTCTGGAGAAGGGAGGCAGCTTGTTTTCTCTGATTCTGCCTCCCTGCAAAGCTCTGCAAGATGTCAGCTCTGTTGGAATCTGGGGCTTTGGAGTGGGGTACTTCCCACATTTAATGCCGATGTTGGTATTTACATTATGTATTTCTTCCTTTTTTGTTGTTTTCTTTTTAACGTGGCCTGCTAGGCCACATGCTAGAATAGTGTTTTTCAAATTGCTGGTCATAAAAATGACCATGAAATACATTTGATGTCATAACTAGTATTAAAAAATATGAATTGAATCACATAACATCAGAATGCATCATGTGTAGTATGGGTAAGTTTTGTAAAACTTGTAAGGATACGCATGCTGTGATAAATCTTTTCGTATAGGAGATGGTAAAAACATTTTGAAAACGGGGCTCTAGACTAATTCAGTTACATTTTTGTCTCCTTCCTGCCTGCCATTTTAACTCCAGTTCTATAACAGATGTCCTTCTGATATGCCTTTAAGTTATTTCATTTGGCTGTCTACATTTAATAAACTGAGTAATTGAGTAGGTCACCACTTTTCTTTCTGTTATACATTCAGCTCTAAACTGAAATCTTTTAAGCCTTTAAAGACCATAGTTAATGGAGTATGTTTATTTTGATAAGACATTTAAATTATACTCCTTATAACATTTTGGCAGTTCTCTGCCATTCTTTGGAAAGTTCTAATTCCTTAGTGTGTCTCTTGACGAGGGATCTTTTTCATGGTTAAACTTCAGAGGAGGATCTGGGAAAACATTAGTTAAAAACAAAAAGAGGAAGAAAAAACAATCCTTTACCCAGCTTAATTACTTCAATTAGTAATCAAATTTTTTTATGCCGCATCTAAAATTATGCAAGTGTTTATTTAGTTCCTAATGATTTAAAAAATACTTATTAAAAAAAAGATTCAGATACATTTACTTGCACTCCAGACTAACTTAAATTAACTGCTTTGATGCTCTTTAGAATAAACAATAACTCTAAAAGGACAAATTATTCTAAAGCAAATATTTTAATAGGGGAAACTCAGTTCTTTATTGCATTTTGATATTGGAAAACAAACTTGCCTTTTTACAAGGTTCTTTAAAAGGGAACAAACAAAACAGAAGATCCCAGAAGAACTGAATGTAGTGCAGATTTCTGAACGAATCTCCTAAGACTTGTTTTTAATCTGAATATTTAATAGCGTGGCATGGCAAAATTTGAATTATGCTACTCAATTTTAATGGTTAATCTGCTTTAAAAAATACACAAGCTTAATTGTGACATACGAAAGTCCTTATTTAGGGTAGATTTCTAATTTGAACGCCGTCGGCCCTGCTGTGTAAAGAGTCTCTTGGGTGCAGAATTTTCAGTGTGTGTGTGCGCCTTTACGTCTCGCTGAGTAACAATTCCTCGTTGCGGAGTCTGCCCCAGCCTCTCTGAAAGCCAGGAGCAGACAATAGATCCATCCTAATGGAGCTGTGTACTTGCCATCTGTAGGAGCAGCTGCTGGCCTGCATCTGCACAATATGCTGGGACGGGGAGCTCCGCTAATCTGCATAATAAGGAGGAGGCTCATTCCACTCCTGCTAATAATCATGAGCAATCGATGCACTTCATTCCCTCACTGCAGAGCACAACTGAGCCAGTTTACTACTCTGGGTAGACAGGGGTCAAGTGAAACGGGATGGCCTGGGGCTGAGAAGCACTCTGTTGACAGTCTGGGGTTGCATCAGTCTTCTGGGAACATGGTTTGGTCTTTCTCTTGAGTCATGCTGACACAGAATGCAAAATCCTGGGAATTGGGACAAAAAGACAATAGCACAGTTATTAAGATTGCTAATCAGAAATGTTTTAGAGCAATTAGTGTATTGACCAATTTGCATTTAAAAATGCCTCCTTTGTGAGTAAAAGGGCAAAAGCAAGTTTTCAGTTTAATTGTCAACTACTTTGAGTCATTTGATTTTCATTGATTTTTTTATAGCTGCATAATGCTGAGATCTGACTTTTAAACTGTTGATATGCATACATCCCTAATGTGCAATAGGCAGACTATGTGAGTTAATGAATCAAATTTATGTTTATTTTTATTTATGACTTCAGGATGAAGTGACTTTATCTTCAGGGCAATAGTATTGGTGGTAGAAAGGAAGATGACTGTTGAAAATGATATATCCCCAGAATGGCCTAAAATCACTTTCTTATTAAAGGAAATGCCAAAATGGCTTCACTTAAAAATCATGTAGTTACAAATATAATTTGATTTCACAGAGTGGACTTAAAGGTTAAAATATTTGAAATTGGGTGACCTAGATTGAGGATAATATTTTAAATCAAATTGCATCTTGCCATTATTTATAATATCTTGTTATACGATGTGGAGAGACTACTTTATCTAATTTCTTACAAGGAAAATATTTGCATAATTCACCACCCGTCAATGAAGCACAGGGAAAAGACCATTAATTCATGTAGATGGAAGACTGGAGCTGAAGAAATAATTACTTCCACAAGTAAACAAAGCAGCTCACTTAGCATTCATTTCAACCTTTTAATCAACACCATTTGGTTAAATAAGATAGCATCTTACAGTGTGATTTAGGAGAAAACTTTATTAAAAGTAATTCCCTTTAGATAGAATCAATATTGCTGTGTACAGTGATAATAAGAGAAAGATCTGACATCTCATGGAAATATTAGTCAAAGTTTGTGTGAAATTTTGGTAAGGTGTTCTGCAAAGCTAAAATAGTGTGCTGGTTCCCACCCATCCAGCTGACCAACCCCCTCACAGTGCTATGATTGAATGAAGAACAATACGCCAGGTAAGCTGAAAGCTTTCGTCCTTGGTGTCCTAATTTTAAAGCCCATGTACTCCCATATATCAACAGATCTTTATTATATGCGGCTTAAGTGTCTGTTTGTCGCCGATAGCTTATTGGTTGCTTGCGTAACTGTACTAGCCAATGGGGTGAAGTTGCCATGGCATTCAAATAGTCCCGCCTTCTGGCATGCCACCTCACAAATTGAGGTTAAAGATTGGAGCAATTATTATGCTGTTAAGAAATCTTAACACCAGAAGGGGTCTTTGCAATGGTACAAGACTAGAGGTTCTCCAATTGAAAAATAATGTCATAATAGCTAAGTCGTTGACTGGCTCCTCTAAAGGTGAAATACATGTCATTCCAAGAATTGATTTGGCTCCATCTCAAACAGGGTTGCCGTTTCAATTGAGATGCAGACAATTTCCTGTAAAACTTGCCTTTGCTATGACCATCAATAAGTCTCAGGGCCAAATGCTTAAGCGTGTTGGCATTTTTTTACCTGAGCCTGCATTTGGACACGGTCAACTTTATGTTGCCTGTTCAAGAGTTCATGAGAGAATGGACGTAAAATTAAAAATAATTGATGGTCCTCTGCAAGGCGAGCTTAAAAATGATGGAAAGATCTACACAAGAACTGTTGTGTACAAAGAGATCTTTGACATGTGAATTAACACTTTATTATTTAAATCACCTTTATTTATTGAGCTAGTGGTGGCTCTTAAGAAATGTACCACCAGTGGTTTCCTTCATTGAACTCTACTTTAAGCAATTAAGCAAGTAGAAAGGGGAAACCTCGTGGGGAAGTAAGCAAAGGGGCGTCCTTGCCACCTGCCCTGGGTAATTCAGTTTGAATTAGCAGACACCTTTGCCCAAATCATTTTAATTACAATTTATAATATCTAGAACAGTGGTCATTTCGTATGACCGCCGGGCTTTCTAGTTGTCTATATATGCTTGTTGAAATAGAAGTGGCCAATTGCTCCAGGATGCCTCTAGAAGTTTTGGGAGTCAGTGAAAGTACTTTGTGATTACAAAGAAGAAAAACGATAGTCTGAGTTGTTTGCAAATGTAGGGTCCCTTTATAAAATTTTTTAGTAACTTTCCCAGAAATTAGAAAACAAAGACAATAGGGGGATAAAAACACTAATGATAGGCATAAAGTTGAGGAACAGCTAGGGAAGAAAACAAGTTGATAAACTAAATCTCTGGTTAGATTTCATTACTCTATTAGTGTCTGTATGATACAAATAACTCTTCTGTATTTGTTCCAGTTATTTATTTGCTTGTTTGTTAGCTAATTCCCCGTACTTGAATGGAAACTCCAAGAGAGTAGGAACATTTCCTGTTGTATTTCCAGCATCTGATAGCAAGATAAATATTTGGTTGCATAACTGGTGAATGTAGTTGTACCAGTCCTCCACCCCCCAATACCTCCCTTCCTGCAGAGCAGCAGGAATGTGTCAGGATCTTCTATGAGCAGTTCAGGAACATGGTTTCTATATTAAGATAACTTTTATGCCAAAATACAAAATATCCATAGTTGAACTTGAAAAACTGTGGAACTTCAAAGATGGGTCATGCCAGTGAAAATCCACGAGCCTCCTGATAAAGTATAGGACATCAGAGTCTCGGAAGATAAGGTGTGTATGTAATACAGGCATCTCAGTGCAACAAGAGAATAAAAGCTCTACTTATTTCCATCTGTCTCTCATCAGGAGGGACCTGGATTGTTTCTAGAACTGTCCTTTAATCAAGTGCAGAATGGAATCAGTCAATTAATTCTGAAAATATTTTTCTAGGCCTATAAATCTACAACATTTGCCAGGCCAATTTTAAGAGAGATAGGCATAGTTTGGGAAGTCTCTTATAAACAAATTATTTATTTATTTATTTTATTCGTTCATTTCCCCATTCATCTTTCCACTTATTATTATTTTATTGCTTACTATGTGTCATGAACTTCCGCGGGCACTAGATGCACTAATGAGTGGGTTCTTCTTCTGCATCCCTCCTTCAGACTCTAGGAGGGCATTCTTGAGTAATTTCCTGTAGGAGATGAGGAAGTTATGAGACTCCATGGTTTTGTAAGGATTCAGGGTCCAGATATGAACCAAGTTTGTAGGGATGTACGAAGCTTCATCACTCTAATGACTGTCAATGGTCAGTTAAAAAAATAAAACAGTTTTCAGTAAAGATTTTTCTGTTTACCTGAAACCTATGTACTCTCATTGATCAGTGTCACCCTGTTAAATTTAATTCTAAATAAATAAGTTTAAAAATTTTTAAAAAAGATTTTTATCACAGAGGGCTTTAATATTTTTCCTGGGAATTAAAATTTTTTGGCTATTTTATGAGTGGAATTTCCTTTTTATTTATGATTTCTAATTGCTTGTTATAGTAAACATGAAAGTTATTGAAACATAATTGATTTCAAATAGTCTCCTTCATCAAACCCTATTCTTGTAACACCTTTTAGTTTTTTGTTTTGTTTTATTTTTTAGTTTCTAAGCATATAATCACATCAACCAGAAATAATGGCAGTTTTATTTCTTCCATCTGAATAGTTAAGACATCTTATTTTTGTTTTTTTCTCATAATATTTTGGATAAAATTTTCAGAACATTGTTAATGTGGTGTGATTGGCATCCCTGTCTTAAATCTTATGTGGATTTGTCTGTTCTTCCATTTCAATTATTTTGCTTTATGTACTTTTTGAAGCTTTATTATTAGGTGAATATGCATTTAGGATTGTTAACTTGGTATATAGACATTATCATTATTATAAAATACCCCTCCCTTTCTGCTGATATTCCTTATTCTGAAGTCTGCTTTGTCAGACAGTATAGGCACTTCTTCATTTGATTAATATTTGTTTGGTATGTATTTTCCATTCTTATACTTTAAACCTATCTTTGTCTTTGTAGTAGAATTGGTTTCTTTAGACAGCATAGTGTTGAGTCTTGCTTTTTATCCTTTTCTTTAATAAGTAGAAAAAGTACACTCTAAAATAAAGGTAAAAATATAGTATAGTAGATACATAAACCAGTAACATAATTGTTTATCATTATCAGGTGTTATATGTATACTGTATATAATTGTATGTGCTACACTTTTATTTTATTATTTTATCATGTAGAGCACAGTAGGTTTGTTTACACCAGCATTGCCACAAACAAGTAAGTAATGCATTGCACCATGATGTCAATGTGGCTGCGATGTCAAGATGTCAGGAAGGCTACATTACTAGGTGATAGGAATTTCCGCTCCATTATAATCTTACGGGAACACTGTCATGTATGTGGTCTGTCTTGGACTGAAATGTCGTTATGCGGTGCATGATTTGTAGTTATTTTTTTGAGAGTTTCAGCGACTGACTGGCAATGAGGAAATTGGAAACAACACTGGCTGGAGTAGTTCACCAGTGGTGCAAAGAAATAACTGCTTGGTTTTCCTGTTTGCATAGACATGACCAGAAGACAGTGGGGCTGGAATATTAGATCTTCCCACCTATTTGGAGATGTGCTTACACAGAAGGCTGCTAATGTTATTGCCCAGCCTAGTTCCCTTGATTGTGTGGACAGTACTTTCACATTCTGACTTGAAGGCTATTAGTCCTTGTCCTCACCTGTCTGGTGAGTTTTGTAAATTTTTTCTATTTTTGTGTGTATTTTAGTGTGAATCTTGGAGAAGTTATGTTAGGGGCTCCTAGTCTCATGATTTTTTTTTTTTTTTTAGAT
Source organism: Saccopteryx leptura (assembly GCF_036850995.1). Taxonomy (NCBI): domain Eukaryota; kingdom Metazoa; phylum Chordata; class Mammalia; order Chiroptera; family Emballonuridae; genus Saccopteryx; species Saccopteryx leptura. The sequence goes on along the minus strand of NC_089509.1, from coordinate 61,795,529 downwards.
TTTATTTATTTTTAGAGAGAGTGGAGAAAGAGAAGAGAGAGAGAGAAGGGGGGAAGGAGCAGGAAGCATCAAATCCCATGTGTGCCTTGACCACACAGGCCCGGAGTTTCAAACCTGTGACCTCAGCATTGCAGGTCAACACATTATCTACTGTGCCACCACAGGCCAGGCAGCCACATGATTTTTAGAAACAGAAACTTCTCATTTATATAGGAAATTGTCCTGAGGTAGTTCAGGCCATATGATTTTCTGTGTAAAACCAGATAAACCCTTCTTATTATTTAATTTTTAAATTTAAAATAGCTTTTCCCCTTTTTATGTACAGTTCTAGGAATGTTAGTACATGAATAGACTTGTGTTCTCACTACTACAATTACAAAACAGCTCCATAACACTGAAACACCCTCAGGCTGTGGTGACACCTTTGCTCCACCTCTGTCCCCTAGCAACCACCAAGCTGTTTGCCATTATTATAGCTTTGTCTTTAAAAAAAATTTGTTTTGATAGAGACAGAGTCAGAGAGAAGGACACATAGGGACAGACAGAGAGGAAGGGAGAGAGATGAGACGCATCAATTCTTTGTTGCGAGACCTTAGTTGTTCATTGATTGCTTTCTCATATGTGCCTTGACCAGAGGGCTACAGCAGAGCAAGTGACCTCTTGCTGAAGCCAGCGACCTTTGGGCTCAAGCCAGCGACCTTTGGGCTCAAGCCAGTGACTTTGAGATCATCTCTATAATCTCATGCTCAAGCCAGCAAAACGTGCTCAAGCTGGTGAACCTCCACTCAAGCTGGATGAGCCTTCACTCAAGCCGGCAACCTCAGGCCTCAAACCTGGGTCCTCCACATTCCAGTCTGACACTCTATCCACTGCACCACAGCGTGGTCAGGCTATAACTTTGTCTTTTCATGAGTGTCCTATAAATGGACTCAGGTACAATAGATAACCTTTAGATACTGGATTCTTTCACATAGCATAATACTTTTGAGTTTCATCTAAGTTGTGCATCTATTTATAATTTCTTTTTAAAATTTTTCTCTTTTATTGCTAAGAACTATTTTATTATCTGGATGTGCTACAGTTTGTTTAACCATTTCTTTGTTGGAGGATATTTGCATTGTTTCTCGGTTTTGATAATTATGAATAGAGGTGCTATAAACGTGTAAAGTTTTTGTGTGAACATAAGTTTTCATTTCTCTAGGGGAAATGGATTGCTGTATCACATGGTCAGTATTTTTAGTTTCATGAAAATCCACGTTTTCCAGAGTGACTCTACCATTTTGCATTCCCATCGCAATGCATGAGTATTTCAGTTTCTCTGTATTCTCACTAGCACTTGGGATTGTCAGTATTTTATCTTGGTCATTCTAGTAGGTACAAAGTGATATACAGGGGGTCCTCAGATTATGACACAGTTCTGTTCCTATGACAGTGACGTAACCCAAATTTTGGTGTAAGTTGAAACATATCTTAGCCTAAGTCACTTACCTATTCTAACACAATTGTAAAATCATAATGTAGAACATAAAAACACAACTAAGCAACAGAAAAAGGAGATAAACATACTGTATTGTACACTGTACTGCATGTTTTTCCACTGTGTACAACCAAACTAGTTTGCCCATGCAGTCCGTAAATACAATGGTAACAGTGTAAGCCAAAACACTCACGTCTCAATTGTTTTAATTTTTTATGGGAGTGAGTGTCATAAACTAAAAACATCATATGTCCAGACTGTCGTAATCCAAGGCCCCCCTGAATCATCATGGTTTTAATTTGTATTTCGTTAATAGCTGATGACGTTGAACATTGTTGCATTCACTTATATCTTAGGTGAGGTATCTGCTCAAGTCCTTTGCCCACTTTTTATTTTGCTTGTTTTCATATTGTTTAATTTTGAGAATTCTTTACGTATTCTGAATATAAGTCCTTTGTCAAATATGTGATTTGCAAATATTTTCTCCCAGTCATTTGTCTTTTCATTCTCTTAACAGTGACTTTGCTATACTTTTAATCTTTATTTTAGAGTGTACTCTTTCTACTTTTTAAAAGAAAATGAATGAAAAGCAAGACCCAACACTATGCTGTCTAAAGAAACCAATTCTACTACAAAGACAAAGATAGGTTAAAAGTATAAGAATGGAAAATACATACCAAACAAATATTAATCAAATGAAGAAGTGCCTATACTGTCTGACAAAGCAGACTTCAGAATAAGGAATATCAGCAGAAAGGGAGGGGCATTTTATAATAATGAAAATGTCAATATACTGAGTTAAACCTAGATGTATATTCACCTAATAATAAAGCTTCAAAGTACATAAAGCAAAAATAATTGAAATGAAAGAATAGACAAATCCACATAAGATTTAAGACAGGAATACCAATCACACCACTATTTAACAATGTTCTGAAAATTTAGTCCAAAATATTATGAGAAAAAACAAGATGTCCTGGCCCTGACCGGTTGGCTCAGTGGTAGAGCATCGGCCTAGCGTGCGGAGAACCCGGGTTCGATTTCCAGCCAGGGCACACAGGAGGAGCGCCCATTTGCTTCTCTACCCCTCCGCCGTGCTTTCCTCTCTGTATCTCTCTTCCCCTCCTGCAGCCAAGGCTCCATTGGAGCAAAGATGGCCCGGGCGCTGGGGATGGCTCTGTGGCCTCTGCCTCAGGCGCTAGAGTGGCTCTGGTCGCAACATGGCGACGCCCAGGATGGGCAGAGCATCGCCCCCTGGTGGGCAGAGCGTCGCCCCATGGTGGGCGTGCTGGGTGGATCCCGGTCGGGCGCATGCGGGAGTCTGTCTGACTGTCTCTCCCTGTTTCCAGCTTCAGAAAAATGAAAAAACAAAACAAAACAAAACAAAAAACCAAGATGTCCCAACTATTGGGATGGAAGAGATAAAATTACTATTAATTTTGGTTGATATGATTATGTGCTTAGAAACTGAGAAATAAAACAAAACTAAGAGGTGTTACAATAATAAGGTTTGATGAAGGAGACTATCTGAAAGTAATTACATTTCAACAACTTTCATGTATACCATCAACAACCAATTTTAAAATATAAATAAAAAGAAAATTCCACTCATAAAATGACCAGGTTTGTTAGATTGATAACTGAGTGGAGGTGAATTCCAGTTTGGGTGACATTTATGTTCGTCAGCTTGGGCTGCCATGCCTTGATACCTCACCTACCCTATTTATTTTGATGTGTGCAGAAAATCAATAGGAAGCTAGAAGAGCATGACATGTAGCACATAATAATAAAATAGTAAAAAAAAGTAATAACAGAAGCTAATATTTATTGAGCATTTACTATGGTCAGGCACTCTTCAAAGCTCTTTATACAAATAAACATATTTCATTCTTTCAGCCATCTGGTAAAGCAGTGATCATTATCATTCCTATTTTAGAGACGAGAAAATTGCATTATAGAGACATGGTAGGCAGATTCTAACACAGCTTCCAGTGATCCCTGTCTCCTGGCATTTATGTCCTTCCTTTGTGATCTCTCCCCTGGAGTGTGGGATGGACTATCAACATGCTTCTAATCAACAAAAATGGCAAAGGTGATGGGATATTACATCTGTGGTTTGGTTACATGAAGTAGTGACTTCTGTCTTGCTAGATTTGCTCCCTTGCTAGCTTTAATGAAGCAAGTGGCCATGTTGGAGAGGTCCACGTCTCCAGAAGTACAATTATCTTTCCACACAGAAGAACATCTTAGAGACTTTTAAGCCATTGTCATTCACAAATAGATGACAATGCAATCACAAAGTCTATAGGTTTTAAGCTGCCAACAGTTACTTAGGCACTGAGACCCTCAGTCTAATAGCCTTTGCAAAACTGAAATTCTGCCACCAAAGTGAGTGTGAAAGCGAACAGTTTCCCAAATGAAACTTCAGACGAGACTCTAGCCCTTGCTGGTCCCTTGCAGCCTTGTTAGAGACTCTGAGCAGAAGATCCAGCTAAAGTGGGCTGAGTATTAACCTAAAGAAACTGTGAGATAATAAATATTATTGTTCTGAGCTGCTAAACTTATGATAATTTGTTAAGAAGTAATAGACAGGCCTGACCTGTGGTGGTGCAGTGGATAAAGCGTCGACCTGGAAATACTGAGGTCGCCGGTTTGAAACCCTGGGCTTGCCTGGTCAAGGCACATATGGGAGTTGATGCTTCCAGCTCCTCCCCCCATCTCTTTCTCTCTGTCTCTCTCTCTCCTCTCTAAAATGAATAAATAAAATTTTAAAAAATTTAAAAAAAAAGAAGTAATAGACAACGAATGCAAGAGACAAAAAGTAATTTGCCCAGAGTCACATATCAGTCTGAGTAGAGGCTATGCATTTCCTCTTGTAGAAATATCCCTAAGAACTTGCCACATGGTACTGGATTTCCCATACAGAAATTATATTTTCAGAATGTCTGGATTCTGAAGGAAAAAGAACCTTGGGAATCTTGTTTAGAGTATGGAGTAAAGCATTGATCTTCACTCTTCCTTACTCTTTTTATTTTGTTGTTCAGGGAGCCACTGGCTCTTTGGATTTAGCTATCAGGCTATTTTCATTGTATATTGATTCTAAAGTGTTCTAAGACAAAAAGGAGTTTATGGTAGGTCACTTGGGGACCATTTTTAACATCTCAATGCCGAACAGTTTAAAAGAAAGATGAATGTGGTGGGTGAGTTCTTTCTCAGAGATACCTGTATAAGAAGTGGTTTAGCTTTTTTCTTTTTCTTTTTTCTTCTTAAAAACTTTAGTGAGCCATAACTTCAAATAATTTTAAACTTCTGGAAAAAGAAAATAACCAAACATGCAATCCCACAGTGCTTTAGCATCCCTTCTGGTAGCTACACTGTTTCCCACCCCTGGGCTAGGATTGTTTTAGTGCACATTATGTGCTTAGAAGAGTGTCATGATTCCCGAGTGCCCCCTCCCCACCATAATCACCATCCAAGTTAAAAAAAAAAAAAATCCAACCCTCTCAGGAGGCCTTCATCTCTGGACAGCCCCTTGCTGTAGTGATGGAAACACATATAATTATTTTTTCACATAGAAGGACATGTTAAGGACCCTTTAATCTCAGGCTCCACAGAGAGAACCTCAACAGGATATTTGCAACCCTGAATCCCACAGATTTTAAGTAGCGTTAGCCTTCTGAGATCATGATGGCTTTCTCAGGCTACGGTTTCTTCTGTTAACCTGAATGGGCTGATGTCCTGAGTAGGAAGTTCCAGACAACCTCGATGCCCCAGAATGCAGCAAATAAACCAATGGAACTGCATTGTGTTCTTGTGGTCATTGGGGGTGTTGTGACTGTCATGAGGAAGTGTGGTGGGTTTTTCTTCCCCTGCTCTTCATTTTCTAATTCTACCCTCCCATGGTAGTCACACCCATCTCTCTTGTCTTTCTTAATATATGAAGCATATATTTTAAATACTTGAGTTTGAAGATGAAAATGCCGACTTAAATATCAATCAGTCATTATTCCTATGTTCTGTGAAATAATTCATGATATTTGCTTAGAGTAAAAAGCTCTAAAAAAAAAAAAAAAAAGAAAAAGAAAAAGAAAAATAAAGAAGCTCTAATCTGAGGTTCAAATTGAGATTTTCAGACAAGTCCTTTCAGTTTAAGAGCTATAATAAAAGCTCATTCACTGGTTAAATTTCTGAGAGCACTAATGTTTGCAGCTTTGGAACTATTCCTTATAGAGCCGAGAATGTCTTTCTAACCATACTTATGGCTTCCTTGGACACTTTGGTTCCTACATTTAAAATTTTAAGTTTAAAATTTTAGGATGGTCTAGTTCCACTTACCCTTGGTATACCTTGAAGAAAGACCAAGGTAAAAGGCTCTCGGAAAACTTTCATATGTCATTTTATTTTATTTTATTTTAATTAATTAATTTATTTATTTATTATTATTTTTTTTGTATTTTTCTGAAGCTGGAAATGGGGAGAGACAGTCAGACTCCCGCATGCGCCCGACCGGGATCCACCCGGCACGCCCACCAGGGGCGATGCTCTGCCCACCAGGGGGCGATGCTCTGCCCCTCCGGGGCGTCGCTCTGCCGCGACCAGAGCCACTCTAGCGCCTGGGGCAGAGGCCAAGGAGCCATCCCCAGCGCCCGGGCCATCTTTGCTCCAATGGAGCCTTGGCTGCAGGAGGGGAAGAGAGAGACAGAGAGGAAGGCGCGGCGGAGGGGTGGAGAAGCAAATGGGCGCTTCTCCTATGTGCCCTGGCTGGGAATCGAACCCGGGTCTTCCGCACGCCAGGACGACGCTCTAGCGCTGAGCCAACCGGCCAGGGCCTCATATGTCATTTTAGATGACAGCACATTCAGATCAAGACTAAGGTGAGTTAGTATATATAAATGAATCAGAAATACATGGATGACCTTTCCCTTAGTGAGCTGTCCTGCTTTTAATATGGGACCAGAATGCAGAAAGCTGAAGATAATTTCATTTTGGTTAAGTTCACCTGGCAAGGGGACATTGTTGAACTTCAGGCTAACTGGCTACTGCATACTGTACCCAGTACAGCAAAGTTCCTGCGGGCAGGAGCTGGCCACCCATGGTCTAACCCTCTGCACTGCAGGTGCCCATTACACTGATTAGTAGCTAACGGCAGTGGTGGGATTCAAATAACTTAACAACTGGTTCTCTGCCCTAATGACCATTTTAAGTATAAAAATATAATATACCGAAAAGTATTTTATTATTTCATGCAGTTAATACTTAAATAGGAACAATAAAAGAAGTATACAAAACTAGATTATGTTAAAAGAAAGAGTTTTAAAATATTAATAAAAATATTAAATAATACTTGGCAAAAAACAATAAAACTATTATTTAAGATATTTCCATATTGCTTCTTGATTGGCACCCTCACTTCCTACGGAAGTAATAAACACGAGGGAATTAAAATGTAGTATTTCATCAAAGGTATAATGAGTTTTATGAACTGAATAAGTAAATATTACAAGCATAATTCCATCAAATTTTTTTTTACCCATGGGCAGAATAAACATTACTATGGGCACTTGAATATGCTATGGCACAGATAAACATTAAAAAAGATTAAGGAATGTAAATTTGTGATTTCCACATTGGGCGGCTGCCCAGGCACCCACCTTAGAGAGAACCTTGATTAAAAGTGCCATTTTAACAACTGGTTCACTGAATCAACAAAAAATTAGGTATTGATTCTGCCAAACCAGTGTGAACCAGCTGAATCCCACCACTGGCTAAGGGTCTATGAATGTTCAAATGTAAGATTCTGTCTTCATTCTCCCAGTGATATGGAGGTTAACAGAGTGAGCTCTGAAGTTCAAATCCCTCCTCCTCCACTTACTGACTGTGTGATCTTGAGAAACAGTGATGTAGCCTCTCAACCCTTAGTTTTTCATTCTGTAAAATGGAGATAATGATAAAATAGGAGTCATTACCTAAAATTACTCTGAGAATTGAGTTTGAACGTGATAAAGGATTTAGTACAGTTTCTGGCATAAAGCAAGAGTTCAATAAAAGCAAATGTTCAAGTAAGTTATTGCTGACTTAAACATTACTATAGTTTATACATGAATAACAGACATTGTTATAATTCTTGTAATGGACCTAGATAGATTATGCTGTCATCATCTGAACATTTGGAATAGATCAAAAGGCCTGGCCAATAGGATTATCATTCAGTATGGTGCCATTGGCACATAAGCCCTGACTGGATGGCCTGAATTGAAAGCCTGGCGCCACCCACCTGCCCCCACCTGGCTTTAGAACATTGTGGAAAACTCAGATCTGGAAATTCTAGTTAGAATTGATGACACCAGGCTTCAGCTCCACTTCTAGTGAAAGCCCCATGACAAGGCATCTGTCCACATCAGCGTACTGCAGTGAACCTCTTTTTGCCTCATGTGCACAGATGGGTGGTTCTTTTGTTAGCCAATTATGACTTAGGTGCTCCATTTAACTGTGCACTTTGTTGTGAGGCAGCCATTAGGGCTGTAAATTCACTGTGCTGGGCCTGTGTTGGCTGCTTCATGGAGCTCTTATGCAGCATGATGTAGTGTTCTCACTGTTGGGGATTTTACAAAGCCAGAAAGTGCCAGCGAGAGGAAAGTTTGGTGCAGGAAAGCTTCAGATTGGCAAATTAGCATTTGCTTCTTGCCATCATTACCCCAGCCTATCTGCCAGCTCTGATTTTCTTGTTTTCTGGATCTAACTTCCTGCCTTCGAATAGCCGTTGGGTCTGACAGCCCTAGTGTCCACACCACCCCTCCTGTTGTCAGTCAACTAGTGTGACAGATGGTACAAAATATTCAGGAGGCACCCTTAGACTCAGAGTTAAAAATCAATGCTTCCCATCTCTGTCTACTTGTTTTTAATCTGTGATGATGTTGCACCTGACAGCACCAAAGGCTTCTTTTTTTTAAAACTTATTTTTATTAATTTTAATGCAGCGACATTGATAAATCAGGGTACATATGTTCCAAGAAAACATCTCCAGATTATTTTGACCTTTGATTATGCTTCATACCCCTCACCCAAAGTCAAATTGTCTTCTGTCACCTTCTATCTGTTTTTTTTGTGCCCCTACCCTCCCCCTACCCCCTCCCTCTCCTTCCTCGCCCCCTTCCCACCCCTCCACCCCACCCCCTGTTACCATCACACTCTTGTCCATGTCTCTGAGTCTCATTTTTTTTTATTTTTATTTATTCATTTTAGAGAAGAGAGAGAGAGAGAGAAGGAGGGAGGAGCAGGAAGCATCAACTCCTATATGTGCCTTGACCGGGCAGGCCCAGGGTTTTGAACCGGCAACCTCAGCATTCCAGGTCGACGTTTTATCCACTGCGCCACCACAGGTCAGGCCATGAGTCTCATTTTTATGTCCTATCTATGCATGGGTTTATATATTTCTTAGTTTTTTCTGATTTACTTATTTCACTCTGTGTAATGTTATCAAGGTCCATCCATGTTATTGTAAATGATCCGATGTCATCATTTCTTATGGCTGAGTAGTATTCCATAGTATATATGTACCAAAGCTTTTTAATCCACTCATTCTTTGAAGGACACTTGGGCTGTTTCCAGATCTTCGCCATTGTGAACAATGCTGCTATAAACATGGGGGTGCATTTCTCCTTCTGGAACTGTTCTATGGTGTTCTTGAGGTATATTCCTAAAAGTGGGATGGCTGGGTCAAAAGGCAGTTCAATTTTCAATTTTTTGAGAAATCACCATACTGTTTTCCACAGAGGCTGCACCAGTCTGCATTCCCACCAGCAGTGCAGGAGGGTTCCCTTTTTCTCCACATCCTCGCCAGCACTTATTCTGTGTTGTTTTGTTGATGAGTGCCATTCTGACTGGTGTGAGGTGATATCTCATTGTGGTTTTAATTTGCATTTCTCTAATGATTAGTGATGTTGAGCATTTTTTCATATGCCTATTGGCCATCTGTATGTCCTCTTTGGAGAAGTGTCTATTCATTTCTTTTGCCCATTTTTTGATTGGAATGTTTGTCTTTCTGGTGTTGAGATTTACAAGTTCTTTATAAATTTTGGTTATTAACCCCTTATCAGATGTACTGTCAAATATGTTCTCCCATTGTGTAGTTAGTTTGTCTTTTTATTCTGTTCTTATTGTCTTTGGCTGTGCAAAAGCTTTTTAGTTTGATATAGTCCCATTTGTTTATCCTGTCTTTTATTTCCCTTGCCCGTGGAGATAAATCAGCAAATATATCGCTGCAAGAGATGTTGGAGAGCTTACTGCCTATGTATTTCTTCTAAGATGCTTATGGTTTCATGCCTTAGATTTAAGTCTTTTATCCATTTTGAGTTTATTTTTGTGAATGGTGTAAGTTGGTGGTTTAGTTTCATTTTTTTGCAGGTTGCTGCCAATTTTCCCAACACCATTTGTTGAAGAGGCTGTCTTTACTCCATTGTATGCCCTTACCTCCTTTGTCAAATATCAGTTGTCCATAGAGCTGTGGGTTTATTTCTGGGTTCTCCGTTCTATTCCATTGATCTATGTACCTGCTCTTATGCCAGTACCAGGCTGTTTTGAGTATAATGGCCTTGTAGTATAGCTTGATATCAGGAAGTGTGATACCTCCCCCTTTATTCTTCTTTTTTAAGATTGCTGAGGCTATTAATGTTCTCTTTTGGTTCCATATAAATTTTTGGAATATGTGATCTATATCTTTAAAGTATGTCATTGGTATTTTAATTGGTATTGCATTGAATTTATAAATTACTTTGGGTAATATAGACATTTTAATGATGTTTATTCTTCCTAACCATGAGCATGGTATATGCTTCCACTTGTTTGTATCTTCCTTGATTTCTTTTATCAATGTTTTATAATTTTCCGAGTATAAGTCTTTAGTCTCCTTGGTTAAATGTACTCCTAGGTACTTTATTTTTTTGGTTGTAATAGTGAAGGGGATTGTTTCCTTAATTTCTCTTTCTGACTGTTCATTGTTGGTGTATAAAAATGCCTCTGATTTCTGAGTATTAATTTTATATCCTGCTACCTTGCTGAATTCATTTATCAGGTCCAGTAGTTTTTTGACTGAGACTTTAGGATTTTCTATATACAATATCATATCATCTGCAAATAATGATAGCTTTACTTCTTCTTCTCCAACTTGAATGCCTTTTATTTCTTCTTCTTGTCTGATTGCTATGGTGCTATGGCTAGGACTTCCAGGACTATGTTGAATAAGAGTGGTGAAAGGGGGCACCCCTGCCTTCTTCCTGATCTTAAGGGGATTGCTTTTAATTTTTGCCCATTGAGTATGATGTTGGCTGTGGGTTTCTCATAGATGGCTTTTATCATGTTAAGGTATGTTCCCTGTATTCCCACTTTGCTGAGAGTTTTGATCATGAATGGGTGCTGGATTTTATCAAATGCTTTTTCTGCATCTATTGAAATTATCATGTGGTTTTTCTTCTTCCTCTTGTTTATGTGATGAATAATATCGATAGATTTGCGAATATTGTACCAGCCTTGCCTCCCCAGAATAAATCCCACTTGATCATGGTGTATGATTTTTTCCATATATTGTTGGATCCGGTTTGCTAATATTTTGTTGAGGATTTTAGCATCTATATTCATCAGGGATATTGGCCTATAATTTTCTTTCTTTGTGTTGTCTTTACCTGATTTTGGAATCAGAATTATGCTCGCCTTATAAAAGGAGCTTGGAAGTCTTCCTTCCTCTTGAATTTTTTGAAATAGACCAAAGGCTTCTCTTGATGACTACAGGAGGGGGCTTGGTGGTCATTCAGAGCCATTGCTTGTGAATATGTCTGTTTTTGAGAAAAATAGACCCTGCAGTTCATGTTCTCTTTTGGCGCTAACCAAACATGTTTACTCACTGCTTTTAAGATTCAAGACACTGCTTTGTACACAGGCTGTTTAGGAATTACTCGTTACTCGTCCATATTCTGCTAATTTCAGCGAGTCTTATTCAGAGTATTCCAAGCAGACCTCTCCTTTAGACATTGGTTTCTGAGTCCAGTTTATCTTAGATACCTTCCATTTGGGAGTGGGGGTAGCTATATCAGGACAAGTCCTCCTTGTCCCCATCTTCAGCCACAAGTAGTCTGATTAAGGGACTCACCTTGGTCAATCATAGCTGGTGACATTGATAAGACTCCATCCTCTGGGATGGATTTTATAGGGAGGATGATTTTTGAGCTGAATTTTGGAGGATGAGCTGGAGTTCTTGAGGACATGTGCAAATTTAAGAAGATGTGAGTGTGATTTATTAGGGTATGGCCAGTTCTTTAGAAAGAGTAGGAGTCAAGGGCTTCCAGAACCAAATTACAGCCTCAGGTGCCGCACATGCTAAGATGTTTCTGCAAGAGATGAGGAATTGTTAAAAGTTTGGAGTAAGGGAATGACATGGTCAGACTATGAAAGTAAATCTGGTGGCAGAGTGGCAGCTGGGACAGGGAGGCGGGCTCAAGGGGAATGGGCTCAGGGGGAATGGGAGACAGAGAGGCCAGCCAGATTGTGATAATGATGACAGCCTGGATGAGGTAAAGGCTGAAGGCATAGACAAGGAAGACATGTTGTGGGGAGAAAACAAAGTGTTTCCTTTAAAGAAGAAATGACTGTAGCAGCGTCTCTCTCCAGGGTTGCGGGAGAACTCATCAGCTAGAAGAGCTGGTTACTGTGCATATTACATTATACCAGGGGAGGCCCCTTTGGGAAACAGTCAAATTAAAGTGTTCTACAAAAAAGGGTTACAGGAATGTTTAATTTTCTCCTGGTCCTGAGAGAGGTGAGTTTTGTGGGGACTCTGGAACTTAGAGAAACAGTGGGAGATCAGCTGTGGTCTGTGTAAAGAAGGGAGAGGGGCCCAAAGGAATACTACAGGTTGGCTTTTGAAAAGTTAGAAATCCCTACAGCAGGAAGAAGGACCTCAGTTTAATGATGACCAGAACAATTTCAAGTTGTTTGCTGATCTCTGCTGACCTGGGTTGTCTTCTATTATCCCAAAGTCTTCCGTAAAAGTCTAGCCTGTGGGAGTGGTGCTTTGAGGGAATGAAATAGTGGACAGTGTGTGTGTGCTTGCAATGGGAAGATGAGGAGTGCTCAGGCTTCTCTGGGCCGGCATGGCACTATTGTGGGTGGGGAAGGCACAGGTGCTGGAAATTCAGGCAGCAACCGGCAGAAAGTGAGCAGAGGCCACACGTAGGCACAAGCGCCAAGTTTGGAGCCAGGCAATAGCTGAGAAGTAGGTACCAGGTTGACTGACTCAAAAGTAGATGTGAAAATTACCATCTTCCCTTAAATATACCAGAGTAAAGTGACCTCAGCAGGGATTGAAGAAGAAAGTTCCTACTGTTACATGGCTGGCTGCCTCAGAAAGCAGCCGCTTAGGATTTAAGAGATTTGGAGGAGGGAGAATCACCAGAACGTGGTGACAGATTGAGCATGCGAGGAACAGAAGAGGTGGGGTTCAGAGGTGGCAAAGGGATGCCAGCTATGCTACTAAGTAAGCTAGGGAGTTCTGGGAGAGTGGTGATAGAAAGTCTTCTTTTGAAAATGGGGTTGAGGAATGGCAATACAATATGAAGTTTTATAAAAAATACCTAAGGGAGAGGTCCAGCTGGTGTTTAGGCTCGTGACTGTGGGAGCAGGATGAAGGTCTATGATGAAGCTACAGATTTTTTTTTTGTACAGAGGAGACCAGGAGACTGGAAAAGACCACCCTGAGAGGGTCCGAAGGAGAAGGAAAGAGGCAATGGCAAAGACCTGGATGTCTTCACAAGTATCTTCCATATGGGTCACTTTGGGGGTGCTTTTCTTTAAAACTTTACTCTGTTTCCTTGGACATTACTTCCTCCCTCTCTTACTTCTAGCAGTGCTCCCAGGTAAAGGAACTACACATAGGAATTACTTCTTTACCCAGGGGACTTTGTACTGCTTTCTGTAGGACCAATGAAGCCTCTATGAATCAGGAACTTTTCATTAAGGGCCTCTTGTGCTCAGGCACTGAGAATTGAGCAATGTGCTTCAAATATTAGCTCTATCTAAAGATGGTCACAGTTTATAAATCTCCTTCTTGTACTGCTGCTCCTTGAGGAACCCTGAGCAGGTCACTTTGGATGCAAATACTGGAATCACTTCCTATTGTATCCTGTCTTGTCAGGTTCTATCCTGTCACTCCCCATTCTACTCCATTCTATCCTATTTATTTATTTATTTATTTATTTATTTATTTATTTTTGTATTTTCTTGAAACTGGAAACGGGGAGGCAGTCAGACAGACTCCCGCATGCGCCCAACCGGGATCCACCCAGCATGCCCACCAGGGGGCGATGCTCTGCCCATCTGGGGTGTCGCTCTGCTGCAACCAGAGCCATTCTATCACCTGAGGCAGAGGCCACAGAGCCATCCTCAGCACCCGGGCCAACCTTGCTCCAATGGAGCCTTGGCTGTGGGAGGGGAAGAGAGAGACAGAGAGGAAGGAGAGGGGGAAAGGTGGAAAAGCAGATGAGCGCTTCTCCTGTGTGCCCTGGCTGGGAATCAAACCCGGGACTCCTACACGCCAGGCCGACGCTCTACCACTGAACCAACTGGCGAGGGCTCTATCCTATTTCTATACAAGCAGACTCAATAAGCAGGTTGTGTTCCAGAAGTAAATTTGAAAGTCAATAATTTAAAATATGGATGATGTTTTCTCAAAGAATTAATGTTATAATAATATGGTTTACCACCTATGCTTTTGGCATAGGCTGTGGGCCAGGGCCCTCAGAATGTGGCCAGAACAGGAAACCATGAACAAAGAAAGACATTTTCCTGTTGAATAGGAAAGTCTCCTGTTGAATAGGAAAGGCTCTGGGGTGTGCCACCATCCTTTCCATGTTGCCTCCAAGCTCCCAGATACCTGCTGACTTTATAAGTCAGTCATTTGGATGAATCAATTAAATAAATTACTTGCCTGGAATGCAAGGTGTGAGCCAATGAATTAATTTCTGAGCCAGTTCATTTCAAGCTATATAGTATGCTCTTGATTCTTTATACCTCTCTCCAGAAAATGCCATGAATGGGAAGAATATTCTTATTTGAAGACATCCATGTGATAAACCAATTAGCAGGTTTAATAGTGAGTGGAACTAATGGTGACAATGGAGTTGCAGAAGTACAGGGATACTAAAGGTCAATCTAAACTGATTGGAGGAGTTAACACCACTAGAGTAGGTGGGTATGCGTGGAAGCCTTGAAGTCTAAGGTCAGTGTTTAGATCAGAGCTGAAGGGCTCTGTCAAAAAGGAACAATACATTTTAAGTTAATGGGAGACATTAATTAACTAATTAATCAACTGTCGACAACTGTACAAGCAGCAGGGAAATGATGGCGGAGAGGTTGGCCTCTGGATTACTTAACAATTTAACGTAAGACGTGGATAAAAGTTCTTGTTTGAGGAAAGAGAAGGTGCTCTGGGAGCCTGGAAGGGAGCCAGTTCCTCAGAGGCAGGAGGCCAAGGTGTGTAGGGGAAAGTTTCCTGGAAGAATATGAATTAGCCAAAGGAAGAGAGGCAGAAGAAAGTCGCAAGCTTGGAGACCAAAGGAAATAGCACAGCCAAAGTGTAGCTGTGTGCACTAACCCGGAAGAACTTCATTTTGCTGGGAGTTTGAGTGCAAGAAGGGTGAAGAAACAAGCATTTGGCATTTTAGCAGTTTCTAGAATTTAGCTTTCTCAAGTGAACTAAAATTTAAAACCAAACTAGTATTTCATAGCTAGTATTACACCTAGTTTTCAGAACAAACAAACAAACAAAAAAACAAACAAACCATTTCTGCCACCAGTTGCATTTTCCCTAATGTGAACCTTGCATTGGATCTGAAAAGTTCTTTTTTTTTTTTTTTTTGTATTTTTCCGAAGCTGGAAACTGGGAGGCAGTCAGACAGACTCCCGCATGCGCCCGACTGGGATCCACCCGGCACGCCCACCAGGGGATGATGCTCTGCCCACCAGGGGGCGATGCTCTGCCCCTCTGGGGCATCGCTCTGCCGCGACCAGAGCCACTCTAGCGCCTGGGGCAGAGGCCAAGGAGCCATCCCCAGCGCCCGGGCCATCTTTGCTCCAATGGAGCCTTGGCTGCGGGAGGGGAAGAGAGAGACAGAGAGGAAGGAGAGGGGGAGGGGTGGAGAAGCAGATGGGCACCTCTCCTGTGTGCCCTGGCCGGGAATCAAACCCAGGACTTCCGCATGCCAGGCTGACGCTCTACCACTGAGCCAACCAGCCAGGGCTGAAAAGTTCTTATGTTGTTGAAATTATGTAATTTTAAAACTTTAATGAGCATGCTAAGAAAATTTTCTTTTACAGACATCCTAAAACCAGAGGCAAAATTATAAGAAACTTTTCTACTATTTAAAAGAAGCAAAATGGTCTTTTCTCCCCTCCTTAAATGATTAGGTAAACCTTTTCTCCAGGGAAATCCTTGAACCAAACAGAATTGTTTTTAGTTTCCTTTACCTCCTTAAACATCCAATCCACTTTCTCATCCCTTGCCTGCTTTGGCAAGGCTCTGAAGACTGGAGTCCCAGTGGGTATCCGACACAGAAATGAACAGAGCCCTCAGGAGACAATTTCACTGCACTTGGTTCTTAGGTGTAATAGATAGGAAGTTAGCACAGTCAGCCTTCACACTTCAGTGATGATCAAAATGCAACTTCTGTTAACATTTTAGAGAATTCTTTGTTGTTAATAACTTCATATCTATGTTGATTGAGCGTTCTCAATTTGAAATATATACTGCTCACAAAAATTAGGGGATATTTTATAGCTTCATATTCATTTTGAAATATCTCCTAGTTTTTGTGAGCAGTATGTTTACATGTAACTGGTAAGGGTTAGAATGTGTCAGGAGGGGAAACAATAGCGCCACACAATAGCTCATTAATGGAATCCATCTGATGATCTGAAGTTGAAGTATTGCCAAGTGTACTTTTTTCATTTGAGTTGTGTGGGCAAGCATGAGCCAATTTACTATGCATTTCTAAAATACTTTTAAGGCAGGAATTTGCATATTAGAATAACAGAATTTTAAAAGAAAAATAGAGATTTAAGATCTAGTTCATTCATTAATATGATTCATGATGTCATGCACCATGTTTGTTGCTCCATTTACTTTTGTAGCTGAAGAGTCATAATGCCTGCTCTTTGCTGCAGCTTAAATGGTCTGTGAAGTACCCTGAGCCGCTTGATAATTGTCGCTAATATCTACTAAGGATGTAAAATGTGCCCAGCGCTGTACTGAGTGTTTGACATGTAGCCTTGCTGAGACTGTGCAATAATCCTGTCAGGCAGGTACATGTTAGTATGCCCATTTTACCCAGGACGAAACTGAGGCTGAGAGGGTTGGAATGAATAGCCTACAGTCACATTTCTCGTGAGAGGAGGAGCCCAGATTTGACCAGAATGAAGTGATTAAATAATCAGTGTCAGAGTTCATGCACTTAACTTCCACACACTACCTTTCTTGATAAAAACTAACATGCAGAAACATGGTGTTTTGTGATTTAAAGGAAGAATTACCCTAAAGTGGATTTGATCAACTAGGTAAAGAATCCATCCTGAGTAAATATCAGTGAGATAGTTTATTGACTTCCTCATGATAATTTCCTAGAGAAACGAATTTCTGAAGGAAATCTCTCATGTACACGTATGTATATACTTGTCAGTTCCGCAGGTATGCAATAAGACTGCTTTAAATATTACCGCGTTTCACTCACGTTTCTATAAAATGGAAACCTCCCCTTATAATAACCCTTTACAGAAGCCTTTCTGAAACATTTGGGTCATATTCATCGTAATTATTCAACATCAGATTGCCAAAGAAGCTTTATTTTGAAGCTGATGAGTGTGAAATGAATCATTAAGAACATAAGACAAATTCTCATTATAAATGGGAGTTTTCAGCCTTTATCTATTATTCAGTTAAAAAATTGTTTCTGATCTCAAGGTAAATTATAAACTAAAAGGCCTTTTTAAAATGTAGCTAATATCACTCTTTAAAATAAATCAGCTTTATTGAGGCATAATTTACACACAGTAAAATGCACCCAAGTTAAATGTACAGTTAAATGAATTTTGACAAATGTACACAATCATCTAACCACCACTACAATTAAAAAACATAAACATTTTCATCACCTCCTTTCCAGTTACTACCCAGCCTTGGTCCCAGGCAATTGCTGATTTGTTTTTTGTCACTATGGATTAATTTTGCCCTTTCTGGAATTTTATATAAGTAGATTCTGCTATCAGTACTAATGTTTGGCCTTTTAAACTCATAGTGTTTTTGAAATTCATCTATGTTGTTGCACATTTGAGTAGTTTGTCCTTTTTTATTGCATTGCTATACATACCACACTTGATCCATTCACCTATTAACGATCATTTAGGTTATTTTTAGTTTATTATGAATAAAGCTGGTATGAACATTTATGTATAAGCTTTATGTTTTCTATTCTCTCATTTGAATGCTTAAGGGTGGGACTGCTAGGTCATTTATTTTTAACTTTATGTTATGTTTACTTTTATATGTTTTTCTAAGCGGTTATACTATTTTGTATTCCTACTTGCAATCTATGTGAATTCTAGTTGCTCTACATTCTTGCCAACAATTGATATTTTCAAAAATCACTGTTTTTTAAAAAACGTTTGTTTTTAAATCCCAGAAGCAGATAAAATATAACCTCTTCAGAAAGCTAACTTTAAGTGAAATAAGTTAGTCAGAGAAAGACAAGTATCATATGATTTCCTTCATATGTGGAATTGAATAAACAAAATAAACTAAGAAACAAAATAAAAAACAGACTCATAGATAAGGAGAACAGACAGACAGCTCTTAAAGGGGTGGAGGTTGGGGGCTGGGTGAAAAAGTTGAAGGGATTATGTAAAGAAATAAACGTAGAGACAGAAACAATAACGTGGGGAATTGCAGGAGGGCAGAGGGGTGGGGGAGGCGGAGGAGGGTACAGGGGGGTAGATGGTGATGGAGCGAGACTTGACTTGGGAGGGTGAACACAGAATGCAATATACAGATAATGTATTGTAGAAATGTGCACCTGAAACCTTTATAATTTTATTAACCAATGTCACCCAATAAATTCAATACTGTTTCTTTGAAAGCCAAATTTTATTCATATTGAAGAGGTGAACAGATTTACTCTGCAGCAGTCAATGGTGGGAGACGAATACTTTGCATCTGCTTCTCTGGAACTGAGCTATTGGCAACACTAACTGGAGTCCCCTGGCTTAACGCTCTGTTTGGAGGCTTCCTGGGGGGGGAAGGGGGAGGTGATTTCTTGTCTCCCCAGAGGCATTACAGAGCCACACTAATGACATAACTGATGGTTATTCCCTCATATCCAGTACTTTATATGGTGTCCAGATGTTTCACATGCTTCAGAGATTACTGTGGGTTAACCCTGTCTCCCAAACTTAATACTTGGCTGGGAGAGACCACAGAATTGGTGTCCAACAAGTAGTACCAATGGACTTACCAGTTTACCTTAATAAACACGGCATGACATGAATCCTGTGCTGCCTTGTCATTAGGGTACCGTTCATCACACTTTTGAGACATCCACCATTAAGAAAAATAATGCCAACATTTGGAATGGAAGGACTAAAATTTAGAGGTAGCTTATGTTTGGCCTACTTTATCTGGGGGAAAAAACCCTCATTAGTAGGTAAGCTGACTGACATTGCTTAAGGTAGACACACAATTAATTATAGTTTTTCTGAACTAATGTTGGACTCTGAGAATCTACTCTATGGCTGCTACAGGAGATGAAAGATGCTCCCCTCCCTCACTAGAAAAGATAAGCAAATCGACTAAATAATCTAGTGCGCACATGTTGTAATAAGGCTAAGTACGTGGTTTTCTGAGAGTACACAGGAGGGGCACCTGTCATAGGTTCAGATCCATTCCATGTTTGTGTAGCTGCTATGGGCCGGCACTGAGCTTGTACGTACTATCTACCTTTATAGAACCAGTAGGAAGATGGACAGAAAGCCAGTAAAGAAAGTGAAGACCATCACAGACAGGGACGGAACATATGGAAAAGGGAGTTGTCCTGGTTTGGAGAGGCCAGGAGGATTGGAAAATGGTAAGAGTTAGGGGAAGGGCTCTGGTGCGATGGTAGTGAGGGGAAGAGGGTTACAGGTGAAGGAAGCAGCACACGGAAAGTACCAGAATCCAGTGAGAATGTAGGCTACCCCAGGAATGGTAACAAGAGCCACAAGACCAGAGCTCCAAGGTTCTTGTTGACCACATAAGCAGTTCTCCAGTGTGGAGGAACAGGGCCAAACTGGAGAGGGTGAGGCAGAATGCAAGGTTGCAGTGCAGGATGTTGATTTAGGATTTTATAAAGAGGGAGAGCTATGGGTAATTTAAGGCTATAACTGAGTATGAACCAGTTTAAGATAATATAATACTTCTATCAGCAGCTTTCATTCTAAACTATTCTGTATCTAAATCTTTTAATACATGTTTCAGCAAGCAAATTTTTACTGTTTTACTTGGAGTCTTTAAGTAAAGCCTCCCTTCCCCCATATTGTGTAAATTAGCATTTATCTGGCATGTGGAAGTCGCAGGTTTGATTCCTGGTCAGGGTACACGGGAGAAGTTACCTTCTGCTTCTTCATCTCTCTCTTCACGCTCTCTCTCTTCCCCTCCTGCAGCCATGGCTCAAATAAGCAAGTTGACCCTGGGTGCTGAGGATGGTTCCATGGCCTTGCCTCAGGTGCTAAAATAGCTCGGTTACCAAGCAACAGAGCAATGGCCCCAGATGGGCTGAACATCAGCCCCAGACGGGAGTTGCCGGATGGATCCCAGTCAGGGTGCATGCAGGAGTCTGTCTCTCTGCTTCTCTGCCTCTCACTTGATAAAAAAAATAAAAAGAAAGAAAGAAAGAAGAGAAGAGAAAAGAAAGAACTAGCCACAGCAATTTATAATCCTAAAATGTCAACTTGAGAGAGTCATTGAGAGACTGAGGGTGTCTGTTCTTTTCTTTTCAGAGAAAGGCCACGGAGAATGTTTTGTGACCAAGCTGGCCTTGAACCCAGGGCTCAGACCACTCTTATAGCCTCTCCTGCAGACATATTTTCTCCATTAAAAATTCTTACCAAATTGTCCAGACTCTGGAATTTTTTGACTTTTTTATTTTGGTTTTCGTATTTTTCACAACTGAAAAAATTTTCAAAACTATCCTAATGTCAAAACTCCAGATCAAATTGTATCTGTTTTCTTGTCCAGGACATAGAACAGTACCCAGAACACAGTAGGCACTGAATGATTATGTCGGGAGTGAATGATTGAAAACATTGACAGTCAACAGATATTAAGAAATTTGACCTGATTTTGCTTTCTTACTAACACACACCATCTCCTATATTCCCTATAAGCCCTTCCTCTCAGTTTGAACTCTAGACTTTACTAAAACAAACCTTGAAAATTCAGTTACTGATTCTAAAACCTAAATGTTAGTCCCTGTTCTGGGTCCCCACCTGCTCCTCCTGCCCAATAATCATTCCTTTTTGATGCTTTTTAGAAATCATCAACTATTTGGGGGGGAAATGCTACCTGCTTTTTGAAACCTGTATTCAGTTTCTCCAAGGGCAGAACAAAAATTATTCCTGTGTCTTTTCTCTTAATTTTAAACTATATGATAAGAAAAGTGTTAGCTTTTTTTTTTTTTGTATTTTTCTGAAGCTGGAAATGGGGAGAGACAGTCAGACAGACTCCTGCATGTGCCCGACCGGGATCCACCTGGCACGCCCACCAGGGGGCGACACTCTGCCCACCAGGGGGCGATGCTCTGCCCATCCGGGGCGACGCTCTGTTGCGACCAGAGCCACTCTAGCGCCTGGGGCAGAGGCCGAGGAGCCATCCCCAGTGCCCGGGCCATCTTTGCTCCAATGGAGCCTTGGCTGCGGGAGGGGAAGAGAGAGACAGAGAGGAAGGAGAGGGGGAGGGGTGGAGAAGCAGATGGGCGCCTCTCCTGTGTTCCCTGGCCGGGAATCGAACCCGGGACTTCTGCACACCAGGCCGACGCTCTACCACTGAGCCAACTGGCCAGGGCTGAAAAGTGTTAGCTTTGTTTATAATATACTACTAATCTTGTATCACTTCACAACCATCATTTTTTATCACCTCCTGGTGGAGGAGACAGTGTCAATTTATATAATCCACTGACAGATATAGGCAATAGTTTCACATTTCCCTGAGCTATGAGATTTGCTCTCTGGAAAAGTGTTTGTTAATGAAAGGAAGACAAATTACATTTTATATATCAAAGGTGTCATTGCCCTTATTCAAAGATGCTGCTGACGCCATCTGCTAGAGTGGAGATGGTGACAGCTCTGTCTAGGAATAGTCGGAGGACCAAGAACACAGGTGTTGAATGTTCCTATAGCCCATTTGGAAGTCAGAATGGAGAAAATGTCTCAGTGTTTTTACCATTTTCCTTTAAACTTCGGGTGGAAAGTCTCAAGTAGGTCCTGGAGACGGTGGTGGCAAGCTAGCTGGTTTTCCCAGGCTTCTGACTAATATGGTTATAAATATGGACTGGTGACAGCAACTCTGAGTCTGGCAGTGTGGGTAGAAGGACCCTGGACTGAGACCAGGTTTGGGTGGTTTGGGTTCCTGGTGTCAGCAGTTCTGTGGCCTTGGGAGAGAGAGCTCTTTGACTCTTCTGAATCTAACTTCCTCTTAGGCAAAATGGACAGGTCAATGCTGCAGTTTCCTGGCCTCCCGCATAGAGCTACTGAGAAGATCCAAAGGAATGTGGGAAGGTGCTTTGACAAGACAAGGCACTATATACATGCAAAGTGGTGTTTCAGGTGGGTTGAAGTTTTGGTGGACAAAGCAAAGAGAACCAAAGAGATCATTCTAAGAACAGAGCTGACTGGGACCCTGGCACTTGACAAGTGGCTGAGTTGGTCTCAGACTAGTGACCAGAGAGAATGAGCAAGTGTCTCATGTGGAAATGGCCTTCACCTTTTATGGTCCAATATCACCAGGACTACTTAATCGGGCTGCACTCTGCTCTTTGCATGATCACGCACGCAGTTTATACCTGCTGTATCCCTTTAACTCTTAGTGGTGCCCTGATTCAGATGACAAATTGTGTAGTCACGCTGTTTACCAACCACGTTGCTAAGCAGTAATATGGTAAAAAACTGAGGAAACTTGAAGGTCACAGGATTTTCAAGTCTCTGAATCCCAGCAGACACCTCTCTTTTAGGTCAGGAGCCAGCTTTTAGTGCTTGTCTTTTCTCTGCCATCTTGTAACTAGTCATTATCAATCAATAGTTCTTGATTCTTTTGCTTAGAAAGAGTCTTCTTGTTCATAGAAATGGGAAGAAGAGTCTGTTTTTTTTGAGAGTCTCTATTCAAAGGCAAAATTTTGACCAAGTGATTTAATGAATAAGTGTGAATAAATTTAGGACAGGCAGGTTAAGTACTGCCCTATTCCTTCCCCTTCTGCCTCAGGATGTCTACATCCTTATCATGGGAACCTATAAATACGTTACGTTATGTGGCCAAAAGGAAGTTTGGTTGCAGATGAAATTAAGATTGCTAATCAGCTGACCTTAAAACAGAAAATTTATTCTGGAATATCTGGGTAGATCTAATGCAATCACAGGTCTCTATAAAGATGGTAGTGGAGGGTAGAAGATGCAGTCTGGGCGATGGGGTGTGAGGACTACTTTTGCTGTTACTGGCTTTGAACACAGAAGGAGGAGGCCATGAAGCAAGGAGTGTAGGAAGTCTCTAGAAGCTGGAGAAGGCAAGGAAAGTTATCATTCCCTAAGGACTCTGGAAATGAATGCAGCCTGGTGTGTTGGACTTCTAACTTATTAACTATAAAATAATATATTTGTGTTGTTTCAAACCACTAAGTTTGTGGCTTAATAGAAATACTAAAGATGAATAATAGAAAACTAATAATAATGGAACATGAATAATAGAAAACAAATGTAGCACTTACCAATCAACAAGTATCTATTGGATAACTGTCATTTATCCAGGACTATACCGAATGCTTTGGAGAAATCTCAGGGATGTATAATATACAGAGTCAGCCCACAGGGAGCACAGTAGGACTAATGTAATGCATGTAGAACATTTAGAGAGCAATTAATGAGAGTGCTAATTAAGTGCTAAGTATACTGGGCAGAAGAATTTGAAAAAAGAGATTGTAGGAAAGTGTATATGAGCAAAAGGATAATGGGTGAGAATGATGGATGAATGTAAAACTTGGGTATTTTCTAATTAATATTGATCTCTGACTCCCAAGAAATTTTTTAATCAATGGAGTTAGTTGCTGTGTATGGAATTCTACATGACACAGTAAATATTGGCATTCCTCTAGCATAGTATCAGACCCTTTTCTCTTCTCACTCTATATTGTCTCCCAAGGTGGCTATACCCATATAGCACATGCATGCGGAAGTGGGTCAAATTGTGGCTCTCAAAAACATATGTCCATATTCTCATTGCTGAAACATGTAAATGTGACTGTAATTGGAAGAAGGGTCTTTGTGACGTACCTACACTAAAGATCTTGTGATGAGACCACCCTGGGTTATGGAGATGAGCCCTAGATATAATGACATGTGTTCTATTACAGATGCACAGACAGAGAGAATATGCATAGCGGAGGAGAAGGCAATGTGAGTCCAGAGGCAGAAATGGGCCTAATGTGGCCCCAGGTCAAGAACTGCCTGGGAATACAGGCAGCCATTCAAAGCTGGGAAAGGTAAGGAAGGATCTTCTCAGCGCCTTCAAAGGGAACATGGCCCTGCTGAAACTTTGATTCAGACGCTGGCCTCAGAAGGGTGAGAAAATAAATGTCTCTTGCTTTAAGCACCATACTTTGGTAATTTGTTATGGCAGCTCTGGGAAACAAATAAACGTGGCTTCTGCAGTCAACCCCACATAGATGTCTGACAGATAGTATTCTCAGGCCTGAGAATTCCAGGCTTGTTTATCCAACTGCCTACCTATATCTCTGGATGTTTCAAAGCCACTTCAAATCTATTACATTCAAAACTCTTCCCTGTCCCCAAGCCGGGGCCTTTTCCATTCTCCTTGAGGACACTAAGTAACACCACCACCCATTTAGTTGAGCATATCAGAAACTTAAGAGTCATTTTAATACCTCTTTCTCCTACATCTTGAATGTCCAACCATGAAGTCCTAATGATTTCACCTTTTAAATGTTTCTCAAATCTGTCTACTTCCCCCTGAATTTCCATTAGTGCCACCTTTGTCCTTGCTTTCACTATCTCTTGCTGTTGGTCAAATAAATTTGTAAATATAATATATATGTTTGCTCGCTTATAGTTTGCATTGGGTGTGGGGGACAGGCTGTAAGCAGGCAGGGTCCTTATAGCCTAAGGCTTAGTTTTAAGACTAAGCTTTTCCCCACACCCTTGACTGTTGCATGATAGGGGATGTTGCACTCTCATGAAGAATCTCCTTTAAATATCTTGTCCAGATAAGTGACTTTGTATCAGAGACTTCCTTGTTTGTGTATTGGATGTAAGATTTTCATTTCTACACTATAAAATGGGGCAGACTGGGAGCTTGCTCTCTCTCGGTTCCTGAGATTAACATTAGAGAGGAGAGCAGAGAAAGGCCACGTGGAGGAGAGGAGAGGCAGCCAAGATGGTGGAGTACTGAGGGAGAAGCCAGTTAGTGAAGAGTTTGTGCAGAGAGAAGGAGATGGGGAACAGAGGTGAATAAGGCTGGTGAGGTACAAACCTTTGATTCTAAGAAACTCAGATAAGTCAGTGGCTTTGGGAGCCCTGAATGGAAAGGAAAGTGTTTCCCCACTGTGTGTATTTCTTGCCTGCCGGGTGCAAGTTAGGATTAAAGCTAATGGCCCACCAGTTCTTGGCTCCATTGTTTCATTACCGTCTGTCTGAATCAAATAC
This sequence comes from Saccopteryx leptura, assembly GCF_036850995.1. Lineage (NCBI taxonomy): Eukaryota > Metazoa > Chordata > Mammalia > Chiroptera > Emballonuridae > Saccopteryx > Saccopteryx leptura. The sequence continues at coordinate 61,770,061 of NC_089509.1, read as the reverse complement.
AAACCTGCACGGGCCAGGTGGCTGTGTTGGTGGTCGTGGCTACTGGCTTTACTCTTGCCTGAGTGACCTTCCTTCCTTCCTTCCTTCCTTCCTTCCTTCCTTCCTTCCTTCCTTCCTTCCTTCCTTCCTTTCTTTCTTTCTTTCTTTCTTTCTTTCTTTCTTTCTTTCTTTCTTTCTTTCTTTCTTTCTTTCTTTCTTTCTTTCTTTCTTTCTTTCTCTCTTTCAGTGAGAGGCAGTGATATAGAGAGACAGACTCCTGCATGTACCCTGACTGGGATCCACCTGGCAATCCCTGTCTGGGGCTGATGTTCTGCCCATCTGAGGCCCCTGCTCTGTTGCTCAGCAACTGAGCTATTTTAGCATCTGAGGTAAGGCCATGGAATCATCCTCAGTGCCTGGGGCCAACTTGCTCATTCAAGCCATGGCTGAGGGAGGGATAAAGGGAGGGGTGGAGAAGCGGATGGTTGCTTCTCTTGTGTGCCCTGACTGGGAATTGAACCTGGGACTTCACATGCTGGGCTGATGCTCTACCACTGAGCCAACATGCCAGGGCCACAGCCCATTGCTTTTTAAAACATTCACAGTATGCTGCAGCTCTCCTTTAAATATCTTGTCCATGTTCTATTTTTATATACTTTTATTGTTATTTTATTAACAGATGCCCTTTTTTAGTAGAGTATATGCTCCACTGACTATAGAGAATTATGTCCCAGAGTCTAGCACACAGGCATAATAGGTGCTTAAGAAACAGTTCTTGCATGAATTAGTGAATGAAATAAATAGTGTATAATGTTACCCATATTTCAAAGAGCTCTTGTATCGTATGCCTTGATGTTTGAGGGTTGTAGGGAAGGGGAATGCAAATGCGATCACCAGGTACACATCGGAAGAGAAAAGGTGCTTCCCTACCTTTTTCCCCCAACTATTCAGGGACTCGGCAGCATCATCTGTCTTCTAATTTGCTTGAATATTATGAACTGCGTCTCAGATCTGGTTTTGAAGAAATAAGTGTATGAAGTCTATTTCCAGGAAGCAAATGAGTCAGTTAAGGTTTTATTTCCCAAGTGCTGTGCTAGCTTGTTGTGATTTCAGCAGGATGCAACAGGCGCACATATTTTTAGCTTTTATGACAAGGATTGTGCACTTATCCTCAGGAGTCCCCAGCTTGATTGCCCTTCATCGAAATGATGTCAAGTGGGAAGAAATTGCCCATAGTAGTGTGCTTGTTTGGAAAACAGTAAAACTACTAGCAAACAACAGTAACAACAAAACACCAAACAAAACCCAAAAACAGAACAAAACACTCTTACCTCCTATTATAATAGAAGCCAATGAAAAAACATTTGGCTTTGGCTTATGAAGAAAGGGCATGATTTTAGGAAAAAGAGCCTGATTTTCAAAATGCAGACGGTGTTAGCTATGAAATTAGCATGGAAACAATAGATCATCGGCTGAAAAAAAAAGACACAAGCCCCTTAAATGTGATTTGCTGCTTCTCTAATACTCTAGAGAACTTTTCCCATGTCAGGTGAAGGTTTCGAATAGTACTTTAATTAACTTGTATCAAAGAGACTGTATATAAGAAAGAACTGTGTGAAGATTTCTTTAATTAGTGAATTTTGTCAGGCCTTTCCCAACGTCCATCATTAAAGTAGTTGGTTAGCTGCCTGGGTCCTTGGTGGTATATTCAGTCAATAAGCTATTCATGACTCTAGCAAGTAGCTAGGTTTTTAAACCAATGGGAATTTGGTGGACAATTTTCCTTTGCTACCTTTAGCTACATGGCCAGAATCTATAAATTGTTCTCTTTCTAAGAAACAAAGTGCTGAGGTGAGCAAGCGGCCAGCAGGGTCTATGGCAGACACATTAATTGCCCTGTTGAAGAAGCACGGGCACATATTTACTCTTAAATGTAACTAAAGAGAGGCTGTAGTGTTATATTTGGTAAGGGGGGGGGGGGAGAGGAGAGCAGAATGCCATATGTGTGACATGTACGGTGTTAATCCAAAATCACTTTTTGTGGGGTGTAATTTTGAAGATCGCATGCATTTCATTGTCTTTCAAGAATGGCAGGAAAGTCTAGAGAAGGAACTCTCTCCCTCAGTAAATCAGAAGTCAGCAAACAAAAGGTCAAAATGCCCAAAGCCGCAAGAACATTAACACTTTGGATATAAAAAGTCCCTAAGAAAGAAATACTCCCCCTCACTCTGGGGGAAGCAGACGCCTTATCTTTGTAAGTTTACAAAATGGAGCCAAACTGTACCTGTAGCCACTTTAACTAAACTGAATCCTGGGTCTTTTAGCAGCCCACAGTCATTAAAGCTCTCAGAAAGCCTCTCGAGAGACGATGTGCTTGTTTAAGTATATGCTGTAAAAGGTCCCAGAGATTTACAAGGGACTGCTCCACACTAAACCAGGCACCATCTGATAAACAAGCAATTTTAGCTGCAGGCTAAATGATGCTCTTTGAGGCTTTGATTTACAATGCTGAAGATGATATATTTGTAGTTTGGGGATAGGTTCTGCTAGAGGCTTGCTGTGATTACTCACCCATGAGCGGAATTCAGGGCTCAAATCTTCAACTTGGAGGTCAGAAAATTGCCTGTGGAATGAAAGAGGGTTGATAAGGTTTATTGAGATGCTAAATATATATGTATTTATAATTTATTAAGCCAGTGATTTTGAACACTTCGTAAGCTTTCAGGGGAACCAGTTTTTGTTAGTTTGCTTAAGTCCCAAAGATACGGAAAATAATCCAAAAAATTGATCTGGTGGTCTAATTTTATTTTCAATACATTTAAAAAGGAAATACATACTTAGTTTATTATCGCTGACATTTAAAAATAAGAAAAATGTCCAATTTATCATTTATGTAATTGCTCAAAAGCTAAGAAATCTAAAGGCAACTTGAAGCAAATCAAATCACCTTCAAGAACACTGAAGAGGAGACTCAGAGTACTCTAACCTGAATTAAGAACTGCAAGAATGCTTTTAAAACGCACAGTTCCATGAAATAATCTAGCAAACTCCTTTGCCCAGAAGTTTTTTGTTTTTTTTTTTTAATTTATTTTTTTATTTTATTTTATTTATTCATTTTTAGAGAGGAGAGAGAGAGGGAGAGAGAGAAACAGAGAGGGAGAGAGAGAGGAGGGGGGAGGAGCTGGAAGCATCAACTCCCATATATGCCTTGACCAGGCAAGCCCAGGGTTTCGAACCGGCGACCTCAGCATTTCCAGGTCGACGCTTTTATCCACTGTGCCACCACAGGTCAGGCTGCCCAGAAGTTTTGTATTTAATAAATATGTGTGTGTCCACTAATATTGACACTGTAGTAGTACAAAGTTAAAGTTAAATAAAATATAGTCTCTCCCCTTTAGAAGTTTTACTGTTCAGTGGAAAAAACCAAAGATAAAGTCAACAAGATGTGAGAAGTGTTAAGGAGCTCGATGATGCAGAGGGAGCGCAGAGTGGAGGAACCGATCTGTCGGACTTAAAGGGGACTTAACAAAGAGATGTCTGCCTGGGTACCCTTCTTCCAGCCTCACGTCTGGCCCAGCAGCCAAGCATGCGAAGAGAAGACCATAGAAGGAGACATTTTGCACCATTAGTACTCTAGCCTTCAGCACATTAAGAGCTGTGGGCAAATGTTTCTTGACTGAGAAGACCTCATACCCCTGGAGTTCTGGTTCAGGCAACACAACATAAGGCAGATTCAGAAATTGCAGACACAACTTACTGGTAGAGGACTCAGTGGCTAATTATACATAGGACAGTAGGTATAGCTTTAAGATCAGAGCTCGCTCTAAGCTGAGATGTTGGTACCAGTCTTGGCTTTTTGGTCCATCCTTTCTTCTTTTCTCAGGAAAAGACCTGGTGAAGTTATATAGGATGTGGCATGCATCCCAGACACTTGGAATGATGTATTTTTTCCCCCAAGCAACTTGTATGGTTAGAGAGCTCAAAGTCCTAAACCATGGGACTTAGGTGATGCAATAGAATATGATGAAACTGCCTTTGGGGAAGAAAGAAGTAAGGGGGTGGTACTCTCTGTCAATCATCGTTCACCATGCACCGTGAATGACACAGCTCTGGCTGGGCTGAAAGTTTAGAAATAATGACTAACATTTATTGAGTGCTTAGTATGTTCCAGGCACTATTCAAAGGGTTTTTATATATATTAAGTCATTTCATCTTTAAAGCAACCCATGAAGTAGGTACTTTGGAATCTCCACTTGACATTTGAGGAAACTTCAACTTGCTCATGGTCCTAGGGGCTGATGAGCACACTCAGCCATCTCCCAGGACCCTGGAAGCAACAGCTAATTTTGTAGACAACGACCTCTAGATTGAAAGTTCAAGGCATTTCTGCCCTGACTCCCCAACACTTGAATCCTTTAGATTGGTCTTTCAAATCAGCACTCAGATCAGCACTCAGAAATCTTTCCTTTTTAGTCATCCCTGACCCTGACCACCAGTTGCATCTTTAAGCCTCAGTTTCACAGTCTAGAAAAAAAAAATACCCTCCTACTATTCCTTCTAAAATAATTAGAACATCAGCTATGTAATGCCTGTAAAACATGTAAGGCTATGCAAATGAAGGATATTACAGAGACACAAGGTGATGGTATTTTATAGCAGCCCATTAAGACATATCATTATAAAGATAGTGGGTTGCAGGAGGTGCCCCTTTAACCAGATTCTTTCTTGAATTTTTAGCATGATATTGCATGTATTTTTAAAATTTGCCCAAGCTAATTGTCCTTATGAACACAGACTTCTGCACAAGCTTGACTAAATCTAATAAATTCCCCTGGCTAAATATTTTTCAAGTGGTACAGTGTAATTCACTTTATCATGTCCAGTCTCAGTCTAATAATGCACAACTCCCAGGAGCCAAGTATATTTCATGAAGCTTACAATTACTTTTATAAAAGTTGCAGTAAAGTATAATGATTTTTAATGGCATCAATGATACCATTGTATATATCGGTTTCAGTTTTGAAGTAGACTTAAGTTCAAAGACCCAAGGGGGCCATTCTCCTCTCAATGCACTTGTGTTACTCCCATTAATGCTAATGGGACAGACAAATGCTGCTCTGGAGGAGAATATATCTGCCTTTAGGAAGGTAACAGGTTTTAATTAGTAATGCTTTGAATCACACAAAAGTAGCTTGCTCTCTGTAAACAGCAAGTGTTCTCAGAGATGAGTACAGGGATCACAGCCTGAGGTTACTTAATGGAATCATCAAATCTGAGCTTTGTAAATGGTGAACACATAGGGCTCTTGTCAACTGAAAATAAGAGAAGGGGCCTGATTTGTTGAAATAAAGTCACAGAACTAAAGCAGTATTTACTACATTTCCAAGTGCCTGAGTGCCAAGTAGATCTCTGTAGTGGGTTATTATAATGACTCTGTCTTTAAAAGGGAAATTCAGTTAACTTGATCCTCTGGAAGTGATTGCCTGATGGAGTAGGGTCCACCTTTTATTTGATCGCAAGCTTTAAACATAAAAGGTGAAAGTCTATTGAGACTTAGCCAGCTGGGGAGGGGGGTGCGTAGGGGGTACATATGCTAAAGCTTGGGCAACAGAGCACTTTCTTGGAAAGTGGTTCTTAGGATGAAAAAACAGACACTGGCTGGAGGAAGTGAAATACAAAGGAGTTAGCATCTTGGCATGTTGGCTGATCTGCGTCACCGTCTGGGCAGGTGTTTCAAACCACGGTTCCAGGCTGAGGAGGCTGGGAAGTCAGGTTCTACCTTCTCTATAAATCTCCAGCTTGCTTTCAAGAAACTTATATGTTAAAAAATATTTTAATAGAAATATATTTGACATATAACATTATGTAAATTTAAGGTGTACAAAATGTTGATTTGATACATTTATATATTATCGTATAATTGCCTCTGTAGCAATAATTAGCACCTCTATCATGTCACATAATTATAATTTTTTTTTTTTAGCAAAGAAAGACAGAGACAGAGAGAAGGTCAGAGAGAGAGAGTCAGGAAAGGAGAAAGATGAGAAGCATCAACTCATAGTTGCATCACTTTAGTAGTTCATCGATTGCTTCTCATATGTGCCTTGACTGGGGTCTCCAGTGACCCCTTGCTCAAGCTAGCAACCTTGGGCTCAAGCCAACGACCATGGGATCATGTTTAATGATCCCACATTCAAGCTGGTGAGCCCTTGCTCAAGCAAGACGTGTCTGCCTCAAGCCAGAAGAGCCCTCTCTCAAGCTGGTGATCCTGGGGTTTCGAACCTGGGACCTCAGCATCCCAGGTCGATGCTCTATCCACTGCACCACCACTGGTTAGGCAATATAATTTTTTTTTAGTACTTGGAATAATTAAGATCTAACAAAAATAAATAAAAACATATAAAAAAGAAACCTATAAGTGAAAATACAGTTTTTAGGTATGACAATTCACCCTAGATAATATACCACAGATTTCAGTTAGAGTTTTCACAATATAACATATTCAACAAAGAATTTTTGGACATATATCTGTCATTAAGTGAGATAAATTATATATATAACCTAATTTAGGTTTTGTAAGGCTTGGTCCAAATGATCTTAAAATTTGGTTTAACATTTAATGTATGTCTAGTTTTATCTCTGAACAAGCAGACTGAATTAGAATTACAATAATATAGAAGTAGGTGTGTTTTTGTCCTTTTTATTTAAAAAAACCTTTTTAGATATAAGGAAGTTAATACAAAACAGTATTCATTATGCTTGACTATGATGATTGGAACAAGAAACTTATGTTGGAAAGACATAGTACTCAGAGGAGACTGTGATTGGAATAACATTCCACTGCTTAGAAACATAAATTTTTTTTCCATATAATTATTTGGGAAATACTCTGCTTTCAAAAGGCTTTGAAGAAATTTAGTTATGGAAGAGGATACTTTTGCCATTTCACAAAGAAAAATATGAATTCATAAGGTAAACAGAGTGTTTCTCTTTGCTCCTGCTGCTGTCTTACTCCCCTCCTGTGACTCTGAAAAAAATCCCATTTATATAAAAGGTATTAAGCTTATAGTAGAAGAAATGTCATAGGCACATTCTCAAGCTCATGAATTCATTATCACAGATTTGGCTGAGGATGTGAGGTCTAATGTCCTGTTCTCTGTGGTCCCCCAACAGACATACTTTTGTAGTCCATTGTCAGGCCCACTTCATTTAGACCCAATTTTCCCATATCTTCGAATGTTACAGATGACTACCCCTTTTCTCTCCACATTTCCTCTCCTGACTTACTAGAGACTATAAATATTATTAACTTTGAAGTGTCTATTTATGTCACTCTACAAACTGTCACCCTCCCCCACACAACGCAACAAAAGTTGAAGTTTTAAGTTTGCACGTTGGAAACAGCCTATTAAAGTCTTTCCAAGCTTGAAACAATCCCACTGCACAACACATCAGGAGAGGCTAAATGCAAACATCAGTGTTATTTCTGCCCAAATAGTAGCAAACCTTTTAATGCCAAGTTCTTGGCTGCATTTCAGTGTGATTGTGTCATTTACACCACCTCTGATTTTTTTTTCCTCCCAGTTTAGCTTGATGTTTTTCCACCCCAAATGTTCTTCATCACAGCGTAACAAATTCTCAGAGCAACCCAGGGACACATCCTGTGAAACACTGTGGATTACAGAATTCATCTGGGAAGTGTGGGGACAGGCTTGATTTTGGATATTTAAGCAAATTCAAGATCCTGGTAATTTCTTCACCTAAATACTGGACACTTTAAGGTTGTGACACCCAAATTATTCTGCCACTGCTATTGTTTGCTGATTGTAGTAGTGCATTAAACTGCATCAGCTCTCTTGGATCTAGAAACGGAATCTGAGCATAGAGAATAATAGAATTACTCTACCAGCCTCTGAACTGTTATTACATTAAAAAATACATAAACTTCTGGTTTAAGCGGTCCTAGCTTTTAAGATTCTGATACAGCACCTGAGCCTGCACACCAATACAATTCATAAGGAAACTGCGTAGGGGAAACCATCCTATGTATTGTGCACAATGTTTGAGTGATGACGGGAGTTGGGTGGGCATATGGATACCTGGGGTTGGGGGTGGGGTTCAGAACTGCAGACCAAACCAGTGAGGGTGTATCTGCTCACACATTGCTAGGCTTGGTTCTCAGTGACTCAGGGTTTGGAATGATTTAGCTGTTGGGAAGACAGCTCTTAAAAATCTGCAGCTGTGCAGTTAGGGATTGACACTGGTGCAACTTGTACATTGTGTTGTGACACCATATGACTTTGTGTCTTGAGGGCAGGTTCTGTGTCTCCCACTTGGTATCACTTATAATGCCAAACGTGTGTTTTCCACTCAGTAGGGGCTCAATAGGGATGGTTTGTTCGACTCCTTTAAGTGGATGATACACGCATTAGAGCAAGAGTTAAATACTTAGAAATACCCATGTATAATTATTGTCTTTCTCATCCATGAAACTGAAAAGAAACAACTTGCAAGATTCTCTATTTCAGTCTTAATTTTATGGATAAGGAAACTGAGATCTACAGAGGTAAAGTGACTCGCCCAAGATCAAGTACTTAGGGACAAACGCAACATTACCCAGACCTTCTGTCTTGTAAGAATCAGTTTACTCTATCTGAGGTTCCTTTTTGGAACTGCTCATGTGTTAGCTAGCAGATGTAGGACTAACTTGTTCTGTCTTCCACATTTAAAGGGTCATGCATATAATAAAACATACCTAAGGGGAATATTCTTTTTGATTTTTAAGCAGAAGAAAGTGATTTTTCCAGAGTAGTTATAATTTGGCAAAATGGGAAGAGTTCTTTGGGAAACAACTAGTTTTATTTCTTTCGAAGATGTATTCCCTAATGGGCTCTTGCTTTATTTATACTTAGCTGCACCCCTAGGAAGAGAATCTGGACTCTAAGAAGCACCCCTAAGGCAGAAGGGACTCATGTAACTCTTAGCATTATAATGCCAATGTTAAAAGATGCAAAGATGTGGGAACTTTTGAAAGAAGTTGTGAGCTGAACTCATAATCAAAATAGTCAAGATAAAGCTTAGCAATAGTCCAGTGATAGGAAGTCTCATTGTGTCACTTCAGACTCCTTGGGAGTTCTGGAGGATGCCTTGTCAAATCGTACTGAAAAGCTCCCACTTAACATGAAGCTGTAATCTGGGACTCTGTTTCACAGTGCGTCCTGCTGTCTCTTTAGTGGGCTTTGTCTCCTGGAAGGTATCAGCACATTAAGGAAACAATGAACTGTTATTTGGATATGTTACCTCTGAAGGGCTTTTTGAAAATCCCCACTGGACCTTTATTTCTCAGAGAGTAACTTGGCTCATAGGAATATTAAAATGCTTCCTAAAGCTTGATGGTGCAGGACATGGTTTACAATAAAAAAAAAATTAAACATGAATGCTTCCTGGCAAAGGGTTGCGGTGGTGGTCAGTGCTGAGGAAAGAGGACCAGTGGCCACTCAAAACCTTTAACTTCAATCGCTTGATAAGAAAAAGGACATCTGTCAGTTAAGTTGCAGAAAAATTAGGTATCCTCTGACAATGGTTTTTACAGATATAAGCATGTCTAAATGAAATCTAATTATGTAAATGGTAAAGCTTTTTCTAATTTGCTCTCTCATTCCATCAGTAAACTTCGGTCTAGTTCTTATTACTTTTGGCCAAAGGCCTGTACATGACTTACTGAGCATCGAGCAGGTTCAGTATGATCTTCAGAATAAATTACAATTAAAACAATATGGTTGTGTAATACATTCCAAGGACTAAACTAGCTAATGGGTTAAACAGGGTACAGGTTTCGATTTCAACTAGCAGGCTTATCCCTAAGACTGCCCAAGGTCCTAGCAAACATGGGTTAACAAAGAATCCGGGGCAAGTGGCAGAGGAATCACTTACAGCAGGGAGGGAGATTTGCTTTTCTTTCTCTTCCTGTGGGCTGATCCCATCCTGGCTGCCAGTGTATGTCAGCAAGTTCACAGACTTTAATTCATTGTAAGCACTGAGTTATTGCAAAGTAACACATTTCCAAGAAGAGAGATGTCACAAAAATCTACCAGTACTAATCAAGTCTCATTGTAGCAGTACTGCCCTATAGTCATTAGAATGTGCTACCAAGACTCTTGTCATTTCTGCGATGACATTTACTAGATTATTTGATACACTCTGTAGGACATTCTTCTTCACAAAGGCTTACCTTAGGCATTCTTTGATATATAGATATCTGGCGAAAAGGACCACAGCTGGGCTGTCACCCGGGCTCTTCTAAATACTTGCTATTTTTTTCATAGAAGTACAATTCCCATAATGGTGTTAAACTCTCAGTGTTGTTATAGCTCCTGCCTCTCAGTGTTGTGGCACATGGTACTCCAAGCCCAGGAGTGGCTCAGAGGACCCAGGCCTATGGATGTGAGTCAGTGAAGAGCTATGGGGTTCTGTTACCTTAAAAAAGAAAGCCACATTGGAGACGTCTCATTTGTCTTTTCAGGAAGGATCCCAATTGTTAGATTCTGGGTGGTTGGGAGGAGAGTGAATTTTTACGCCTTGTCATACAACTTCTTCTCCCCTCTTCATTCTTACGAAGAAAGGCGAGGTATAACCAATCTTTTCAAAACTTGGTGGCAACCATTTTATTGTGCTCATTGATGATGTAAGTAATTCCGAAGGGGCAAAGAGGTCTTCTCTGTTTCACATTGTCTGAAATGTCTCATACAACTGGGGGTGTTTCTGAGGGTTGAGGCCGAAATCCCTGGGGTTGGGGATCCACCTCCAAGATAGCTTCTTCACTCTCATATCTGGTACCTGACTGGGACAATTGAAGGATTCCCCTGCTGGGACTCTTCACCTGAGTATCTATCTATATGTGGTTTCTCCAGTATGGTGGTCTCAGGATAGCTGGACTTCTAACATGTGGCTTAGGGCTCCATCATGAATATTCTCGCTAACAACATGGAAGCTGCATTGCCTTCTACGACCCAGCCTCTGAGGGTACAAGCATCACTTCTGGCTTCCTTATGAATCAAAGTAGACACAAGTCTTCCCCAACTCACAGAGAGGAGACATAGGTCCCATCTCTCGAGGAGAGGAATGTCACAGAATTTGCAGCCCTCTTTTAAAATTTCTATGTGACGTGTCAAGTTGGTCTGGGAAAGCTCCAAACACCTATTCTGGCTGTGGTCCAGAGCAGCCCAGTTATGGACAAATCTGTTTCTTTTCTGATCCTACCCTGAGGTAGGGACTGTCCCCCATACTAGTTAGGGTAAAGCCTGAGATATTACAACAGAGACATTGCAGAATACGTGTAGTGATTTGGATAACATAGAAGGTTATTTTTCTCTCATGTAATCGCCTAGATATAGGTAGTGAGATCCAGAGAAGTCACCTTATGCTTCATAAGGTCATTCAGGGATTCATATTTCTTCCATCTTACTGTTTCATCATTACTCAGGTGTTAGCCTCTTCTTTATTATCAAAGGTGGCTTGTCATCACCAGTTTTCCATTCTAGCACATAGAAAAGGACAAGAAAAAGTGGAAAGTAAACAACTTTCTTTTATGAATGTGACACAAAAGTTTCACACATCACTTTCATTCACGATCCATTAACAATAATTTTGCCACATAGATACACTTAGCAAAAAGGAAGATGGGAACTATAGTCTCTGGCTGGGTGACCGTAAGTCCTGATAAAAGTTGTGTATGTGTGGGATCCTATCACTAAAAAGAAAAAAGAAAGGAGAATAGATACTGGGGAGACAATTAGTCGTTTCTGCTACTAGCTTTTGAAATATCACTAGAATATTTGCCAGGCATATTCAAGGACAGAGGTTCACAAACTTTTTCTGTAAAGGGTCAAATAGTGACTATTTGAGGCTTTCCGGGCCATATGGTCTCTGTCTATATTAGTTTTCTATTGCTGCTTTAACAATTTGCCACAAACTAGGTTGTTTAAAATAATAGAACTTTATCTTCTAGTTCTGTAGGTCAGAAATCTGACACAGGTCTTGCTGAGCCAAAATCATAGCTACCTTACTTTCTGGAGGCTCCGGGGGAGGATTCCTTTCCTCCCTCATTGGAGTTGTGGACAGAATTCAGTTCCTTACACACAGTCTGCTACATCTCAGAACCAGCATTGCAGATTAATTCTTCCTCATGCCACCATCTTTCTCTTTGGTTACAGCTGGGGAAAGTTCTCCACTTTCAAGAACTCATGTAATTAATTTGAGCCATGTAAAGGAACATATTTACAAGTATTATGATGTAGATACTTTGGGGGTATTCGACTTATCCATTGTAGCTAAAAAGTAGCCAGAGACGACATGAAACGTGGGCATGACTGTGTTCTGAAAAAAATTTATTTACAAAAACAGTGGGTTGTATTTGGCTTGTGGACTGTAGTTTGCCAATCCTCTTTGATGAAAGTAGAAATCAATCGTTGACTTAGGTCTCTCAGGCAGCAGAAATCTCTTGCCTCCACCAATCTGGCTGTTGGTGTGCCATATTCTGTGTTATCAGGGCAGCTGTCAGTTGCTTCTGAGTCACCTTCGTACTGAATTGCAATTACTTCCTTCAGTGTCTGATTTTTGTCTACAGATTGTGAGCACATTAAATGCAGGAACTTTGTCTAACTCATCTTTGTACCTTCCCCTGGTGCTTTATAACATCCAGCACTTAGTAGGTACTCACTAAATATTCATTAAATAAAGGAAACCTTAAGTAATAGTTTAATGAGGAGGAGGGCATGAGTTGAAACTTATATGCACACACACACAAACACAAGTATTTTTTTGTGTGTGCTGGGAGAATATATTTTCTCTGGGCGGATACTCAGTTTTGATAAGATTTGGGTTTTATTCTGCAGGTTAAGTCTGACACCTGTAAATTTCCATGAGAGTTCTTGAAGATAGACCTTTTAAAAAGTTTAAAACCGATTTTTTGTTGCCTTAATGAAAATAAAAGGGCAAAGCCAGAATTATACATAGCTAGTGGGGCCAGTAATATGCATTTGACAGACATTTAATTTCAGCCCGCTTTTGCCAAAATAACAATGTGACCATAAGGAAATTTGAAAATGGAAATAATATTTTCCTGAGTGTTTTAACAGATATTGGACTTCAGTGTGGGTTGAAAAGTGCACATAAAGTTTTTTAACCTGCCAAGCCATGAGTTCAGCTGTTGTAGGATAAACACAGAACCCTGATGACATTAACAACATCTGAGGCTGCAGTGGGCCAGGAATCCATCTCTACCTTATTGATGCAAAGTGTTCTCACACTCACAGCCTGTAGCCAAAATAATAACTATAGGTGTATAGGTATTTGGGGTCTTTAACTGAAAGGCATTTTATATGTAAGGTATTATATGAACCACTTCTTTCATCCCAGATGTTCAATGAAATTAAGATACACAGAGGGTACTTGATCCAACAACCAAGAACCAGTCTTGGGTTGGAACCCAGCATGCATGCTTATTAAGTTATATAACTATGTAAGACATGGCCATAAGTCTACTCCACCCAAATGAAATTGGCTCAAGTCTCTTAGGTAGACTGAAGAAAAAACCCCTCAATTCTTGATGTGAATTTTATGAATTTAAAGAGCTTACTTACACTTATATTTCCACTTCAAGGTGGTAGGTCTAGAATTCCCTAAGCTCTCACCCAGTCTCAAAGAACCGTTTGCATATCCTACCTTCATACTTTTTGCTCTCCTGGCTTCTGTCAAATAAACTTCTTTCCCTCAAATTATTATCAGTGGCACAGTCAGCATGTCCATTGAACCATTGCACTTGCTAATAAAAACGTAAGATATCAAACCAAAGACCAGCTTTCTCGGAATGCTCTTATACTGACAGCAAACCACTAAAATTACATTTTGGAGCACAGTCCTACAACCAACAATAAGGTCCTGCCCATGCCATAAAAGCTTTTATGCTAAAATTATTAGGTTCACTGAAGTCTGCACGTACTGTTTCTGTTGCTCTCTCTGCTTTTCTCCCTAATCTGTTAATATGACTTGTACAGAAAATGAAAGTCAAAGCTCTTTAACAAAGCCAGAGCCCCATTTGACATGATTTACCCTTCATGACACTTACTATCTAACAACCAGCCCTTAACTCTTTCTGTAACTTTGGATGAAATTGCTCTTTTCTCTGCCACTGCTCAGCCTGTGACTTACAGGGCATGCTATGTGTGCCACACCAACTCCTCTCCCCTGTTCTCCCATCATCCAGAGAGTCTCAAAAGTATTACCTGTTAGATGTGGATATTGTGGTTGGTAATTATTTGCATTCCTATGCTAGGTATGGCCAAGCTATGTTGATTTAAAGGTACCTGGCTTATTTTCTTTCTTTCTTTCTTTTTTTTAAGTGAGAGGAGGGGAGATAGAGAGACAGACTCCCACATGTGCCTTGACTGGTATCCACCCAGCAACCCCAGTCTGGGGCTGATGCTCAAATCAACAGAGCTATCCTCAGTGCCTGGGACCAACATTTGAACCAGTGGAGCCACTGGCAGTGCAAAAGGGGAAGAGAGAGAGAAGGGGAGAGGGAGAGGGAAGTAGATGGTCCCTTCATGTATGCCCTGACTGAGGATCAAACTCAAGACATCTGCACACCAGGAAGATGTGCTATCCACTGAGCAAACTGTCCAGGGTTGGTACCTGGCTTTTCGAAAGTATCTTTCAACTATATTCTTACCAATTTTAGTTTGATATTTTATCTTCTTGTGGCAGGCTTTACATTTTTATTATTTATGATCTTAGGTTATTTTTAAAAATAAACTAAATACAATTAAAGAGACTTTGCAACAAAAAGAATAAAATACATAAGAATAAATATAACAAAGGATGTGAAGAACCTATATACCAAAAACTATGAAGCATTATTAAAAGATATCAGAAAAGAAACAATGAAATGAAAAGATACTTTGTGTTTGTGAATTAGAAGAATAAACATAGTTAAAATGGCCATATTACCCAAAGCAATATACAGATTTAATGCAGTCCCCATTAAAACCCCAATGTCATTTTTTAAGGAAATAGAACAAAACATCATCAGATTTGGATGGAACCACAAAAGACCCTGAATAGCCAAAGCAATCCTGAGAGAAGAGAACAAAACCAGAGGTATCACACTACCTGACTTCAAATAATATTAATACTACAGAACTCTGATAATCAAACAACAGGGTACTGGCAGAAAAGCAGACCCAAAGACCAAAAGAACAGAATCAAGAGCTCAGAAATAAAATCACATGTATATGGGCAAATAATTTTTGACAAAGGAGCCAAAAACACACAATGGAAAAAAGAAAGCCTTTCAATAAATGGTGCTTAGAAAATTGAAAAGCCACATGCAAAAGAATGGAACTAGATTAAAGTTTGTCCCTATGTACAAAAATTAATTCAGAATGAATCAAAGACCCATTATAAGATCTAAAACAATAAATTACATAGAAGAAAACACAGGTACTAAACTTATGGACCTTGGTCTTAGCATTTTATGAATTTAACCTCAAAGGCAAGGGAAGTAAAGGCAAAAATAAATGAATGGAACAATATCAAACTAAAATGCTTCTGCACAGCAAAAGAAACCACCAACAAAACAAAAAGGCAGCCATCCAAATGGGAGATGATATTTACAAACAACAGGTCCAGCAAGGGATTAATATCCAAAGTATATAAAGAACTCATACAACTCAACACCAACAAACAATCCAGTTAAAAAAATGGGAAGAGGACCTGAACAGACACCTCTCACAAGAAGACATTCAAGTGGTCAACAGATATATGAAAAGATGCACATTTTCACTAGGTATTAGGGAAATACAAATCAAAACTACAATGAGATACCACCTCACACTTGTTAGAGTGGCTATTATCCACAAGACATGTAAAACAAGTGTTGGAGAGGCTGTGGAGAAAAAGAAACCCGCGTTCATTGTTGATGAGAATGTAAACTGGCACAGCCAGTATGGAAAACAGTATTGAGAATTCTCAAAAAAAAAAAAAAAAAAAAAAGAATAAAATTACCATATGACACAGCAATCCTCTTATGGGTATCTACCCCAAAAACTTGAAAACATTTATTCACAAAGATGTATGCACCCCTATGTACATTGCAGTATTATTCATGGTGGCTAAGACATGGAGACAACCAAAGTGTCCCTCAATAGAGGACTGGAGAAAGAAGATGTGGTACACGTATACTATGAAATACTACTCAGATATAAGAAAAGATGAAATACTGCCATTTGCAACAACATGGATGAAACTTGAGATATTATGCTAAAAAAATAAGTCAGAAAAAGCTAGGATCTATATGAATTCAATCATACATGGATATAAAACTGAGACTCATAGACATAGATTATAGTGTGGTGGATACCAGAGCTGAGAGAAGGGTGTGTGGGGGGAAATTGGGGTAAAGGGGACCAAATGCATGGTGACAGAAGATGGTTTGACTTTAGGTAACAGGTACACATTGCAATGTACAGATTATGTGGCAAAAAGATGTACACCCCAAACCTATATGATCCTATTAACCAATGTCACCCGATTAAATTTAATAATAAAAAAATAAAATAAAAGAAGAAACTTGTTAGGTTTTTGTTTTTATAGCATCATTTATTATTATGGGCTGAACTATGACTCCCCCAAATTTATGTGTTGAAATCTTAACCCCCAGTACTTTAGAACGTTACTGTTTTTGGAGATAGGACTCTAATCCAATATGACCGGAATCTGTGTAAGAAGAGATTAAATTAGGGTGCAGATACACACACAGAGGGAAAACCGTGTGGGGACAATACCAGAAGACTGCCATCTACAAGACACAGAGAGAGGCCTCAGGAAAAACCAACCCTGCCAACACCTCAGTCTTGGTCTTTTAGGATCTAGAACTGTGATGAAATTAGTATCTTGTTTAAGCCAGCCAGTCTGTTGTATTTGTTACAGTAGCTTTAGCAAAGTAATACATTTACTTTTAATTTCATTCTTTTTCTCTAATTAAAATTTATTATGCTTTTAATGTTTATAAATTACACTGTAAGAGATCTGGACAGCATGTTTAGGCCACAAGGAAGTGAGATAATCTCATGTAGGATCGGCATGACTTGATTTTTAAGAGCACCCAGCAGAGTAACCAGAAACTTCGATTACTAATAGTGTCATTACAATAACAATGACCTTAAACCATAATCTGAAGGATGATTTAGTGTGGACGTGACTTTTCCAGACAGTATGTTTTACAGAATGAATTACAAAGTACTGTCTTGAGGAAGCTCAAGGGCCATGTTTGCGACAGATGTGTTTGGCCCCCCAGAGTAGTTTAAAACAAATTCAGCCATGTAAAAATTCAAATTTCTTGCTGTTCTTAAAAATTTGAAACATTCATCCTACCCATTTATGGACGAAATTGGCAACAGCTGCCCTCTTAGTTGGATGCTACTATGTGCTACTCTCTAGAATGCCATTCCCCTCCCCATTCCTGACACTTAAACCTGTCTGCTTCACTTATTACCCAAGCTCCGTGGTCCAGACAATGGAAAAAAGCACGTTTAATGGCTCCTAGATGATCACTTCTGAAAGGTGCTCATTGAAGGAGTTCCGAGGTGAAAGTTTTTATGGAGACTCTGCAACCTTTATATCCAGTTCCTTAGATATTTTCTGTGTTCATTAACATACAGGGTGGGGCAAAAAGTAGGTTTATAATCGTTCATATGGAAAACAATCCAATACTTAATAAATAATAAATGCAAGAATAAATGCTGTTTCATGTACTGTAAACCCACTTTTGCCCCATCCTGTACTAAAAGACCTGAGAAGTTCTGTAATAGAAAAATCTATTTAACTTTGTTTCCCACCATTTTACTTTCCTATTTGACTAGGAACTTCCATTTCTCTGAGTAACATATATTTGACATCCTGTGGAGTTAGTGTTCTATGGAACACACTTTGGAAAAGGCTGAAATGGATTTTTACAGTCTGGTTCCACCAGAAGGCAGAAGAATAAATTAGGGAGTTAGAATTCTGTAAATTACTACATAACTTGCATATTCATTAAAGAACACTTGAAAATTAAATGTGAAAACAAAGTAAATGTAAAGTTATCTTATCAAGGAGCAATATTATTTTTGTGATGTTATTTGACACATCAAGGAAGTCTACATAAATGACCAGAAGCCACCAAATGCATAACCAATGTTATCTACTATGGAATACACTCTTTATAAAAGTGAGATGTTTTTCTCATTGTGAAGGAAAAATAGAATTTAGCTTTGAGAGAACTGTATTTCAATTACTTTCGTTGTGCTCCAGTGTCTCTGTTATTGCACCACAATGAATGCATCACTTTCTTCATATTTCAGGTTAATGATCTGATTGGACTGTAAACAGTTTGTTAGACAAAACTTACACCCATTATACTTGCATTCATTTAAAACAAGGGATAGGTACAAATGAACCCAGATATCCTTTTGTATTAGCTATTTTATTAGAGTAATAATGTGCAAATCCTGATTTGCATGTTCAACTAAATAATTGCAAACAGTTTTTGACACGTAAATTCATGGCTGTTTTACTTGCTTCCACTGAGTTTGCCAAAAGCGAATTGGTCTATTTGAGTTATCCTCCTTTGATTTCTCCAGGAAAATCAATATAATAAAGTAATTCTTTCCTGCCATCTTCTTCTTTGCTAAGCTCTTTTGAGAACAGTCAGAAGGTGTTTTTCCTTCAATTATTTCAGGCTTGTTTGCATTAAAGCCTTTCTAGCAGGCGCCAGTAAATGTGTTCCCTTAATAAGGATGTCTCCCTTTGAAATAAGCTAAATAAAATTTTACATTTAAGGTGAGTAAGAACCAGTTATGGAGAAAATTGCTCAATATCTGTTCTATTCTAATTTCTTTTTTCATGCAAAGCATACTGCATCTCTATATTGAGGAACAAGTGTGATGATGTGGCATGCATAATTCATGCTTCTGGCCTTCTACACACACTTATTTTTTTCCATCAGAATTTCACATATTTAGATAAAGTCAAAAATTATTCTTTTTCTTTTCATTTTTTTCTTCTTTTTTCTTTTCTTTTATTTATTTGTGTGTGTGTGAGAGAGAGATTGAGGAACAGACAGGGACAGACATATATATAGGAAGGGAGAGATGAGAAGCATCAACTCATAGTTGTGGTACCTTAGCAGCTCATTGATGGCTTTTTCATATGTGTCCTGACTGGGTGATGGGAGGCTCCAGCCAAGCCAGTGACCTTGGACTCAAGCCAGCAACCTTGGCCTTCAAACTAGCAACCTTTGGGCTCAAGCCAGTGACCATTGAGACATGTCTATGCTCCCACGCTCAAGCTAGCGACCCCTCGCTCAAGCAGGATAAGCCCACTCTCAAGCCTGTGACCTCGGGTTTTTTTTTTTTTTTTTTTCCTTTTTTTCCTTTTTTTTTTCATTTTTCTGAAGCTGGAAACAGGGAGAGACAGTCAGACAGACTCCCGCATGCGCCCGACCGGGATCCACCCGGCACGCCCACCATGGGGCGATGCTCTGCCCACCAGGGGGCGATGCTCTGCCCATCCTGGGCGTCGCCATGTTGCGACCAGAGCCACTCTAGCGCCTGAGGCAGAGGCCACAGAGCCATCCCCAGCGCCAGGGCCATCTTTGCTCCAATGGAGCCTTGGCTGCGGGAGAGGAAGAGAGAGACAGAGAGGAAAGCGCGGCAGAGGGGTGGAGAAGCAAATGGGCGCTTCTCCTGTGTGCCCTGGCCAGGAATCGAACCCGGGTCCTCCGCACACTAGGCCGACGCTCTACCGCTGAGCCAACCGGCCAGGGCTGACCTCGGGTTTTTGAACCTGGGATGTCAGCATTCCAGCATATCCAGTGCACCACAGCCTGGTCGGGCTCAAAGATTATTCTTTACTGCTTTCAATAAAAGTTATTTTTAAGAACTATGACATAAAATATGTAGATATTTAATTAGAAGATTGTGTGAGTGTGGTACTTACACAAGACATTTTTTCTTGTAGATATTTTAGATTTCATTTGTTTTGTGAGTTTTTGTTTGTTTTGTTTTGTTAGATGGCAGGATTTCATTTATTTTAGTGGATGACATCCTTGTTTGCAAGGATTCCTAGAATGACAGCTCACTTATTTATGAAAAATTAAGGCAAAATCATGCCACTTTGTTCCCAAAAAGTTCATCATTCTGTGGAATTTCTTATATTGTTCTCTTTGCCAAAATGGCATTTTAATGATAAGAAAAATATGAGCCTTCCACTACATAAAGTCCATTCCCTGTTCTCCTTTCTCAACTCTATTCTTGTGTTCCTATTACGGCTATTTTTATACCTCATTAGGACTGTTGGTCTTCTCCATCTGAATAGTCATGGGCATTTGCAGCTCATTATGTCTATAACTAAATCTATCATCTTCCTCCCCAAACATGTTTTTTATTTATTTTTTTATTTTTCTGAAGTGAGAAGCAGGGAGGCAGAGAGACTCCTGCATGTGCCTGACATGGATCCACCTGGCAAGCCTGCTAGGGGGCGATGTTCTGCCCATCTGGGCCATTGCTCCGGTTACAACTGGAGCCATTCAAGCACCTGAAGCAGAGGCCATGGAGCCATCCTCAGCTCCAGGACCAACTTTGCTCCAATGGAGCCTTGGCTGCAGGAAGGGATAAAAGAGAGAGAAAGAAAGGAGGGGGGGGAGGTGGAGAAGCAGATGGGTGCTTCTCCTGTGTGATCTGGCTGGGAATCGAACCCTGGACTTCCACACACTGGGCCGACACTCTACCACTAAGCCAACTGGCCAAGGCCCCCAAACATGTTTTTACCATGTAATGAATTGCAGAAAGCAAGAAACCTGAATGCCATCTTTGATTCCTTATTCTTCTCTGCTTGGCACATCCAGATAACAGCCAAGTCTTGTCAATTCTATTTTCTCAATATCTCCCAACTCTGTCCTCTACTGCTTATTTACTCCCCATTGCCACTACCTGGCCCAGGACACCATCATTTCTTTTCTGGATTACCTTGTCGCATCACAGTCACACATGTATGCACATATGGTGAGTATTTCTCCTTCCCACAGACACAGACTCAAATATCTAAACCTGTTGCCAAAGCAGATGGAGGGACTGTGGAGAACTTCCTGTCTGGCATGTTCCCTTGTCCAGCCTTCTCCATTAATCACATTTATTGAGTGTTTGCCATGTGAAAAGGCTACTCTGTTAGGAGCTATGAAGAATCGAAGAAGTTGTGATCTCTGCCTACAGATAATTTAGATGATCTAGTAGGTTTTTATGGGAGGTGAATATGGATTGGTATGCATAAAAATCCCTGATTGTGTCTTAGCTGCTGTGGCATTATTTCTGTATTAACACATTTGTTGGAAAAAAGTTAAAAGGATCATATGGCCTTTAAAATGTTCCTACTTTGCCACCTACTATGTAATATTTTCAAGCATAAACTTTAATCTTTGAGATTAGAAATTCAACAGTGAGGGTTGCATCTGATTTCAAGGAACATCCAAAGGTCAACACAATAATAAAATTGTTTTATCTCTGCTCTGGTGGTGTGGTGGTTATAAAGTTCACTACCTTATTCTGTTTTTTCCTCAGGATGACTCAGGGCTCCCACATCGGGGGAGGAGAACTTGGGGGTCACTTTATGCAATTTCATTTTCCCTGAGATACCTTCCCAATAACAACGGATTTTCTTATGGATCTGGGACACATAGCAGACACCGTCAGATTTTACATATTTCTTTCAGATGGGTTCCAAGTTAAAGTTTTGTATCTACAGAGTTGTCAGTGTACCCATCTCCTCCCCTGTACCCTGACACACCCTGGCCACCCTCCCTTCCCATTCTGGGCTCAGAGGGTTCCAGGAACAGAGCAGCAGCATCCCCATTAAACAGGAGCAGATAACTCAGATCAACTCTCTGTGGTAAATTGGTTTCTCAGCATCTGGTGCCATTCCTTTAATGAAGCCTTTTTCTCTCCATGATATGAATCCATTAGACACTGAGAAGCTGGAGTATGTAAAATATTTTGTTTATCTGGCCCTTCTCAAAGGTACTGTCTGTCATCATAGATGTCTGCAGTAAATATAGCAACAGCATCACTGGATGTGTGAAGCGATTAGATTTATGAGGCACATAAACTGCAAAGCTTCTAATAACCATAATTCCTAACTTCAATCATAATACCAGTATTAGTGTCATGTTTTCCAGAGGATTTTATGTTTCTAAAAATACGCTAATTGTGGTTATCATGTTTACTCTGTAATTCCTTTAATTTGAAAGGGAAAGGGCTCTCTGCCAGGGACGAAGCTAGTGAAAACAGTCCACCCTTCTGTAGTGTTTATATGGGCAGTGGGGCAAGATGGATGGCGTGTCTTGCGTGTTTTGCAATTAAATTAGATAAATTTCCTTCGGAAAAAGAGAATCTCCACTAATAAGGAACAACTGATGACAAAATCAAATGTGTGGGTGAGGAATAAAGAGGAGGATCTTCACCCTGGCCCCCACTTCCTAACCGCACCCCCTATCTCCAGGGAGATTCTGTCTGAATGCCTTTAACATGATATTCCTATAATTATTTGGCATCATTTGAAAAATCTTTGAAAGAATGCCAACCATCAGTCAGTTTTTCTTTTGACCCAGGCCTGAGATATTAGTTTAGATGCTTGACACAAGATTCTCGGCCTGTGGGGTCTCTCTTGGACTTTCAGGGATAAAATCAGTGGTGGGATTAAAATAATTTAACAACCGGTTCTCTGCCCTAATGATCATTTAAAGAATAAAAAAATAATATACTGAAAGGTAGTTTATTATTTCATGCGCTCAATACTAAAAGAGGTATATACAAAACTAGATTATGTTAAAATAAAGAGTTTTAAAATATTAATGCAAAAGTATTAAGTAATACCTGGCAAAAAACAATCAAACTGTTATTTAAGATATTTAGATATTGCTTCTTGATTGGTGTCCTCACTTACTACTAAAGTAACAAGCGTGAGGGAATTAAAATGTAGTATTTTATCAACGGTATAGTGAGTTTTATGAAATGAAGAAATAAATATTACAATCATAGTTCTGTCAAAGTTTTTCACCTGTGGACAGAATGAACATTACTACGGGCACTTAGGATACACTGTTGCGCAGATGAACGTTAAAAAAGAGTAAGGAATGTCAATTTGTAATTTCCACATTGGGCGGCTGCCCAGGAGCCCACCTTAGAGAGAACCCTGATTTACAAGTGCCATATTCACAACCAGTTCACTGAACTCAACCAAAAATTAGGTATCAATTCTGCAGAACTGGTATAAACTGGCTGAGTCCCACTGCTGAATAAAAGGAAGGCAGACACTCTTAGGTCCTCTTAGGTTTATTAGAATACACACACACACACACACACACACAATGATTATTTTTGCACCTTTGTAGAATTTGGCAAATTTGAAGGATATCCCAGATTTAGCCATTGAAAGATGATTCCATACATAGGTCACTGAGTTTAAGACCCTGAGAGATAACGTGATAGACTATGGCTAGAGGCAGGGACAGTTGTTCAATGGATATTTTTTAAAACTTTTTTTTTCTGAATAGAGACAGAATAGATACTTCTTATGTAACATTCAAATGACAGAGACGTAAATACATTATTTTACCCTCTAAACATAACCACTGTTAACAGCTTGGTGTCTATCATTTCAGGCTCTTTCTAGTAATATCCAAATACATTATTATTTTAAATGAATGGAAAACCACCACTCCTGCTGTTTTGTGACTATCTTTTAAATTTAATAACATATCATGGACACTTTTCTAGGGAAGCGAATACATATTTGTCTCAATCTTTTCCACTCTTTTATGGCATTCCATAACATGGTTGGACTAAAATTTATTTACTGTTTTACTACTGGTGAGTATTGTAATGGCCTTCAATATTTTGTTCTTGTATATAATGTTTCTAAGAACATCTTGGGCCTTATATCCTTAGCTGCTCATGAGAGTATTTTTGCAGAATAAATTCCTAAAAGTGAAATTAAAATATTTATAGTGATTATCAAATTGATAAGTTGATATGTGTCAAAATTTTTCTTTAAAATTGTGTACTACTTTCCAATTTTACCAATAATATATGAAAGTGCTCTATCTCCACACTCCAGCATGGGAATTAGTAATGTAATTTAAATTTAAGCTATCCCTTTACTCTTTGCTTGATGCTCAGGTAAAACTATCTCACTGTTGTACTATGACTTGAATTAATAATAATATGGAAAATTCTTTCAGGTAGATATATGTTCATTCTTTTTTGTTATTGTTTATTCATATCTATGTCCTTTTTTCTACAGAGTTTTCATCATTTCCTTACTAATTCATAGATACTTTTTATATGTTTATGATAGAAGCTGGAAATAATTTTCTGCTTTATTTACTTTTCAACTCAGTGGTGCTCTCAATCATTAAGAGGGTCACTATTTTGTGGCAAAGTCTATCACTTTTGCACTTTATTTCTTACCTTTGTGTCCTGATAGAAGTATGTCTTTCACCTTAAGATGATAAGCATGTCTCCATATATTACTTCTAGTAATTCTCCAGTTCTTTAAAAATATTGAAATCTTTAATAAGTCATTATTATAAGAATAAAATAGATAAAAATCTAACTAGTTTGCTCCTTTTAATTATTTGGCATAATGGTTTAATGGCCTCCACATTACACTGAAAAACAATTTTTTTCATTTTCTGTTGCATGAGGTTTTAGAATTGTTTCTATATATTTCTGCATCACTGATTCCAAATCTGAAATCTGTTTTTTGGTGCATGCTCTAGTTTTTAAGCAATTTTAATTTCTTTTTGTTACAGTTAATGGCACGTATTGGTTTTTAAATTGGAGTTAAAGGGCAACGACTCTTGGATTGAACATAACCACAAGGCAATTAATGTTTTACAAACATCATTTTTACATAATTGTAGTTGTTTTTAAAACACCCTCTTATTTTAAGATTGAATCATGGCTTCTTCGAGAAGGCATAAATGTAAGAATAGTCCTGACACCTTCTGTTATATATGTGGCTGTTACACACTTCAATGTCAAAGGTGCAATATTTCATCATTTGTGACACGTGCATATATTGCCTATTTTCAAGTTCCCCTTGGTGATCAAGACAAGAATTGGGCTACTCATATTGTGTGTTATAATTGTGAGGAAATGCTTCATGACTGGATAAAAGGAAAATGCAAAGGAATGCCTTTTGGTATTCCCATGGTTTGACGTGAACCTAAGGACCACAGCAGTGACTGTTATTTCTGTCTGATCCATACAAAGGGCATCGGCAAGAAAAAATGGCATATAATTGCATATCCTAATATTCTTTCAGTAATACGACCTATCCAACACTCTGAGATACACTCGGTTCCAGTTTTCAATGGTTTTATTTCTTCTAAGGATGAAGAAAGTGAACATAGTGATCAAGTATATTTTGATAAGATGCATGAGGAAATGGTTGTAGAATCTGAAGGGTCTTCTTCTGATGCCAAGCAGTCATTAACCCCTCAGCAGCTTAGCCAACCTGAATGGAATGACTTAGTAAGAATGACATAAAAATTGTCCTCAACTTTCTGAAGTATGAGGAGCATAACTGGATCATTTGTGTGGATTTTTAAATGGTAAATTTCCTGCTAGGACAACAGAGAGGTTTCACGAAGTATTCTTGCTTTCTGTGTTTGTGGGATAGCCGAGCTCGGGAGAAACACTGGACACAGAAGGAGTGGCCAAAATGTGAAGCTCTGGAAGTAGGGATGCAAAATAATGTGAATGAACCTGTAGTTAATCGAGACAGGATCATTTTTCCCCCACTTCACATCAAACTTGGCTTAATGAAGCATTTGTTCAGGCTTTGAATAGAGAAAGTGAATGCTTTCAACATATTATTTCTGCTTTTCCTGCCTTGTCTTTCAAGGAGATAAAAGCAGGTGTATTCCATGGACCTCAAATTTGAACCCTCATACGTGATGAAGAATTTTCCAGGAAGATGAATAAGGAGGAGAAAGCAGTATGGCAGTCTTTTGTGGCAGTTACAAAAAACTTCCTTGGCAACAGAAAAGCATAAAACTATGAACTTCTGGTTCAAAGGATGCTGTTGGCTTTCTGCAACATTGGATGTAACATGAGTGTTAAGATTCACTTCTTGAACAATCACCTTGGTAAGTTTCCCAAAAATCTTGGAGCTGTTAGTGATGAGCAGAGTACTGCTGGAGCATCAAACGAGATTGTCCTCAACAAGTACACAAATGCAAGAGCTAAAAATGCAAATTTTTGCCTGAATAGAATTTAAATAAATTTTGCACAAATTTTATGATTAAAATAAGTGTTTTAATATGTTCTATTTCAAAATTGTAGACAAATTCTGATGCAATCATATCTTTTAGTGTATTAGTGTATTTATTGCATTATATAAATTATTATATTTTCACAAAGATGATGCCCAAGAAAACACTCTACTTTATTATGTTAAACTAAATGTTGAAAATTTTGCAATAAGATGAATACTTAAAATCTGGAATTGCATAAAAACTATAGCTTACAGAGAAAAACTAATGTCATATTTGAGATCAGCACACTCGAATTAGGTAAAAACAAATGTTTTTGTGGATGGAACTGGAACAAATATTGTTCCCCAGTGTTATTTAATGAGTTACCCCTCCTGACCTTACTAAATTTAAGTGCTATATTTAATAGTCACTAAATACCTATGTATTCATGGATCTGTTTCTTCATTTCTGTTCCATTCATCTATCTATATCAGTATCATATTTTAGTTATGGTACCTTTAAAATATATCTGAATCTGGTAGTACAAATTCCTTCTCATTATATTCCATTTTCAAGAATTTGTCAGGTATTCTGAGCATTTACTCTTTCAGATTAACTTTATTATCAATTTGTAAGAGTTGACTAAAATTGGGACTTTTGGAATTTTATTAACATACAGTTTATTTTGAGAATTGTCATTTTCTTCTAAGGGCATTTCTCTGTCTTCTCTTATTGAGTATCTTATTGAGTATGCTGTGAGAACTAACTGCTCTCCCCAAATGTATGTGTGAAAATGGTAGACAAAAAATAATGTCCTGCCTGACCAGGTGGTGGCGCAGTGGATAAAGTGTTGGACTGGGACACAGAGGACCCAGGTTCGAGAACGCAGGGTCATCGGCTTGAGTGTGGGCTCAACTGGTTTGAGCGAGGCTCGCCAGCTTGAGCCCAGGGTTGCTGGCTTGAGCAAGGGGTCATTCAGTCTGCTGTAACCCCCCAGTTAAGGCATATATGAGAAAGCAATCAATGAACAACTAAGGCGCTGCAACAAAGAATTGATGCTTCTCATCTCTCTCCCTTCCTGTCTGTGTCCCTCTCTCTGATTCTCTGTCTCTGTCACACACACACACACACACACACACACACACACACAAATTGTTCTAAAAATGTTGGTTTTGAGAAAGATAATATTAATGATTGGCTAGAAAATGACAGATAAATCAAAGCAATAGTGATGTGGGAAAATGGAGAAGGGCATAGATGGAGAGAAGTAGGTATAGAGTGAGTGTATAATCTGAGAGTGAGTTGGAAGTGAGCACAGAAGGAGAAAAGTGAGAAATAAGAGCCCTAGAAGAAGGACTGATTGAAGGGCAAGATAGAAACATTGACCTATGGCTGCCTGGGCAAGAATGGGCCAGGGTTGCTGGAGTGGATTCCATAGTCTCATTCATGTTGGATCGGCTGTATAGAACTTGTTGAGCAACGGCCAGATAGCTCTGAGGATACAAAACCAGTGGGGGAGGGTGAGCCTGGGAAGGCAGAGGTAAATGTGGAGTGCTTTTGCCTGTGCCTTTGCTTGTCCAGAAAGAATGTTGAGTTCAATCAGATAGGGAGAAAGAAGATTAATGGGCAGGGTGGTGTGGGGTAACTTGGGAAAGTAAGAGGGCCCAGATCAGAAAATGGAGGAAGAATTTCGATAAAGCTAATTTCAGGGACACAGGCCCAGTGCAGACCCAGCCTGAAAACTAAGGTCAAGGGCTTAGATAGGAACATTTCTGACCACAGGACTTTGCTAATTCCCCTGCCTACCCACTCCTCCCTTCTCACTTCCTATTTCCTGGGTTATATGTGTGCAGCATAAGTTGCCCAGTCTGGCTATACCTGATTTGTGCAGTGATGGCATTTCACCAAAGCTGGGCCATGTACTCACTTCCCAGGGAGAGTTGGCATTGGGACAGAGGGAGAAGATAGATCTCTCTCAAAGCAACTGCATTTCAACACATAAACCTCTGGTGGTCTTGGTGACTGTACTTCAGCAAGGACTGAGAGGCAGAGAAAAACAATCTACTTTAAGAAAGAATAAAACACATACATAGAAAGAGCAGAGACCAACTCTTCCTTCCAGCTAGTTTTTGAGACCCAGCTGCATTCTCTATTTTGAGCTCAATAGGATGCTCCAGAATTGCCCCTTTTGTAAAAATCTGGCTCAAACTGAGTTTGTGTTATATAGAGTCCTAGAGGTCTTAAATAATACAAAGACTAAGGAATATAGGGTGCCAAAGTTATGAATTTCCTTTTATAATAAAATCCAAGATCTAAATTTACAGACTGAAACATCACTGATAGAATTCCAGAAAACAGGGATTCAACAAGTTAGATCTAGAAATAGATATTAGGGCTCTGCTTCAACCAGACCAAACTTGGCAGCTGGTGGAAGGAACCCGGGACAGAGAAAGAGAAAGCCAGGCCCAAGGCCCTGGAATTCCATAGCCTTGAATGAGAATTTCTGGACCTCTATGGACAAAAAAGGGCAGTTGTGCCTGCTTTATGGTCTCGGATACACAAGAATTTTTTGAGATGTGTGGCAGGGACCAGATGCACTCAGTGAGCTATAAAATACTGTTTTCATGGAAGTCAGTGTTGCAGCTGCCTTGTAGAACCTGTATAATGATGCAATGCTCTCTAGGTCAAGAGCTTATAAGCTCAATAGCTTACTGATGTGAGATAGTGTTCTATGATGGGAAATAGGGTAAGAGATATAGGGTAAGGCTGGGGTCCTGTGAAGGGCCTCCAGGTAACACAACTCCAGAACGTGACATATTTACCCAGTGGTTGGCAAACCCATTAGTCAACACAGCCAAATATCAACAGTACAATGAGCCAAATTTTTAAAACTTAAACTATATAGGTAGGTACTTTCCTTATCGAGGTAGCACCCGCACGTGGTATTCTGTGGGAGAGCCACACTCAAGGGGCCAAAGAGCCACATGTGGCTCGTGAGCTGCAGTTTGCCGACCAGGGCTCTAGACAGTTGGAATGGTGCCCTCTGGAACACAACAGAGAATACCATGTGAATGAGGCCTCCCAGAGTTGTGTGGTGTGACAGTTCTAGTCCCCAGGTCACATCTAAAGAGAATGAACTTTCATGCTTGGAGTACTGGCCGTGGATAAATACAAAAACAACCCTGAACTGGAGGAATTTCTCTGGCAGCCTCATCACAGCTGTGTTGTCCAAACCTTTGGGAAAAGGCAAAAACATTAGGAAAAGCATGGATCTGGCTGGTACTCGAAGGCATGCACCCCATAAACTGTGTCAGCACCCTATAAACATGCCACTTTTAATGACGAGTGCATGTCCCTATTCACCACCATCACTTATTCTACCACAGAACCTCCCGGAACTTTCTTTCCAGAATTCCTTTTATCTTAACCATTAAACCAGCCTTGGGGAGATATTGAGGTCAGTAGTCCTGGACCTGAGTCATATCTTCCCCTGACCTCACCTTAGTGGTAAGCTAAATAGCAACAAAGGCTGCT
This sequence comes from Saccopteryx leptura, assembly GCF_036850995.1. Lineage (NCBI taxonomy): Eukaryota > Metazoa > Chordata > Mammalia > Chiroptera > Emballonuridae > Saccopteryx > Saccopteryx leptura. The sequence goes on along the minus strand of NC_089509.1, from coordinate 61,740,198 downwards.
GAATAATGCAAACAACCTGTAGAAGGCTTCCTGACCAGGCTGGCATATGCAGAAGGCCAGACCCACCAATAATCCCATAATGGTTTGTGAATGTTCACCTTGGAATAGGAATACTTTAAACATCTACTTTCTCACATTTGGTGATAATTAACATGTATAGATGCCTGCCAGTTAGAGGGTACATTAAAAAGACATGCACATCACATGGAAAGGGTGGCACACAGCCAAAGATGAACATAAAAACTTGGTGTGTGTAATGCTGGGGGAAGGGTGCCAGGAGGGCCACGTTGGGGGCTATAAGTGGAGGGGTTGCAAAAACAACACAAAGTAGAACCCAACAAAATAAAATATACTTACTCTGCCCCCTAAGATAAAAGAACCCTGAAAGAAAAATGAAAAGTAAATTTTTGGTCAGTGGGGAACAAAGAGAAGAACAAAAGAAGGGGCCCCTGCTGAGTAGGAAGCCCTGTCCCAGCGCAAACAGAGGTTTGTCCTATGAGCTTCTGAGTTGCTGCCAAGGACAATGGGCTCAGACAACAAGTCCAGGAAGAACTTGGCTGAGGGGACACATGTTCGTGGGGGACCAGCAAGTCAGCTCATAGATAAACTGCATGGACTGAGGTGTCCAGGCTCAGGCTGATGACACCAGAGCACTAAGGGGAAAAATAATTTGCAAATGTGAGGTGGGGAGGCTAGAAGGAGTCCGCCATTTTTGAGAACTCATAGAGGACAGCAGAGGTGTCAAAGATGGGAGACCAATTCTGTCTTGGTTCCAAAAAAGAGAATTCTGACAAATACAGAAGACAGAGATTGCTGACTTCCTGCCTAATTTTGGAATGGATTCTAACATGGTGTGTAAGCCCCTTAAAGTAGGAGAAAGTTTGCTTATTAGGGAACTACATGGATTCGTGAGAATAATTTATTTCAATGCAGCCAAACCTTCTACCTCCCTCATTTTCTCCCTCCATTTATTCTTCTCTCTTTTAAATTAGAAGTTGGCCAAGGGAATTCTGGAGATAAAGTATGCCTGCTTTCCTAAAAGGCATTTAATATCCTTATCTTTTTGTGAATAAGATGGGAAATATATTTGTATATAATAATTATATCATTAAATTAAAACATTATTATATTAATATATGGTTATTACCATAAGTTGAATGTGTTTCCTCCACATCCATATGTTGAAACCTAATACCTAATATGATGGTATTTGGAGGTGGAGCCATTGGAAGGTTGTTAGGCCTTTGTTGCCTTTACAAAAGCGCTGCTGAAGAGCTCCGTTGTGTCTTCTACCATTTGAGGACATGATGAGAAGACAGCTGTTTACAAACCAGGAAGCAGGTTCTCACCAGACATTGAGTCTGCCAGTGCCACAATCTTGGACTTTCCAGTCTTTAGAACTGTGAGAAATGCATGATTATTGTTTAAGTCATCCAGTCTATGGTATTTTGTTATAGTAGCCTGAATGAACTAAGATATAAATATTATCATATAATAAATATTAGCTAATATTACATTAGAATATATTATTGACACTAATATATGATAAAATTAATGTATAGTAATTTAATATTGTATTTTTATGTAGAAATACTGAAAATATTTGAATATGATGGAAAAAAATTAGTTAAGTGGCCAAAGAGCTGCTTAATGGATTAATGTCAACCACAGGAAATAAAGCCATCTGGGGAGCTAATTAGAAGTACAAATTTCACCCACACCAGACCTATTGAATCACTGGGTATGGGGCCTGGGAATCATCATTTTAAGCAGATATCCAGATGATTCTCAAACACACTCACAAGGCTGTATTTTTAGACCTGACTTTTTCTCCAAGTGCTAGACTTGTGTACCCAGAAGCCTTCCCAATATGTCCACTTGGATGTCTAACAGAAATGTCAAACATAACTTGCCCAAAATAGAATTCTTATCCCCCCAATCCTCCTCTTCCTTCAGTAAATGGTACCATCATTATCTAATTCTTGGCCAAAATCTAGGAGTCATTCCTCTTTTCCTTAAATCCTATATTGACTTTACCTCTGAAGAGAATAATGATTCTGCCACTTCTCACCATTGCCAACTACCCAGCCCTCGTCTAAATCAACACCATCTCTCCTCTGGGCTACTGTAATTACCACCCTGAGTCTCCCTGCCTCCATTTTTGCTTCCTATTCCTTCCTTTTATAGCAGCTGGTCTGATCTTTGTTACCCTTCAGTGACATCTTACTATATGGACAACTGATCAACTGATCCCATATGTATTACCTTGGCTTATAAGACCTTGATCTGGTTCCTGACTATATTAGTTTGTGACTCTCTGTCTGACTTCTCATGCGCCAGCTGGGCAAGTTGTCTTCTGCTTCAGGACCTTTGTGCTTGCTGAACTCCTTTGTTGACCTGACAGCCTCTGTTTCATCAATAGGGCTTCACCTTGAGGATCATCTTATCAGAGAAGCCTTCCTGACAATCACAATTCATCTTCTACCTCTATACTGTTTTATTTTACTACCTAAAATTCTTAATTATTTATTTACATGGTTGTTATCTGATTTCTTAATAGAATATAAGCTCTACATGAACAAGGAATTTGTGCCTAGAACATTACATAGCTCATCCTAGGTACTCAGTAAAGATTAATTGATGCCTGAACCACCGATATAACAAAAGGAGGTTGGACTTTGCAATAAGATTTTAGTATAAACCTATACTCCATGTTGGTCATTCTTCCAGCCCCAAATCCCTGAGCCTGTGTAACAACCTGGCTTTTTTGAGGTTCCTGCTGTCCTTCACTCATCATCCAGTCATATCCTCTTCCTACACCATGCTACACATTTACTGAAGACTTCACCTGCTTCAAAATATCTTTCCCCCCAAGGACTAGCATGACCCCGAGGAACTTCACTGTGCACATGTTGAAACAGCCAGCATCGTAGCACCATCTTCACCGGTGGCTGCATGTGAGAATCATCAAGGAAGCTTTAGAACAGGGGTCCCCAAACTACGGTGGCCGCATGCGGCCCCCTGAGGCCATTTATCCGGCCCCCGCCGCACTTCTGGAAGGGGCACCTCTTTCATTGGTGGTCAGTGAGAGAGTGACGCAAAGCGTGGCGTCGCTCACGTACAGTACTACTTCCGGTGACGCGGGACACACGTGTCACGGCTCCGGAAGCACGTCATATCACTTGTTACGGCTAGCAGTGACAAATATGGAACCGGACATTGACCATCTCATTAGCCAAAAGCAGGTCCATAGTTCCCATTGAAATACTGGTCAGTTTGTTGATTTAAATTTACTTGTTCTTTATTTTAAATATTGTATTTGTTCCCATTTTGTTTACTTTAAAATAAGATATGTGCAGTGTGCATAGGGATTTGTTCCTAGTGTTTTTTATAGTCTGGCCCTCCAATGGTCTGAGGGACAGTGAACTGGCCCCCTGTGTAAAAAGTTTGGGGACCCCTGCTTTAGAACGATACCCATGATGATGTCCCTACAGTAAAGTATCTAGAGGAATCAAGTATATAACAATGAGAAGTAGAACAGTGGTTGCCAGGGGCTGGGGGGAAAGAGAATGGGGAGTTAGTGTTTAGTGGATACAGTTTCAGATGTGGAAAATGAAACAGTTCTGGAGGTGGGTGGCTGTGATGATTGTGCAACTACCCAAATGCATTTAATAACACTGGACTGTACGTTTTAAAATGGCTGAAATGAAAATGTTTTATCCTATCTATTTTATAATTAAGCCCCCTGTCCTCCCAAAACACCAGTGCTCAGACCCATCAGCATTTCTGGGGATAGGGCTTGGGTGTTAATGTTTTTTAAAAAACTCCCCAGGTGACACAGCCAGGCTTCAGAACCATTGCCTGCCAACCTGTTTCTTCTCTTCACGACTCCAGCCTCTGACGCCTGTCCTCCATGTCAGCCGCTCCCTCCTATGATTACACCCGTAGTCACGGAGTGGGGCGTGTGTTTAAGCTCAGTTTTGTCCTCTGGCCACTTGTTTCTGCCTTTCAGCCAGCTCCTCTTGTACCCACACAGCCCGTCATTCAGTTTATCCACTGTCCCAGTGAGGACTGGCTGAGCGCCTGTCACTACCATGCACTGTGCCGGCAGTGAGAGCACAAAGGAAAGAGGACAACTAATTCCTAATTTAGATTCCACCTCCTTAATATCATTAGACTTTTTTTTTTTTTTTTTTTTTTTACTGACTCTATTTTCATTGCTGCAGCTCTGCTATAGGCCCTCACTCCTGAATATAACAATCTCCTCACAGTCCTCCTGGCCCCAAATTCCCCTCCCCCCAGATCCATTTCCATTGAAAGCACAAATATTCTCATGTTACTTCCTTGCTTATAATTGTTTAATAAGTCAAACCTGGGACATCCGTATGCTGGGATGATGTTCTAGCCACTGAGCTATCTGGCCAGGGCTGCCTCTGTTTTTCTTAACCCAAGTAGGGCAACTATGAAGGGATTCCTACTTTTTTTTTTATTGTGGTAAAATATACATATAAAATTTGCTATCTTAGTCATTTTTTAAGTATACAGTTCGTTGGTACTAAATATATTCACATTGCTGTGCAACCACCCATCTCCGAAACTGTCATTTCCCCCAACTGAAACTGCACCCCTTAAACACGAGCTCCCCTATTCCCTGTCCCTCTTGTTCCTGGCAGCCACCGTCTACTTTCTGTCTATGAATCTGACCCACTGCAAGTACCTCACATGGGTGGAGTTATACAGTATTTGTCCTTTTGTGTCTGGCTTATTTTAGTTAGCACAGTGCCCTCAAGTTTTATTCATATTGTATTATATGTCAGAATTTGCTTCCTTTTTAAGACTGAACAATATTCCATTTTTATTCTTTCCCCTCAGAATTTTAAAGACATTATTTTGTTGTCCTCTAGCTCCAACACTGTTGATATATTTACCCACATCATTTGGTCTTTGAATGTGGTTTAAAATTTTTCTCTAATCTACTGAGAACTGCTCTTCCTTTGATATTTTGAAATTTTGCCTTGATGGGGATCTTGTTATTTATTGTGTGTGGCTTCTTTTTTTTTTTTTTTTTTTTTTTTGTATTTTTCTGAAGCTGGAAACGGGGAGAGACAGTCAGATAGACTCCCGCATGCGCTGGACCGGGATCCACCCGGCATGTCCACCAGGGGCGACGCTTTGCCCACCAGGGGGCGATGCTCTGCCCCTCCGGGGCGTCGCCCTGCCGTGACCAGAGCCACTCTAGCGCCTGGGGCAGAGGCCAAGGAGCCATCCCCAGCGCCCGGGCCGTCTTTGCTCCAATGGAGCCTTGGCTGCGGGAGGGGAAGAGAGAGACAGAGAGGAAGGAGAGGGGGGGCGGTGGAGAAGCAAATGGGCGCTTCTCCTATGTGCCCTGGCCAGAATCGAACCCGGGTCCCCCACAGCCAGGCCGACGCTCTACCGCTGAGCCAGCCGGCCAGAGCCTATTGTGTGTGGCTTCTTATGTACATATTCATTGTGAAGGGATAGTCACTTCAGTTCTGAACAGTGACTTTTTTCGATTATATTTTTCTCTTTTTCTAGTTCTCTATAATCTGTCAGACATTTGATTTGAGCTTTCTTCTCTACTCATCTTTTTCTACTTATACCTCTGTCTTTTTGTTTATTTTTTTCATCTGTCAGTGAATACTTGATTTGCTTCTTCCTTTTGGCTGTTGTAAATAATGCTGCTATGAACATGAGCATACAAGTATCTGTTTAAGTCTTTGTTTTTTGTTCTTTTGAGTATGTGCCCAAAAGTAGAACTGCTGGGTTATAGGATAATCCTGTGTTTAGTTCTTTGAAGAACTGTCATGGTTTTTTCTATGCTTCTTCATTTTATATTCCCACCAACTTCTCTACATTCTCACCAAAACTTGGTATTTTCTGTTGTTGTTATTAGTGTTTTATAAATACAGCTATCCTACTGGTATGAATCTAGGTAGTTTTTAAGACCTAGTTGGTGTTGGGTAAAAAGAATTTGTATGGGATCATTCTGTGGAGTTGTACAACTTTTTTCCAGAAAGCTCAGTGGTCTCGGTCTAGGGGCAGTGATCATGCTTTAGTTTTAGAACCATTGGTTTGATTAATATGTAACATGGAATCGTTTAAGAAATAATCATTCTGGAAAAGACTAAGATATTTTTCTTAGCAACTACTATGTAAGGGATTTATCCATTTTGCAGTGGAACAGAGTGAGAAGACAAAAGTAGAAACACACTGTAGTTTCACTTACACATCATTTATAGCTAGTGCTACATGACTTTATGGTTAAGTTTAACACCAGAACTGTGTAGTGGCATATTGATTACATTGATGGGTCAGTCTCCTTTGAGAGCTTTGTTCTTCCCAATCTTTTCTTTTTTGTCTTGAAGAACTTTTGATCGAAAACCCCTTTGGCTGTTGTTAAGGAGCAATGCTGAAGCTGGGTGGGACCAATGGACATTGGTAGTGTTTCTAATGAGCAGAGAAGACCAGAGCTGACTTCTTGTAGAGAAATTGGGGGCCCCGCCCCTCTTTCTTCAGAGGCCCGGCATGTGACAGGACTGAGGTACAGTAGTAAGTCTGATAAAAATCCTGCAGGGCCTTTGTGCTGCCTCTGGTACAGCATCCAGGTCAGGGAAGAGGAGAATTGTGGTGAATTCTGTGTTGCTCATACTGCACATGGACTCCAGTCTAAAATAGACTGTCTTGGTGGGAATTTACAAAATGAAATGATCTCAAAGGGGCAAATGGAAGGATAAAAAGTATGGACGTCTTATATAGAACAGTTGAAGGGACACGTGGTATTCGGCTTGGAGAGGGAAAAGGCTGGTGGGATTGGAAGGAATGAAGGTGATGAGCTATAAGAAATGTCTTCAGTCCTTTAGAAGACCATGATGTACAAGAAAATATATTCATGATGTGTTGCTGTCTTGATAACCTATTTGATTATAATTAAGTTATAGCTAGAGTTGTTAGGTAGTTCATGACATAAAATAAAAGTAATTAGGAATCAATTGAATAGGCAAAAGCACTCATAGCAAGCTAAATCACATAGACGTTAATTCCCTCATGGTTAAGATGAGTGGTTGACTAAGTCTAGGTCCTCACTTTGGTGGGTCCTGAACTAACTTGCTTGGAGAAACAGAGTGCTTTGGGGAAGGTGCCAAATTATCATGGTGGATGACATGGAGTCTGCGCTGGAGTGTCAGGCAACTGACTTGTATTTACCCCAGCTCCTTTATCTGGTTTGGCCTCTCATCACGTCATAGAGTTACATTATTACACTTCAAACATAAGTAACATATGGGCTTGATAAGGTTGACAGATGGAGTTATCAGAAAAGGGATTAAATCTGTTATACCTTGGTAATCGGGCCTTAAAGAGTGGGCTTTTATGTAAAATATAGTTAATCACATTACTTTAAACATGGTAATGGTACGCAGTTAAAACATATGGAGTTATCTCAAAAGGGCGTAAACTGGTTACACCTAAATCACTCTTAGTTTCCTTTTTTAGATTTTATCTTAATTTATGTTTACTATAACAGTTGCCCCAGAAGGTAGTATTGGAACAAATAACTAGAAGTCGCAGGAAAATATTTTGGCTCTGTTTAAGGAAGATCCTTTTGGAGATAAGCACAAAAAGAGAAGATGGTGCTCTAAGAGCTTTCTGCCCCCGAAACTATTGAAGGCGAGACTAACTGACCCATGGATAGTGGTCTCAACATTCCTAAGACCAAGAGAGCCTGTGATAATCATAACCCGCTGGCTGTGAGGGGGAAGTAGTTAAACAGTGAAATCCTTAACTTCTGCTGCTGGGGAAGTGGGTGTGTTCAGTGTTGTTGCACATACAATTTCTACATAATGAAGGAAACCCATTTTCATCTTTTATTTCAAGCAATCTATGACCCTTCTCAAAAGAAAAAAAAAAAAGAAAGAAAGAAACTCAAGGCATACAGTTTATTGACACAGCAGAGAATGTTGAGACTAGAGCAAGAAATTGCTGTCCTAGAGAGAACCAGATATTAAAACAAACAACAACAGCAACAACAAAACCCCCCACAGCAACAATAACACCAGCTCTGGAGCACTCAGGCTGGAGGGCTTTCAGCAGAACCTTCCATGCATATTATCTGGGAAGACCTCAGTACCTTAAGGCTGGGCTTCACCGAGTATACGAGTTTACTTGAAGACTTAGCAACAGTAGCCCTCCCGGAAGAAAGATGTGAACTTGGCCATGCCAAGGGCATAGTGAGAGCCTGGTGAGGTGCATAGAAGGACCATGTGACAATCTTCTAAAAATACTTGCAGATTCTTTTGAGGGGAAGATCCATATATTGCAAAATCTCTTCATCTCTTTTTGCAGAAACATTAAGGACAAAATTTGATTATAAATAAAAGGACATAGGTTTGTTGGTTGTTTATGTTTGTTAATCTTTGGGGAGGCAAGAGAGTATTTATGGGAATTTCTAACATTATTGTTAATTTTCTTATAGCCCCAAATTGGAATTCAGTTCTTCTTACTACTCATCAATTCTGGGATTTATTAGGCCCCAGTTCAGGCAGAGAGATGGCCCATGCTCCCTGCCTTTCTCTCCTTTCTTGACAAAGTTTGCCCTCCTCCATTTGAGTCCCTTGTTAAGAGGTGATACTGTAGAGGGAAGGGGACTGTACTAATTACCTGCGGGTGAGCTGTGACACTTCATTTTTTCTCACCCCTTCCTAGGTGTCAAAAATCACTGAAAGGAAATCAGATGTGTCGATGAGTCCTTTTTCATTGGTATATGGAAAGAAAAAGCAAACCATCAAAAAAAGCCCAACCAAACAAAACCTTTTATTGTTCTGAGCTCTTATAGATATTTTGTCACTGCTGATTGTTAATTACTGTCAGATAACACTTTGGGTGATTAATTGACCTTTCTTGGCCAAAACAATAAAGGCCATTTTACTAATACAGCAGAAAGCTGAGAGCACATTTTGTTGCACTGCTATTTCTATCACTGGGTGATTCTTCACCGTGCCCCCTCTTCCTCCTCACTTCTGACCACACCTACCTGGGAAATAATTTTACAGATACTTCCTCTGCTTCATCGTGGTGTCTTACCAGAAGGCTTCAAGTCTCTTTGCAGATACTATTTTCGGAGTCATTAAGACAGATCATTTTACATTGAAGACAAGTGGTTTATTTAGTAAATGGAAAGAAACTTAGGAACAATTCACAAGCACAAGACTTTATTTATTCTCATTTCTAAAACCCCTCTGGGCCTCAGTTCGCCTCTACTTTAAGCTGGTCATGGTAGACTTGATGTCAGAACCTGAATCTGTTTTCCTGGTGTTGCTAATATCTCATTTGGGGCTGTTTCTATATGCAAAATGCTGTTAAGAGATGAAAATATGAACCACGTTGATGTGACCTTTCTGGAACTCACCACATAGCCGTGAAGACAGATGTGTATATGCAGAGCTAATTTGGGTTGTCCAGGGTCCTCTCTCAGGCAGCCCGCACTGTGACATGGCTTCTGTTGTCAGGCAACTTTCTTGTCAGAAAGCAGGTAACTCCCCGCATTAAGCTCCTATCCTGGCCTTTCTCCTGAGCTCCATTTTTTCAACTTCCTCCCAGCTCTTCTGTGGAAAACACCACAGAACTCCCTGTGTTCGCTTCAAATTTGCTTTTTCTCTTGATTTCCTTACCTCAGTAAATGGTGCCTCCGGTCATCTAGAGCCACTTGGGCGCCTGAGACCCCCTCTACTTCAAAACAGATCGGATTCATCTCCTAGTCCTGTCAGTACCCACAGCTCTCCGTTGCTGCCAGTACTGCTTATTTCATCCTCTTCTGCTCTCCATTATTTCTCACCTCGACTTTTGCTGCAACTCTTAACAGACTTCTTAATCTAGTTTCTGACTCCTCCGATCTACTTTTCACCTTGCCTGCAGAAGAGTGATCACCAAATGGAAAACCTGATTCCATTACTTTGTAGCTCTTTAAAATTCTTCAGTGATTGTGGATAAAGCAAAAACTCCTTAACAGGGTATAGAAAATCCACCTGGATCTGTCCATGCCTATCATGTACGTGGAACTTGCTGCCTTTCTGTGTTTGGACTCTGTGTCTGGCCCTCAGTGCCCTGCTTTTCCACCACCCCATTTTCCACTGCCCACCTTCCATGCCCTGCCTTCCTCTCCCATCCCCCTTCTCTGTCAGAATCCTTTCTCACGTAGAGTCACATTAAGCACCATCTCTCCTATAGCATTTTCTGAGTCCCTGTGTAGACTTTGCTTCTCACTGTGCTTTGCTCCACCCTAGACTTGCTTCTGGCACAACACCCTAACAGCACATGAATCTTATTTGTCGAGGGGCTGACTTTCTCATCATCTGTAAAGTCCATTTGCTGGGTATTACTTGCAGGTTTATCCCTAGCACCCAGCACAGTACCTGCACCTAGTGTGTTCAATTAACATATTACTATAGAGTAAAGAATGGATTAATAACATCTTTCAGGGGCAGTTTTAGGGAACTTTTTTTTTTTTTTTTCTGAAGGTGGAAACGGGGAGAGACAGTCAGACAGACTCCCGCATGCGACGGACCGGAATCCACCCGGCATGCCCACCAGGGGCTACGCTCCGCCCACCAGGGGGCGATGCTCTGCCCCTCAGGGCGTTGCTCTGCCCTGACCAGAGCCACTCTAGCACCTCGGGCAGAGGCCAAGGAGCCATCCCCAGTGCCCGGGCCATCTTTGCTCCAATGGAGCCTTGGCTGCGAGAGGAAAAGAGAGAGACAGAGAGGAAGGAGAGGGGGAGGGGTGGAGAAGCAGATGGGCGCTTCTCCTATGTGTCCTGGCCGGGAATCATACCCGGGTCCCCCCCACGCCAGGCCGACGCTCTACCGCTGAGCCAACCGGCCAGGGCCAGTTTTAGGGAACTTTTTGAATAGTAATTTTATTTCCTGTTCTTTTTGACTTTTCTTTGCTTGCTTCAGAGCCTAGGTATTTAATGCTTTTCTGCCAGTTTTATATTATTTCTGTACTCACTGCCCCACATGCTGTGATAATAGCTGGAAAATAAACAAAAAATCTCCAACTATATAAAATAGGTATCAAAGAATTAAATGTCTTATGCTAAAAGATACTATGGTATGAAATCTTTTTTTTTTTTTTTTTTTTAATTTTAGGCTGGTGAAACAAAAACAAGCAAGCAAACAACAAGAACTTAAGACTGGCTTGTAAAATGATGAAATTCATCCTTTCCAAGAAAGCAGCAGGTAGACCACCTTGCTTCACCATTTCTTGTACTCCGCTGGGTTTTGATCCTTCCTTGTGTCACAGTCTGACTCATTTTCCTTATCTTCTTCTTCCCCCTTTTTATCCACTTCTTTACCTTCTTCATCATAATCATCTCCACTTGCTTCTCCAGGAAAGTATCGCACTGATCTTGGGTTTATACGCTCATATAAAAAATGACCAATTTCAAAGTCTGCCCCAAGGAGAGCTTCAGCCTCATCATCCAGATCTCCTCTCTCAGCAACTCATCCTGTCTTTCTTTGTCAGCACTTCATTTGTGAAATATTTGTTGGGTTCAAAGTGAAATTCTAAAACAAAACTCATAGGCTGGCCAGCATTTGAGAACTTCACTTTAATGTCTTTCAAATGCTTCAGAATAAGTTCATCATGTTCCTGAACCATATCACTGAGCAAGTCAACATTCTTCAAAACAGTCAACACAAATTCAGGAATTCCCATGGGGTCGTGTTTTTCTTCATCCCTTTTCTCATCCTCAGTCTTGGCCTTTTCTTTCAGCACCTCCGAAATTTCATCTTGCTCATCTGGTTTCCATTCACATTCCTGCATAGGTTTATAAATTGCATCAATGATCTTGAATTGCTTATCAAATGAAGACTGATAGAGAACAGCATACTTTCTTTCAAGATCATGAACTTCCTCATAGAACTTGGCTTCTATCTATGCACATTTAACTTAAAGGTTTTTGAGAGCATCACTCATCTTTTAACTATCCTAGGCAAGCTTTCAACGTATCCTGTTGGTGTACCTACCAGACCAGCAAGTCTTTTTTGGAGGACTGCAAGAATCTGAGGATTTTGAATCATCTGATGCACTTCGATTTTTGTTTCTTTGCCAGTTTTTTCTTCTTCTTCCTCTTCCTCTTCCTCTTCCTCTTCCTCTTCCTCCTCCTCCTTCTCTTTCTTCTTCTTCTTCTTCTTCTTCTTCTTCTTCTTCTTCTTCTTCTTCTTCTTCTTCTCCTCCTCCTCCTCCTCCTCCTCCTCCTTCTTCTTCTTCCTCTTCTTCTTCTTCCTCTTCTTTTTCTTCTTCTTCTCCTTCTTCTTCCTCTTCTCCTCCTTCTCCTCCTCCTCCTCCTCCTCCTCCTCCTCCTCCTCCTCCTCCTCCTCCTCCTCCTCCTTCTTCTTCTTCTTCTTCTTCTTCTTCTTCTTCTTCTTCTTCTTCTTCTTCTTCTTCTTCTTCTTCTTCTTCCTCTTCATTAAGTGAGCATTAGGGAGGCAGAGACAGACTCCTGCATGTGCCTGACAAGGATCCATCCAGCAAGCCTCCTACCAGGTGATGCTGACCATCTGGGACTGCTTCTCCGTTGCTCAGCAACCAAGCTATTTTAGTACCTGAGGCAAGGCCACGGAGCCATCCTCAATGTCTGGGGCCAACTTGCTTCAACTGAGCCAGGGCTGCAGGAGGGAAAGAGAGAGATAAGAGAGAGAAGGGAGGGGGGAGGGGTGGAGAAGCACATGGTCACTTCTTCTTTGTGCTCTGACTAGGAATCGAACCAGGACTTCCACACACTGGGCCAACACTCTACCACTGAGCCAACCAGCCAGGGCCTCTTCTACTTCTTCAACATCACCCAAATATTGATCAAGTTCAGCATGTTTGTTGTTGTAGATATCTGCCATGTTGTAAGAACACCAAATAACGATGACTAGAACAGGGAGCCAGGCAGTGGGAGCTGCACAGTCAGTGACTGCATATGATAGCTTAATTCAAAGGTGCTATGGACTGAATATTTGCACCTTTACCCCTCCCCCAAATTCATATGTTAAAGTCTTAACTCTCAATGTGATGGCATTTGGAGATGAGGCCTTTGGAAGATAATTTGGGTGAGATGAGGTCATGAGGTTGAGACCTCATGATGAAATTATTTTCTTTAAAGAAGATAATAATTATTTTCTTTAAAGAAGATACCAAATGCCTGACAGGTGGTAGCAAAATGGATAGAGTGTTGACCTGGGATGCTGAGGTCCCAGGTTTGAAATCCCGAGGTCACCAGCTTGAGCAGGGGTTCATCTGGCTTGAGCACAGACTCACCAGCTTAAGCGCAGGGTTGCTGGCTTGAGCATAGGATTACTGATATTATCCTATGGTTGCTGCCTTAAGCCCAAAGTTGCTGACTTGAGCAAGGGGTCATTAGCTCAGCAATAGCCCCCAGTCAAGGCACATATAAGAAGCAATCAATGAACAACTAAAGTGCCATAGCTATGAGTTGATGCTTCTTACCTCTCTCCTTTCCTGTATTTCTTTCACTTTCTCACAAAAAGAAGAAGAAATACTAGAAAGCTCTCTCTACCCTTACCCTTACCCTGTGCATGTGAGCACACAGTGAGATGCCTGCCACCTACAAGCCAAGAGAAAAAAACCTCAGAATGAAACCACCTTGCTAGTACCTTGATCTTGGACTTCCCAGTCTCTAGAAAAGTGAGAAATAAAATTTTGTTGTTTAAGCCACCAGGTTTATGGTAAATGTATTTTATTATGGCAGTTTGAGAAGAGTAAAACAAAAGAAAATATTTTAATGGTAGAATGGCATATATTAGGGTAGACTGATGGGGAAATATATTTTGCAATAGCTCATCTCTCTGTTTCCTTCCTTGAACCACACAATCAAGAAAGCTACTTTGAATTTCTATAAAAATATACTATAATCTAATAAAATATCTATTAAGATTATTAAATATGGCCCATTCCAAGAAAAAAATTAAGCTCTCATAATTCTGAACACATTTTTTGGATGGAATTTTGTGCTAGTAGAAGAGCTGATCAGGGAACCATTTTTTCTTGAACAGTTTTAAAATAAAGAAAAATGTATCCCAGTGCTAGAAATATCTAGTATGTGGTCTGATTTTGTAACTGTTCTTCATAAATTCATGATTCTTGGATGTATTGTATGGGATAGGTGTGGTTTCTTTAATCAGACCTACAGAAAATAGGGACTTCTCTTAGCTTAACAGGAAATGGAAAATTGGCGAAAAAAGAGACAGGGAAAGTTTTCAAATCACAAGACATAACCCGTTAGTGCAGGTTATTTCAAGGGAGGACTGAGACATTCTTTAGAAAATGGTGCTCAGCTCTTCCTACTTCTCATTCAGCTGTGGTGATGACAGCAACTTTATTTGTCCTCTACATTGACCACCCCACCTTTCTCCTGCCAGGAAAACGACTTGGTAACAGGTGTTGGGAGGGGGAAAAAGCAGGGCACGATTTGAAATGTCCTTTTGTGCTTCAGTGTGAGCCAAGATGGCATTGCAGAGCCAGCCAGAGGCCAGAAGGGATTAGCGTGGCAGCCTTGAAGCCATGATGAAGAAACATTCAGTACCAAATAAACAATCATATTCTCAACTTCTAGTTTGAAAGGGCAGATGTTCATGTCATTTTAATGGCAGAGTCCAAATGACATCTATTACTGTCATCTTATTAGATCTTCCTTAGACTTGGAAAAGAATTCACCTCTCTGTACTGTATTTGTTTGACTGAAGTGTGTTCCATGTTTTCAGTTTGCTAGGGAATGAGTACACAAATAATGGCGATACACTTCACATAAACAAGTATACCCATTTATTATAATCTATTATTTAATCTCTAAACTAAAAATCTTCAGGGATTATGTATCATAGCATTCTCAAATCTCACTGCAAGTAATTCATCTCCTCTCTAGTTCTTTTAAACCAGTTCTTCTCAAACTATCAGTGGTGAAGGAACATTTTAAAAATTCCTGTCCTTTGTAGACTCATACTTTTGTAAAATACAATAAAAATAAATCATTAAGGATAAAATAAATAAAAAATACAAATGTCAGTTTTTTATTATTAAATTCAGCAGACTTTGTCAAATTGCTATAAAATTTTGTCAATGCTTGCTCTCTGTTTTTGTTCTTACCTGTCATTGACCTATAGCATATGGACAATTGACCACACTTTGAGTAGTATAGACCAATTATTAAATAAACAGACAGGCCCATAGGACTTCTCCTTGGCACTGTTGTCAGGGCAGAGGGCTCATTATCTTAGAACTGCCCAGAAGTTTCCAGCCTATCAAAACCTGGGGGCTTTCCTCTAGGTTTACAACCTCTGGGATCCCTCTGTCCATGGGAGGGCAGGGCTCTGAGACAGTGCTCCAGATGAGTTGGTTTTCAGTTCTCTTTCATGGGGAACTGATTTAACTAAGCTGCAAACTGGTAATGTCTAAGAGCAGTGCCCTGGGAAAATGTGGCATAAGTGGTGTAATGTCAGGTGACTTTTATTCCAAATGACCTCTGCTGTGTACTGAAGGCTTTTCAGGATGAGAATCAAAACACACAGAAGTGGTAAAAACAGTAAGTGTTAGTAGCTAAAGGTTATGAGGATTGATTGAGAGTGATGCCTCATGGGACAGGGACAAAGGTCACAAGTACCTGGAGATGGGGATACCAGGAGCAGAGAAAGCAGTGATGACAGGGGGTGTGAAGGGTCCCCAAGGAACACTTCTGTAGGAGGTTAGTTTTATTAATAAGGATTGTTAACAGTTTTTAATAGTTGTACCTCAGTGGTATGATTAATAAGACCCAGGCCCTCACCCAAAGCCTGAGGAATAACATGAGGCTTAGACAACAGAAGTCACTTTCTGATTTTGGAAAAAATAAACAAGATATATATTAATGTGACTCTTTTTAAACAAAAACAAATGTTATTTATTAGATTCATGATATTCTTTACTGTTCATCATTTAGATGGGAAACTATCCTTAATACTCTTGCTTTCAGTTTACTCAGTACATTGTCTTAAGGATTCCAAATATTTTCACCTATCTTATTTCATTTTATTTACACATCATTGTTGAGATATTATTTATTTACATATTTGGTCAACAATTCTTTATAGAGGCTTTCGGTCTAGTGTTTAGCAATCTACAAGGTGGATAGGAACTATACTAATTTCTGTCTTCCAAATCTGTGAGACTAGACTTCAAGAAAGAAAATATACTTGATGTTTTATATATTTTTAAGATTTAAAGAACCATGATGGGCTTTGGTAAAGCAGAAATGGTCAGACAATCTGTGCTCTTTCCGTGTGATAAAAACTGCTTGCTAGCTTCATCATATGGAAGCTGGTGAAATTTACCAACAGGAAAAACTTGAGTGTTTTTGAAGTGGTTTGCTAAATACGTGTTCATGATTGCCCTGCATTTGTTGTTAATGCAGGTTCTGGTGACATAGGACCTGCCAGGATTAAGAAGACCTTGACTGAAATTTTTCTCTTTGAGAATCACTTATCCCCATGTATAAAAGTGCCCCAATTCAGTGCATTTCATCTGATCTCTGTGAGACACTCATCCTCCAAGAAAGCTGTCATCATGGGTCGGGGTCTGTCCTGAAGTTAGGGAGCTGAGAGCAGGATCTCCCACTGAAAAGTTTAAATGAACTAGAAATAACTGAACACAATCTTTCTATTCCATATGTACTAAATTACTTCTTGTCCACAATTATTGCTCAAATATACATACATTTATAATCATGGAATGAACATTTTTATTTTTCGACTTCCCAAATCTGAATCCCAGTCCTGTGTGTGAGGAACTCCCCACCTTAGGGGGCAAGGTGAGAAGCAGAACCCATCTCCCACTGAGATGCTGAGAATGCTGGATACTCTTTCTCTCAGTTTCCATGTGGCACAGTCTGTCAGATGCCCCTGCCTTTGAGCTTTGGCATCCACAGGTGGGGGTGCAAAGAAGCAGGAGTAGTGGAGAAAGTACCCTAGTGCAAGGCTGGCGGTGGCAGGGGCAGGGAGGCATCAGGGTTTAATGGTTGTGTCAGAAGTGTCTTTGCTTGGCTGGTTCTAATTGCATTTTGGTTCTTGTCTGCACTGTGGGCACACATCTTTCCTACCTGTTTACTGAGTGTGGTTTTCTAGTCTCCCCCATGATTCTGTGAGTTACTTAATACATTCCTTTCTGTTTAACCCATTGGCATTGGTTTCTGGTGCTAGCTGTTCAGAACGGTGACTGATAACTTTTAAATACTAAAATTATGGGAATTTGGTCATTGGTATAATGTGTATTGTCTTCATTTCAAGTCAAGTGAAGAAACACTTGCTTTCAGAGCACTTTGTGGAAGCTTTATGTCAATTCCTGAAACTTAGCTCTGGCCACTGCAAGGCAGAGCTAGGTGAGTCCTGCCCAATGTGAGGCAGAGCGGGCAGTCGGCCTGATTCTGGAATGCTCATACAGCCCAGGCTTGGGTCCTCTACGCAGTGCTGCTGTCCGGGCCTCCACTCGTCCATTCAGTGCTGCTGAGAATTAGACATCGGGTTTCTTTTTCCAGATGGGCATAGCCCCTGCCAGGTTCACACGCGGCAGGTGGACCTGGTGCTGAATTTTTGTCCCCCTTTCCCTCTCAGTCAGGAGCTTGTGCAGGGCATAATTTGCACAACTGTGTTGTAAACCTGCTGCCCCCTGCAGTCATGCCTCCAATAATTCCCTAAAAGGGGATGATTGAAGACTTCTTAATCTCAGACCTCAGGAAGTTTACAACAAAGTTGGAAAGGAAAGATAAACCATGCAGAAAGGCTAAATATCATGAAAAGAGTTTAGTAACAGTTTAAGATAAGAGGACGATATTAGCCAGTGTTCTCCAGAGAAGTAGAACCAATAAGAGATAAATATCTATATCTGTATCTAATCTATATCTATCATCTATCTATGTATCTATGTATCTATCATCTACCTGTTTCTTAGGAGATTTATTACAAAGATAGTTAATGTGGTTATAGAGTCTGAAAGTCTCCAGGGTGAGCTGGCAAGCTGGAGACCAGGAGAGTTGATGCTGTAGTCCAAAGACTGGCAGGCTCAAAACCCAGGAAGAGTTCCTGTTTCCATTCACGTTCAAGACAGGAAAGTCAGTGTTCCAGTTAGAAGGCCAGAGGCAGGAAGAATTCTCTTTTTAGGGGATGGTAAGCCTTTTTGTTCTTTCCAAGCCTTCAATTGATTGGGTGAGGCTCACATACGGGTAACTATGCAAATGTTAATCTCATCCAGATACACCCTAACAGAAATAGCCAGAAAAATATTTGACCAATATCTAGGCATCTGGTGGCCCCAGTTAAGTTGACACATAAAATTAACCATCACAAGGACATACAAAATTTGTGCATAGTTAATTGCCAAGTAAATTATACAGATAATAAATCCTCTGAGATATCTGAGGGAGGTGAGATAGCTTCAGTCTGTGGTAGCCTTGGAAGGCAGAAAGGTGAAGACTGATAAATTTGGGAGTAAAAAAATGAAAGACAAAGCCCAACAGGGAGTACCTGCCTGGAACTTGGGACAGGAAACAGCAACCCTCCCACTACCCCATTACCCTCTAAAAAACCCTTTTCAAAAGGTAAGACCCAAGCTCCATCACCTGGGTAGAAAAGACTTTACCACTGGAGCCAAATTCAGTCACTTTGGTCTCATTTCTAAGAGGGCTCTCTTTCTGAGCCATGCCATCAGTCCCTTCAATCCTTCAGCCAACACTTAGTAAGTCCCACTGGAGGCTAGAAGCTATAGTCAAAATAGTTGCTTCCCTGTCCTTCCCACACTCCTCGCCTCCCACTCATGTTCTGCCTTTTTGGAATGAATGTCCTTTCCTCTCAAATCCACTCTTTTTAAAAATTTTTATTTAGAAAATTAAATTTAATATGGTAGCATTGATCAGTAAGAGTACATAGGTTTCAGGTCAACATTTCTATAGTGTTTGAACTGTTGATTATGTTGTATACCCAGCACCCAAAGTCAAATCCTTTTCTGTCACCTTATATGTGTCCTTCTTTATACCCATCTCCCTACCTCCTCGCCCCGTCCCCCTCCCCTACATCTCCATCCTCCTGGTAGCCACTTAGAGCTATATCCATGAGTCTCAGTTTTATATCCCACCTATATGTGAAATCATACAGTTCATAGCTTCTTCTGATTTACTTATTTCACTCAGTATTCTGTTCTCAAGGTCCATTGATGCTGTTGTAAATGTCACTATGTCATCATTTCTCATGGTTGAGTAATATTTCATTATATATATGTACCACATCTTCTTTATCCAATCCTCTATCAAGGGACACTTTGTTTGTTTCCATGTCTTGGCCACTGTGAATAATGCTGCAATGAACATGGGGGTGCAAGTGTCTTTACATACCAATGTTTTCAAGTTTTGGGGGTAGATACCCAGTAGTGGAATTTCTGGGTCATATGGTAATTCTATTCTTAATTTTTTGAGGAATCATTATACTTTCTTCCATAATGATACTAATTTGCTTTCCCACTCACAGTGAATGAGGATTAATTTTTCTCCACAGCCTCTCCAACACTTGCTATTACCTGTCTCGCTGATAATAGCCAATCTAACAGGTGTGAGGTGGTATCTCATTGTAGTTTTGATTTGTATTTCTTGAATAACTACTGAAGATGAGCATCTTTTAAAATATCTGTTGGCCATTTGTGTATCTTCTTGGGAGAAATGTTTCTTTAGGTCCTCTCCCCATTTTTAAATTGAATTCTTTGCTTATTTGTTGCTGAGCTTTGTGAGTTCTGTGTATCTTGGGTATTAACCCCTTATTGGAGCTGTTGTTTGCAAATATCATCTTCAATTTAATTGGCTGCCTATTTTTTTGTTGTCAGTTTCTTTTGCTGTGCAGAAGCTTTTTAGTTTGATATAGTTCAATTCACTTATTTTTGCCTTTATTTCCCTTGCCTTTGGGGTCTAATTTATAAATTGTTCTCTATGGCCAAGCTCCATGAGTTTAGTACCTATGTTTTTTTTTATGTAATTTATTGTTTCAGATCTTATATTTAGGTCTTTGATCCATCTTGAATTAATTTTTATGTAGGGGAACAAACTGTAGTCAAGTTTTATTCTTTTGCATGTGGCTTTTCAATTTTCCCAGCACTATTTATTGAAGAGGCTTTCTTTTCTCCATTGTGTGTGTTTTGGTTCCTTTGTCGAAGATGATTTGTCCTTATATATGTGGTTTTATTTCTAGGCTCTTGATTCTATTCCATTGGTCTGTATACCTGGTTTTCTACCAATACCATGCTGTTTGGATTATTGTGGCTCTATAGTGTAATTTGAAGTCAGGTAGTGTGATACCACCAGATTCATTCTTTTTTATCAAGATTGCTTTGACTATTTGGGTTTTTATTATGGTTCCATATAAACTAATAATTTTTGCTCTATTTCTTTAAAAAATGACATTGGGATTTTGATGAGGATTGCATTAAATTTGTATATTGTTTTGGGTAATATGGCCATTTTAACTATGTTGATTCTTTCAATCCATAAACATGAAATATTTTTTCATTTCATTATGTCTTTTTCAGTTTCTTTCAATTATGTTTTGTGGTTTTCAGTATATAGGTCCTTCACATCCTTTGTTAAGTTTATTCCTAGGTATTTTATTTTACTGTTTGTTGCAATTGTAAAAGGAATTGGATTTTTTTAAGTTCATTTTCCAAAGTTTCATTGTTAGCATATTGAAAAGCAATAGAATTTTGTATATTGATTTTGTATTCTGTAACTTTACTGTATTCTTTATTGTTTTTAATAGTTTTTTTTGGTGGAGTCCTTGGGGTTTTCTATATACAGGATTATGTCATCTGCAAAAAGTGATACCTTTACTTCTTCTTTACTGATATGGATGCCTTTTATTTCTTTTTCTTGTCTGATCGTTCTGGCTAAAACTTCTAGAACTATGTTGAGTAAGAGTGGAGAGAGTGGTCAGCCTTGTCTTGTTCCTAATTTTAGAGGAAAAGCCTTCATTTTTCAGCATTTAGTATAATATTAGCTGAAAGTTTGTCATATATGGCCTTTATAATGTTGTAGAACTTTTCTTCTATTCCTATTTTATTGAGTATTTTAAGCATAAAGGAATGTTGTATGTTATTGAATGCCTTTTCTGCATCTATTGATAGGATCATATGATTTCTGTTCTTTGTTTTGTTGATGTGGTGTATTACATTGATCGATTTTCACATGTTGAACCATCCTTGTGTTCCAGGAATAAATCCCACTTGATCGTGATGCATTATTTTTAAAATATGTTGTTGTATTTGATTTGCTAGTATTTTGTTTAAGATTTTTGCATATGTATTTATTAGAGACATTTGTCTGACTTAGTGGTGGTGGATATCGTATTCATTAGAGATATTAGTCCTTGCCAGGTTTTTGTATCAGGGTTATGTTGGCCTCATAAAATGTGTTGGGGAGTATTGCTTCTTCTTCTAATTTTTGGAAGACTTTGAGAAGGATAGGTACCAAATCTTTGGATATTTGGTAGAATTCATTAGTGTAGCCTTTTATTCTTGGACTTTTGTTTTTGGAGAGGTTTTTGATAGTTGTTTCTATTTCCTCCGTACTCATAGGTCTATTTAGGTTTTCCATTTCTTTGTGACTCAGTCTAGAAAGATTTTATAGTTCTAGGAATTTATCTATTTTTTCTTGGTTGTTGAATTTGCTGGCATATAATCTTTCATAATATTCTACTGTGATCCTTTGTCTATCTATGATGTCCTTCTTAATTTCTCCTTTTTCATTGTGGATTTTGTTTATATTAGTCCTTCCTCTTTTTTCTTTAGTGAATCTAGCCAGTGTTTTGTCAGTCTTATTGACTTTTCAAAGAACCAGCTTTCTGTTGTATTAATTTTTTCTGTAGTTCTTTTCTTTATTTCATTTAGTTCTGCTCTAATTTTTACTATTTTCTTTCTTCTGCTGCCTTCAGGTTGCCTTTGTTCTTCTTTTACTAGTTCCCTAAGATGTGATGTTAGTTTGTTTACTTGGGATCTCTCTTGTTTCTTGATATAAGCCTGTAATGATATAAACTTCCTCTTCTTACCGTTTTTGCTGCATCCCAGAAAGTTTGAGATGTCGTGTTGTTGTTTTCATTTGTTGGTATATATCTTTTGATCTCTGCTTTCATTTCTTCTTTGACCCACTTGTTTTTTTAGAAATATGTTGTTTAATTTCCACTTTTTGGTGGGTTTCTTTATTTCCCTTTTACAGTTGAATTCTAATTTAAAAGCCTATGGTCAAAAAAAAAATGCTTGGTATAATTTCTTCCTCTGGAAGAATGAGAAATAAATGAAAGGGAGTGGCTAATGAGGCATATCCCCAGAAAGCAAGGCCAAATTAAAGTCTACTTTGTAGCCTGACCAAGCGGTGGTGCAGTGGATAGAGCATCAGACTGTGATGCAGAAGACCCAGGTTTGAAACTCCAAAGTCACCAGCTTGAGCACGGGCTTATCTGGCTTGAGCATGGGCTCACCAGCTTGAGTGCAGGGTTGCTGGCTTGAGCGTGGGATCATAGACATGACCCCTTGGTTGCTTGCTTGAGCACAAAAGTCACTGGCTTGAGCCTAAGGTTGCTGGCTTTAGCCCAAAGTTGCTTGCTTGAGCAAGGGGTCACTCGCTCTGCTATAGCCCCTCTGGTCAAGGCACATATGAGAAAGTAGTCAATGAACAATTAAGGAGCTGCAATGAAAAATTTATGCTTCTCATTTCTCTCCCTTCCTGCCTGTCTGTCCCTACCTGTCTCTCTCTTTGTCTAAATAAATAAATAAATAAATAAATAAATAAAGTCTACTTTGTAGTCCCTTTTAGAAGCAGCAGGTCTTAACTGCAAGAAATATATAAATGAGTTTCCAAAGGGGCTTTAGTGCCTACTAAAAGGCTAAGTATTGAGCTGAAGGAATGAAAGGAAACACATTATTTTCTATTTGTGTGCAAGCAAACCACCAAGTTATCTGACATTTGTACGATTTCACTTAGAGGTCACCAAATGATAATTCATTTCCTAATGGTGGACACTTAAGTATAAGATTACTGTGCAAGGGTAGAGTAAATAGCATTACTAGTATAGCCGAGCATCAATTTCTCATTTCCAGTCTGATCACTAAACTTTTAACCAAAAGTGCATGTGATACATTGTTAGTGTCCTTATATATCAATAAAATTGATTTGAACAAGTTGAATCAAACCCACAGTTAGAGTGAAATTGGCAACACTAATATGTGTTAATGATAGGTGGGCCACCTAATTTTGAGAAATAGTAACAATTAGAATGCAGCCTTCAAAGCCTCTGTTCGACTTCTTAGTAGACTTAATTCTATTTTTGGTTTTGGCTAAGGTAACGCATGTTTGGTAAAAGGAGCTCTTTCTTTGGGTTATAAATGGAATATTCTGTTACTGCTTGAAACCAAACTACTCAATGTGTGTTTTCCAGGTAGAAAAAAGATGAACTGCCACCTTTAATTTAATTAGTTGCATTTTCTCTATGTAATCACTTTTGCCTACATTTCATTGGCCAAAGCAAGTCATGTGGCTGCTCTGGAAGCCCTCAGGGGTGAAGACATATAATTCTCCCAAGAGTAGGAGCATCAAAGCTAGGTGGACAAGCCTAAAATTTGTGGGCCAGGGATGTAAAATCTTTTCATAGAGAAGACAAGAACATTTCTGAAATATTATGATGTTTGCCATAAAATATGAATCCATTTTCCCCATCAACCTTTCAGAAGCTCTTCAAGAAAAGGATTTTTTTCAAGGCTAAAGATTGTCCATTCCTTTTATTGTTTTCTAAGACATAGTTTTAAGTTTCATTCTCTGAGTATATTATACCTGCATTTGCTGGACTATTAAGCTTTATGACTACAGGGACTGTATCTGTTTTGTTCTCCACCAGATCCCCAAGTCCTAGCACAATACCTAACACCTAGAAGGCACTCAATAAATATATATTGAATGAATAAAATGGTTCTTTTAGGTTATAGTATACACTTACAATATAACACAGGTTATTATTGAAATATCACTACCCTTATTGTAGATCTTGTACATCTTTTAATATAGCTTAGAATTGTGTGTATATAACCAAAGGACCCCATGAACTTGCTCTGATTCCATTGTTGACTAAAGCACTTTCTGTAGTTGTTTTTAAACTTTGTCTCCTTGAGCTTTTGAACAAATATATAGACCTTGACATTTGCCTCTTTATACTAACATCTTAATCCATTCAGTCTATCACACCAGCAAGTCACTATTTTCGGTAATCCTGGTTTAGTCACCTAATATATTTAGTGTTCTTTTCATAAGCATCATATGTAATCACATGCAAATTAGGTGAGTTTACCTTCTGTGGATTTGTCTAAGACACTGAAAAAGATGGAACAGAAAACATCTTTCACAAAATGTTTTGTGACCAATTGTCTGAAATGTCCTTCCAATCTATCAATCTATTACTGGAAACTTAGTGTTTATGGGGTTGCTCAGGCAAGCAAACCTGCATGAGCCCATGGTATTAGAGGAGGCTGAGTACAGGCTCTATCATGTACCAGCATGCTACTTAACATGCTTGAGCACTGGTTTTCTCCTTGTATAATGTGTGATAGTGGTATTGGAGAGGGTAAATTGGATTCTTTACAATAACATACGTGAAATGCTTAGCTCTATGTCTCATTCCCAGTAGATGCTAAAATCTATGTGTCCTTCCTTTTCTGCTCCATCGAGTGTCCTGTTTGCAGCTTTTCTTGGATTTCTCTTCATTGGGTTCAGAATTAGAAGGCAAGTTTTCTGATTTCCTTGATTCAAGTACAGTCCCACACCCAGAAATATCCACTCTGGGTGTTGGAATAAAAATGAAACACCAAGTCCCTGAAGTGTCCATTTTCAAGTAGCCAAGAATATTGGAAGAGTTTTCAAATTCACGTATTCATATAAACACATGTACATATATAGTCCTAGGAATGTCTTTGGAAACAGCCCTGGATATTTAGCTAAGAAAAGGTTGATTAATGAGACTCTTGGTCTATACCTATTTTCTCTTCCTTTTTAAAATCAGATTCTCCTATCTCACTGCATTTTGCTCAGGCACATCCAAATTAGTTTGAGCTGGGTAACAGAGTGAAATAGAAGAGAAATTTGGCTCTGGAAATCCATGCTCTGAAAAACCCACTTGTAGCTAATAAAGGAGCTTAGATGAGATAAAGAGGGTTCTGTGGATTTTGAAATGTTCCCTTCTCTTTTCTTGACCTCAAATGTCAAGTTCATTTTAACCTAAACTTCTTTCACATTTTCACTAATGAAATACATACCTATGTATATGTTCAAGATTGCACCAGAGTAGTATATTTAAGGTCCAACCATTATTCTTCATTTTAGCTGGCTGTGGAAGTATATGCAAGTTTTAGTGCACCAAAGGTATTGCACTTAATTTTAAGTACCTTTTTATTTGTACTGGTTTGCTTATTCAGTCATTAGCCTAGCCAAAGTCCTTCTGCTTGGGCTCAAACTCCACAGCTGGGTCCAAAAACTCAGACTCCTCTTGGATCTCAGTGATAAAGGTGCTTTAAAACATGTTGGCAGAATGCCCCCAATATACAGCTTGAGACAAAAGTCCAAGCTTTTCTAGCTGAAAGGAAAGTGCAGGAATATAGAGAGCTGAGCCCGTATGAAAGATGTAAGCTTGCAGGGAGCAGAAAAGCAGCTATGACTGGCTCTGGACAACTGAGATAAAGGTTTGTTAGAGTGAGGAGCAATGCTGTTTATCAGCCATTGCCTATTATTTTCTTTTGTGCCTCGTTTTAATGGATTCAGAATTTTTCTTTTCTACACTTTGCCATTAAGTTATCTGAGGTAATCGTGAATTATTGTGCTGGTATTACATCCCTCTTGCGAAAAAAAAAATTAGGAAGACCTACAGACCACATCAGAAACTCCAAGTCAGATTATAATTGTTCAGAAACATCACTTTGTTATATGATAGTTGAATTTCATGAATTTTGACTGTAGGAACTCAAAATTTAAGAAAGGAGACAGAGGTCTCTCGGTCTCTCCAGTTTATCTTACATTTAAAGAAAGAGAAAGGATCTGCAAAACAGAGAAATAATGAAAGTGGCTTTCATATCATCACCCTCATTAGGAAGGCATGCTTTTCTAGTATTTTAGAAGCATAATTTACTTAGAAAGTTGTTGGTATGCCAATTAAAAAACATTGCTGTTCATCAGAATAAGTCTGTAAGCATCTCTATTTTCTTTCTTTCCTTCCTTTTTCTTTCTTTCTTTCTTTCTCTCTCTCTCTCTCTCTCTCTCTCCCTCCCTCCCTCCCTCCCTCCTTCCCTCACTCACTCCCTCCCTCCCTACCTACCTCCCTTCCTTCCTTCCTTTCTTTCTTTTTTTAGAGAGCGGGGGAGAGAGAGAGAGACAGGAACATCAAGCTGCTCTTGAATGTACCCTGACAAGGAATCAAACTATCAACCTCTGTGCTTGGGGATGACACTCTACCCAGCCAAGCTATCTGGCCAGGGCTTAATTTTTTTTAATTTTTTTTTAGAAAGAGATAGGAAGGGAGAGAGAAGGGAGAAGGAAGTGAAGCCTTTGTCGTTCCACTCAGTTGTGCATTATTTTGTCGCTTACTGTGTGTGCCCTGACCAGGGATCAAACCTGCAATCTTGTTGTTTCAGGATGACGCTCTTAAGTGACTGAGCTAATCGCTAATCGGCCAGGGCAACATCTCTATTTCTAATAATTTTTAAGCCTCTGCCTCTTATTGGGTGTAATAGTTTTTACTTTATAAAGCACTTCTTTAAAAAATATTTCTTAATTCAGACTAGTCTATCCCTCATTAGTCTAAGTCATTAATATTTTATTTTACAGTGAAGTGTCTATTGAGGAGCTTATAAATAGACTAATATTTAAAGATGTCTGGGATGTGACCTTTCCTATTAATGGAACAAATTTCTATACATGGAAATGGAATAAATACACTAGTGAAATTATTCTAGAGAATTTAGGAGATTATATTAAATAAGAGGCAGCAAAAGTAATAAAAATAAAACAGGATGGGAAGTAACCCATGGTGAGATGTTGAAAGAAACCTGATAGAGAATTGTTGGGAAACTATATATTATACAGTATTTTGGTAACTTAAGAATGTACCAGTGAAAGGGAAATAAACTACCAGATGAGAATGAGAATAGTATCCTTAATAGTATTAGCAGTTGAAGCAAATTTTAAAGGAAAGTATTTAGTCACATACCTAGCTGTTCCCTGAGATATCAAATTGTAGCCTCCATTTTTGTTTCGAGTAATGGAGTGCAGACATGTTTTGGATAGTAGCGAGGGACTGAGAGGATTATATAAAGTGGCGCTATTGAAAATCGCATTGCAGAGATGTGTTCCAGTTGTCCAGCTTCCATTCTGGAGACCAGAAAAAAGTAAAGATGACTTCATTACCCAAATGCTCAAGTCAATGCAAAATGTTGGATAGGCTGACAGACGTCATCACCTTCTCTTCCTCACTGGAGAAATAGTGAGCCACATGTGAAAAAATTAGAAACACATGGCTCTAAAACTAATGCCTCCTTTGGAATATGAGAGAGTGTGTGTGTGTGTGTGTGTGTGTGTGTGTGTGTGTGGTCATATATATGAATACATATATGGCTGTGGCATAGTACAGATGGAAGAACTACTACTTTACCTTTTTATTATGTAAAATTTCAGACATACACAAAGTAAACAGTAGTAAACTCCTGTGTACCAATCACTCAGCTTCAGTAGTAACCATTATTCTGCCCTTCTTGCTTTATATTTACCTTCACTTATTCCCTTATCCCCTAGTCCAATGATGGGCAATCTTTTGAGCTCGGTGTGTCAAAATTAGCCAAAAAACCAAGCATAACTAGGGTGGTGTGTCACTTCGAGAAAAACGGCCTAACCGAAGTCCCAGAACTAGATGCTCTGTGCCGAAGTTCTGTTGTTTTGGCCTCCAGCCTCCAGCACAGAGTGTCTACACTACAGCAAATGTTTTATCCTCGGCTACTGCACCTGGCTGTGCAGGAGCCAAGGATGAAATGTCCTTCTCGGCATGTGGCCCCATACTTCTCTGGTATGCGGCCGCATGTCATCGAAAATGGTTACCCGTGTCAGTGCTGACACGTGTGTCACAGGTTCGCTATCAGGGCCCTAGTCCATAGTTTTTAAGTTTTTCAAGGTAAAATTTACATACATCAAAAAGTTTTAACTGTATGACTTTGACAAAAGGATATACTCATGTAACCCATTTCATCATTTCATTTTAAGCCCCATAGTTGTCTGCAGGGGTCTGAAGCAAGACTGAATGACTTGAACCTCACTTTAATGTCATAATGGCCAACTCAATACCAATGGCTTAGAGATGATATGATCATGTAGTAGAGGGTATGTTGAAGGGATGGCAGCCTAGGGAGGGATAAAAATAAATATATATTCCAAAAATATCTGAGGACAGAAAAGGATGGAAATGTATCCTACAAGAGAAAGAGTTGGACTTGGAAAGCTCTATGAAAGAAGATAGAAAAATCACAAAGAAAAGAGACTTCATAACATCATGGATTCCATGAGAAAAAGAAACGACCTACTCTTCAGATCTTAGATGACCATTAGAGGGATTCTAAAACCAGGCTTAAGAGATTATATTGACCATCAGTGTTTTGAACCTGTTGAAAAGGCCTAGAATGGAGCTTTGCTCAAGCTTGACACAGAGCCTTCCGTGCATGTCTCTCCTCGGTCCTAACATCAGCACCTTTGTCATGGGCATCCTGTTTATTTCCAGCATGACTCCCTGACCTGGTCATGTTGTTGATCATCACTGATATTCCTATTGCCTCTCAAGTCTTATAGCATTTGAGGAAGATAAGATACTAGCATAGTCCAGGAGGCCATATGCCCATTCACAGGGTGCCTTCTCCCTATGCCCCTCCTCAAAGCTTCTTCCTGTACCAATTCCATTTTTAGGGCAGTTGTCTAACCTTCAAGAACCACTTTTCTTTTACAAACAAGGCAGTCACAGCAAACTCCCAGAAGGAATACATCAATGTGTTGCATCATTTCCTGGTGACTTCTACCACCCTCATTTTTTTCTCTTAATCCCACTTACATTTGCCATGTGGTTTCTTCGTCTTAGCTCCAAGACTATTCTGGTGATTGAACCTAAGTGTTGTAGCTTGGAACTATACTCAGAAATCTATTCCAGATGGCCCCTCAACTACTAATCTTTAGCTCTTCTTCACTCCCATTTGTTCTGAATTGGTGGTGTGGGCAAAAAACCATTTTCAGTGAATGGTTTCTTCTTTCTTGATGGTGGGCAAAGACAAGAAAGTTTGAGGAAATGACTATGAATTAGTATAACAAGTTTAAGGGCAGGAGACAAGACCATTATTCTGTTGACAGAATAATTTTAAGAGATTTTTCCTTCAAGACATCTGGTTCCCATGTCTGTTGGTTTCCCCAAAATGAACGTGGTGGAGTAAAGCTTTAATATAATATAATGCACTCTATTTTCTTTTTCATGCACTAAATGTAAAGTCAAGTTCAAGAACTCAGTCTATGTATTCAAGGTGGAACTTTGCTTTGTAGTTGAGGAAATGAGCTTTAATGTATTGGGGGTGGGGGAATATGAAGGACCAGTATTGATCAATGAGGTATTAGTCATTTTTTATTCTTTTTTGTAAACTCACACATTTGGTTAAAAATATTAGATTTAGCCCATCAATCTAATTGTAGCACCTAAACAGAATTTTGTAGGCTAACCACAACCAGTAAAAATGTATTTAGAACAACTATGATTTTCTTCAATAAACTCTCATTTAGCATCTTATATTTTAAAATTTTACTTAAAGAGTATATATGTATATGTAATACACAAGCATACAACTATTCTTTAAAAATGAGTTTATTTTGTATTCTTCCAAAAATTTTTTAAGAATTGCAGCATTTAGTAAATCAGTGTTCACTCTACCCCTGTATTTTTGCTTTTTGGTCTTTGGTTTTGTTTTTTCTCCTCATCCCCATTCCAGTTTTGACTTTCTATATAAAACAACACAATGCTTCTTTTCCAGAACCACTTAAAACTTCTGTGGCCCCTTGGCCCTTTTGAAAGGAAAGCCTGGCAGATTTCTCTGCTCCGTTGTTCTTTGTTACTCTCACTGAGCAATCCTGAGGTTTCCTTTGTTCTTAGTCCTCCCCTACTGTTCCCAGCACTTCAGAAGTACAGTCAGATCTTGGCTAAACTGAAAATATACCTTTTTTACTACCCAAGTGATATTTATCATCTTTATTCTTAACACTGTTTACATGTTCCTCCTTTTCCCTCTGCAAGGATTGACTTTCATGGTTCTTAAACTTCTTTATTCTTCATGATATTTCTTTGTCTCATCAAAAAAAAAAAAAAAATCTAGTGCCCACTGACTGCTGGAAGCTTGATTTCTAATGGATTTACTTTATATAAACACACAGCACAGAAGCACTTTTGCATTGTGTATGAAATCTATGTCCAGATAAAAAAAATAATAATAAATTTGCCAGCCATGCGCCTTGAAGGATCTGTTTTATTTACTCCTTTCTGCAGCCGAGGTCCACTGCTGATTTAGTTAGCATTCATGGCAGCAAATGGGCCTTTGAGTGTAAAACTGTATGTCATTTAGAACTGAGCTGCCTTCTCACACTTCAGGTGCAAAAATGCAAAATGATGAAAAGCTGACATTGGTGTAATGCTGGAGATAGGATTGCTGAGCTAGCTGAAGACTGAGAGTCCAAGTATTCCATGACTAAACTAATCCTTTGTTTATTCTTACCTGCATTTTATTATTTTCATAATGAGCCCGTGACACCTATAACCTGTATATTCATATGTTAAATCTGAATCTATCCATGTCATTAACGGCAGAGTAGAGTAAACATACACTGGTGATAGTGTTAAAATAAGTTTCAGGCAATCAAACCTTTTGCCCAACTTCAACAGCTGCCAAAGAAAAAGGTAATTGCTATACCTCTAGTTTAACAGTATCTGTACAAGTGTATGCAAAATCATGATTAAATCTCTCCATCTTTGGAAGAACTTTTCTTGAGTACGTTCTGTAGATCTGTTTAGTGAGAAGAATCTTTGTATCATTTTTTATGTTATTCAGAAAAAGCTGCTTTCTCCTGCAGACTCCTTCCTTGCTTTTTCTGGAAGAAAACTTTTAGGGGAAGGTGGGAAGATCTTGATGTTGTAGTGGAGATAGGCCTTCTTGTCCTCTAAAAAGAGAGCCTTCCCAGTCAGGGTGTCCTGCAAGGTGGGAATGGTACAAAGAAACTCAAGTTTCTCTCATGGCGTGGATCATGAGGACAGTCTTCTCAGAGTTATGAAATTACAGAGGGGTTGACCACTGCCTTGTCCTACTTTCAAAAATCCATTCTAAAGGAAGAGAGGTATGCTTTTGTTAGCCTGCAGTCCTCCCTTTTTTCCTTCTGAACAAAGCAGGCAGAGGACACTGTGGAAAGAGTGTCATTCTCATTTTCTTTCTTTATTTTTAAAATATTTTTTAATATTATACCTTGGAGAAATTGTTTAAGAACGATTTATCCTTAACCTTTCACCCTCAGATGCTGCTGGCTTCAAGGCCAGGTTTAGCTTAGTTGATCAGCTCTAGAGATGGGAGTCAGGCAAGTCAAAGCTATAAGAAACCTTGTTCATTCTGCCTTAGTGAATTTGGTAGGTCTGTAAAATCCGAGCAGGAGCAGGGAGGTGGGAGTTGGCACCTACCTCCCTTTCATTCAGCCCAATTTCCCGCTGGAAGGCCAGGGCCCAGTGTGGACCTGGTTTGCAGTGAGTGAGGCAGTTGTTTACGTTCATTCATGTTTCATTAATTTCTCTGAGCAGTGGCCAGCATCTTTTACTACACTTTGTGTCATTTGTTACTACTGCCCTGAGTATAAACTTGATACAAACTTTGATTATGTTTATGGGCCTGAGCTGCTCAGGACTATAGTATTCAAAATTACCTGGCCTTCTTCCAGAAGTTTGCTTTATAAACCTCCCAGTGATACAAAAAGAGCTCCCAGAAAACCAAAGCTCTTGTCAAACAACTGTGAGGTCTTTTGTCTGCTTTTGCTTTTCTCTTATAGCAGATGTCAGTGGATGGTGGATCTTCTCAGGTGGGGGGTCCAAGGAAAATCCCAAGTGATTGACAGAGGCCCACGTAGGGTCACTCAGGTCAGACCTGACATATGATCAGGTGAAAATTCAGCTCCAGAAACTTGGAGAAGACTTCAGCTCCGGAAACCATTTTTAAAGAAAATTAAACTTTGTAAAATGGTTTAAACATATGTTTTTAATACTTGTTCAATGTCTTTTTCTTTCTGGAAAAAACATGCTTCAAGAAAATGAATAAAAAGATAAATATTTGGCAAAATAATCTTTTATACAAATGCCCCTGGGTAAAAGGAAATAAAAACAGTACATATTACCAAGCTGGGTTCTGTTCTACCTGCATTTTGTTTTTTTTCTTCTTCTCTCTTTATTGTATGCACAATAGTTTGCTTCATATGATTCTTAATTAAATATTTAACAGCACGTAACTGTGGAGGTTGGGTGATATTAGGCTGTATTTTATTGTAGTAACTTAATGTGTGTATTTATACTTTGTAGGGGTATTTTAAACCACATGAAAGGCTCTCTTCCATGCAGAGGCCTGAGTACATCCTAAAGAGAGGACTTCAACCTCTGTTAGCTCAGAGAACCAACCAATTGCAGGGCTAACAGGGAACCCCTGATGTGTCCCAATTCAACTGCTTCCTTAGGGCAGAGCTCCCTTTTGCTTACTGGGAAAAAATGCTTTGTTGCTTTGTCATTTGTTTCAGAAAGGCTTGTTTGTCTTTATGTAGAGTGGAAGAAGGGGATAGAGATGGAGAAATAGTCTACAGCAGACAAAGCAAAATGACAGGTGATTATTGGCAAGAGGAAAATAGTCATTGATCTAGCATGAATCACAGAGTAGCCAGTTGGACTTGAGCAGGACTCGCTAGCTTGCTATGTATAGCAATACAAGGGTGTCAAAGGGTGAAATGACAAGGGCCTTTAAATTGGCCCCGGGAACTGAAAATCGGGTCATTTGAGAGATGGTTTGTTCAAAGGTGAGTTGGCATTTGGACAAGGATTGTCCTTTCTGCAAGATGAGTGACTGCAGTGGCAGGGCTAGAGAGGAAATCGGGGCGGGGAGGGGGAGCTTGCCCTGGCTGCAGGTGGAAGAGGCAGGCATGAGGTGAGGGTGTCAAGCAGGAGTCTCTGTGGCCTCTTACCAGACTTTAGAGCTGTGTTTCCTAACCTGTCTAGGTCGTGGACACATTGAGAATGTGATGAAGGCTTGCTGTGGAACTTCACTCTAGAACCAGGTTTCTGAACCTTGAACTAGTGACATTTTGGGCCAGATAATCCTTTGTGCATTGTAGGATATTTATCAGCATTGCTGGTTTCTGCCCACCAGATGCCAATAACTCCCATCTCCAGTTGGGACATCACTAATGTCTCCACTCATTGCCAAATGTACACTGGGGAGTGAAACTGACCCTGATTTGATCTAGAAATATACAAATATGTCCAAAATTTCCAAGAGATAAGGGTGTGCTGATACTTGGGACCCATTTATAATCCTCCCTAGGATTTATAATATTAAAATATCTCTAGCACCTCCTGTTCTGACTTCTGAAAGAAGCTAAATCTCTGATGTCACAGAATCGTGGGTCTAAGAGTACAAAGGGCTCACTTACTCTACCGACTTTCTGAAAAGTAGGGAGAATTTTTATCCATTAAAAAAATGGGGGCAGCTGAGGTTCTAGAATTTAAATTACTCACCTTTGGTCATGATACCCAGGTAATGAGGTCATGGAGTACAAGAACCCAGAATCCCAATCTCCTGAGACAGACACTTTCTCATCCAGTGGTTTTGGGGTGAGGTCACAGTGGGTAATAACTACATCATTGACTGCACTACACTTCTCTTCCATGTTTTCCTTTCTTTATACTCAACCCAGTGGGCTCTCAGATGTGACTGTTCTTCTACCAGATAATCCACACATGAAGGTGAAGGGAT
Source organism: Saccopteryx leptura (assembly GCF_036850995.1). Lineage (NCBI taxonomy): Eukaryota > Metazoa > Chordata > Mammalia > Chiroptera > Emballonuridae > Saccopteryx > Saccopteryx leptura. The sequence goes on along the minus strand of NC_089509.1, from coordinate 61,706,031 downwards.
CTTCCTGTTTGTAGTATTTCAACGCAGCATTTCCCACAGGAAAGTGGGCATTATTGTCATTGCACTGTCTGCGGTACTTATAGGTGAACAGGGACATCTAGGTCTGTTGGTGATTAGTAGAGTGGATGCCAGCTATGGACTTGTGGCATGCCACCTGGGATAGCCTTGATATGGGAAATCAGATGTGGCCAAGGCGCAGGTATGCATATGCTTTTTCAGGATATTCTAGGGTCACTTAGTGACTCTTCGGCTCTGTTTACAATACTTGTTGCTCTGAAGAGTTGAATTGATGACCACACTAAATGCTATGCTATGTTTTGTGCATTAAGGGTAACTTTTTAAAACCGTTTTATTCACCCAGGTCATTGGCAACTCCTTTTCAAAAACATGGGTGCTATATATCAGTGCTTCTTAACAGTAGTTGTACTACCTCCAGGTGGGGAGAAGGGAGACATTTTAGAGATGTGTGGGGGCAATTTAGGTTGACATATGAGTGGGGGACTCTGCTGGCATTTATGAGCAGAGGCCAGGGACACTGGATAGTAAAAATTTGTGCCATGATCTGCATGAATTTTGTATGTCTCACAAGATCTGTTTATAATTATCTGAATTTTGAACCTAATTTCATTTAATATAGAGGCATACAGTAGTTTTGCTCATTCTTAATGGTAACTGAAATTTCCTGGAATACAAGTACCATTTAATTAAGAGGAGGTTGTCCTTTTTGTTTGGAAATTTTCTAAGAACTTTTTATTTCTGAAAATCATGTTACTGATGACAACTACTAATTTGAATTACCATAATGCAATATTTTTGTATTAGTTTGCATTGGCAGTTACATTTATGATGATTCTGTGTGTATTGCCATAGATATATAAATATGTGTGTTGTATATGTTTACACACATGTACGTATGTATATGTATAGGTGTGTGTGTGTATATACACATCAGTTTGTGACTAAAGTGGAGGGACCACCATTTTGACATAGGTCCCCACCTCTCATAATTATTTTGAATCATAAAGAAGCAATATAGTTCTTATCAGAGTATTGTTTTGTAGTGAGATGTTATCATCTTTAGCTATGTGGTTCACTGTGAATTTACATTTTTTTTTCTAGAGAATGTGAAGATTTGCACAATTCTTTATATGAAGCCAGACCTTTAGTTTCAACCATATCAGACAACAAAGCAGGACAATCTGATGCTGAACTGAAGGAAAAGAACAAGGATTTCTCCAACTCAGTGAAAGGAAAGTCCTATTTTTCCCAGCACCTCTCTCTCTCTACTTTGACCCTTGTTGGGCATGCTCACATGTCTTCCTCATGTTTAGTCGCTCTCCCATTTTTCATCTCCAAGCAGATTACCTGCTCACGTGACATGTCAAAATTATGAAGGTTCCCATAACTCATACTTTTCTCCTCCCATTATATGTTTCTTAGATTATTTTTTCCGCATTTGTAGTTGCTTAAATTTATGATTATCACCCCCATTGGTCTTGCAGGAGTAGAAGTTCTTGGACTCCAGAGCATGATAACTTCTACATTTTCCATGAATACCTAAGCTTTTCTTTATGTGAGATTTTCTTCCTACTTTCACTGACTCCTTTAGTGGCATCATTAACTTATTTTCCTGGATCTAGTATGAGCTATGATTTATAAGAAGAAATGTTCAGATAAGATCCCTTTTAGCTGACAATTGAAATGACCTTTTATTTCTCAGTCATTTCTCTAGCAAGAATAAAAACAGTTTACTTTTATTGAGTACTTCTATGTTAGGCATATTCTGAGTGCTTTATGTGTATCAATTCATTTAATTCTCATAAATAACTGTGTGAGGTAGAGGCTATTATTATTTCTATTTTGTAGATAAGGAAGCTTGAAAAGGTTAAATAAGTTACTCAAGATTTTACAATTAATAAGTGTCCTTCTCTGTCCATCAAATGTATGCCATCTAATACTCTAAATAGAAAAGCATCCCAGAAAAAAATAAATTGAGAAAGTAAAAGACTGAATCCATCACCAAGACATTCCATCAGACTTGTGGTTGTGATAGGCCTAAACTTCCTCTGAATATTGGCTTACAATCACAATGTCATTGCTTATATCTAAACTATATAATAGCAACAAATGTGCCATGTAAAGAAAGATGACTGTAACAGTTGAGGCTAACAGATTTCAGGGTATGTCTTCCTTTTACTTTGGCTACTGTTCTATTTAATGGGCAAATTATTCCTAATCAGAGAACTGAAAAGGATAGTATTTAAAAGAAAGTTACTTACTTGCTCTGAGCCTAGATGTTTAATCACAAACATTTAGGGGCAGGGCTATATGTTTATTTTTGCTTAATTATTTATTTAAATCAATAGGCGTTCATGGATAGTTATACTCTGTGGATTATCATCCATTACTATTATGACTATTATTATCTTCTTATTGCACTAATTGTCCCAGCTTTGGCCATTGGGAGTTCCTTCAGGCTGGTTTCTGTGTCCTTCCACAGGGTCATCATTTCTTTTGAGCACTGCTTTACTTTCTCACACCACAGATGTTCCAGGCATGTCTTGTATTTTTCCTGTCCCAGCTCTAGAACCAGCCGCTTCTCCAAGGAGCCCTGGTCTCTTTTATTGGAGAATGTTACAGTACTTTGCCCTTATTTACGGTTTTCCTTTCTTTGGTTTTAGTCACCTGCAGTCAACCATAATTGGAAAATGTTAAACAGAAAATTCCAGAAATAAACCATTCATAAGTTTAGAGTTGCATGCTGTTCTAAGGAGCATATGAAATTTTGCACTGTCTCACTCCTTCAAGCCCAGGACATGGATCTTCTCTTTGTTCACAATATCCATACTGCATAGGATGCTTACCTGTTGCTAACCTTCTTATTTATCAGATTGACTGGCAAGGTATCACAATGCTTGTATTCAAGTAGCCTTTATTTTATACACAATGTGACATTCATATAACTTTTATTACAATATATTGTTATAATTGTTCTATTTTATTATAGTTATTGCTGTTAATCTCTTACTGTGCATTGCTTATATATTAAGCTTTATCATAGGTATGTATGTATAAACAAGTTATTGTATATATAGAATTTCGTAATTTATAGCAGGGGTCAGGAACGATTTTGGCTGAGAGATATTTGCCACATATTTTAAAATGTAATTCCATGAGAGCCATACAATATGTTTAACACTAAATACAAGTAAATGTGTGTATTTTATGTAAGACCAACACTTTTAAAGTACAGTAAGTCTCTGAAATCTTTTTAATAACGTTGTTATGCTGTTGCTAACCAATGATGAATAAAGTACTTCTTACCATTAATGCGACTTCTGGTGCTGCATGGTTTTGCTGATGGCTTTGTAGTCTGGTTGATATGTGGTAAGGTTAATCTTCATGCAGGCGTTGAGACTTCCATTCATTAAACGTGATTGTAGGTTGGTCTTACATTCTTTAGATGTGAGAAAGACTGCTCACATGCATACATAGAGCCAAACATTGTCAGTACAGCAACACTCACATGCTGCAGTGTGTGATATGTGACAGTGTGTTGCAAGCTTTGACAATCAGCTGGTCTGTGGGTTGAAGTTTTTCATTTCTCCCTACTTGTGTTTGCTTGCCAACTCTGCTTGCTGTTGTGCAAGTCTTTCCAAGTCTTCATTCAGTAACTTGAACTTATTCACCTACATGTCTGAGGCCTTCAGGTGAGCAGCTTGTAGCTCAAAATCTCTGATGGAGACACCGGGGATGTAACTCAGGTTGGCGCTGTCCACTGCACACTCAAGTGGATGGGTGATGAACTTAAAAAGACGAGTGTCCTCACAAAATTCTGCAAAGTATGCTTTGAATGACTGCAGGAGATTAGATGTGAAGTCCACTAACTGCTGGAGATCAAGATGTTGAGCAGGGTCACTTGCTGTGCATGCATCTTTCAACTCTCCCAATATTTCAAAGTGTAGTAAACGACCTGTTTCAATGTCTGCAATGAAGAGTTCCAGCTTGTTTTCAAATGCAAACACTGTTTGTTGAAGGGATAAGACTGTATTTCCAACGCCTTGTATTTTCACATTGAGCTGGTTCAGATGTTCAGTCATGTCCACAAGATAGTAGAACTTCAGGAGCCACTCAGTGTTAGCTAACTCAGGATGCTCAACGTTTTTCATCTCAAGAAAAGTCCGGACTTTGCTCAGACAAGCCGTGAAACAGCTGAGCACCTTCCCTCTTGACAACCAACACACACTGCTGTGCAGATGCAGACCAAGATAATTATTCCCAACTTCATCCAGCAGTGTTTTAAACTGGCCATCATTTAAAGCTTGGGCAACAATAAAGTTGACCACCTGAATGACCAGCAACATTATCTCACCAAGCTGCTCACCACACATCTGAGCACAAAGCACCTCCTGATGTAGGATGCAATGAAAACTTAGGATGGGTCTCTTTCATGTTCATGAAGAAGCGCTACAAATCCTCTGTTTTTCCCCCCCATGCACGGAGCACCATCAGTACACACCATAATAAGTTTATCCATTGGTAGATTTTTTTCTTTAGTGAACTCAGTGAAAGACTTGAATAAATCCTCCCTCTTGTTGTCTCTTTCATAGGCAAAACAGCAAGACTTTCCTCACGTAGTGTGTCACTGACAGCATGCCTTGCAATCACGCTGAACTGGGATAAATGGCTCTCGTCTGTTGACTCATCCAAAGTGAGAGAAAAGAATGGTGCTGCATTTATGTCCTTCAATTCTGTTACCTCAATTTGATTTGCCATCATAATGGTACGATCGTGAACAGTTCTTGCCAACGAAGGCATGTCTTTTATTCATTTGATTATTTTGTCTTTATCTGAAAAGTCATCAAAAGTTCATTGGCAACATCATGCATGAATGTTTTGGCATATTCCCCATCTGAGAATGGCTTTTCATTTCTCACAATTGCTAAAGCACCAGCAAAGCTAGCCGAATTCCAGTCACCTTGTTGGGTCCAAACACGGAGTTGCTGCTGACTAGCTTGCACTCTGCAAAGTAGCTCTTGACTTGTTTTCTTCCTGCTGTCGTCCGCTGAATATTTTGATGCAAATGTAGTGTGGCATGTGTTGAAGTGCTGCTTTATATTTGACCGTTTCATCGATGCAATTTTGTCATTGCATATTAGACACACTGCAGAACCTGCTCTCTCCACAAAGGCTAATTCCTCTGTCCGTTCCTGCTGAAAAGTACGATACTCCTCATCTTTTTATCTTTTAGCCATCTTCTTCATCAAAAGGGTTTCTGCAATTAGCTAGGTGACTACTTGATTAAAAGGAGGGAAGTTTACTTCCTGACCTCACAATGGCCTGTGTACATTACTCATTATCCAATAAAAAATTTGGTGTTGTCCTGGAGGACAGCTGTGATTGGCTCCAGCCACCTGCAACCAGGAACATGAGCGGTAGGAAATGAATGGATTGTAATACTTGAGAATGTTTTATATTTTTAATTTTTTAAAATTATTTATTTCTTTTTTTACAGGGACAGAGAGAGAGTCAGAAAGAGGGATAGACAAGGACAGACAGACAGGAACGGAGAGAGATGAAAAGCATCAATCATCAGTTTTTCCTTGCGCGTTTCGACACCTTAGTTGTTCATTGATTGCTTTCTCATATGTGCCTTGACCATGGGCCTACAGCAGACTGAGTAACCCCTTGCTCGAGCCAGCGACCTTGGGTCCAAGCTGGTGAGCTTTTGCTCAAACCAGATGAGCCCGCGCTCAAGCTGGTGACCTCGGGGTCTTGAACCTGGGTCCTTCCACATCCCAGTCCGATGCTCTATCCACTGCGCCACCACCTGGTCAGGCGAGAATGTTTTATATTTTTAACGTTATTATTGTTTTTATTAAAGATTTGTCTATGAGCCAGATGCAGCCATCAAAAGAGCCACATCTGGCTCACAAGCCATAGGTTCCCAACCCCTGCACTATACCTGCCCTGTGCATCTCTTCCATCTGCTGTTCCTGTATTGTATTCTTTTATAATAAACCAGTGATCTAGTAAGTAAAATGTTTCTCTAGAAAATTAATAGACCCCAAGGAGATGGTGGTGGAAACCCTGATCTGTAGCTAAACAGGTCTGTGATTGACATCTGAGAAATGGAAGGTGAGGCTCAGTTTTATGTGTCCGAACCCTTAACCTGTGGAACCTGATGCTATCTCCAGATAGACAGTGTCAGAATTGAATTGATTTGCAGGATGCCCAGCTGTCTGAGAATTGCTTCATGGTATGTGGGAACCCCCCTCCAACCACACACATATACATTGGAATTGGATCAGAAGGTTATATAATCACTGTCTTAAATTTATTAGGAATTACAAAATGGTGATATTCTAATTCTATCTTTTTTTCTTTTATCTCCTGGGATTGGTTGAAGGGATTCAGCCAGTTTGCACTGGTTTGGCAGAACTGATACCTAATTTTTTGTTCAGTTCGGCGAACTGGTTGTTAAAATGGCACTTGTAATCAGGGTTCTCTCTAATGTGGGTGCCTGAGCAGCCACCCAATGTGGAAATCACACATTTACATTCCTTACTCTTTTTTAATGTTCATCTGTGCAACAGTGTATTCTAAGCACCCATAGTAATGTTTGTTCCATCCATAGATGAAATAAAATGCAGATGAGAATGCCAATCAAGAAGCAATATGGAAATATCTTAAATAACAGTTTTATTGTTTTTTGTCAGGTATTATTTAATATTTTTTATTAATATGTTAAAACTCTTTCTTATAACATAATCTAGCTTTGTGTACCTATTTTATTGTTCTTATTTAGTATTTAATGCATGAAATAATAAACTACCTTTCGGTATATCTTATTTTATACTTAAAACGGTCAGTAGGGCAGAGAACTAGTTGTTAAATTATTTGAATCCTACCACTGCCTGGGACACTTTTATAAAGAGAATTCCTGTAATCATTTATTTGGTTACTTTGAGATACAACTCAAAAAAGAAAGGCAGGAAAAAAATTATTCATCCAATATGTGAATTGGTCCCTTAGCATCTTCCAAAAGTGGACAATGATGTTTCTTGTTTTAAATTATTATAGTCTCAGGTATTTAAATATATTTTATGTGCTTCAGTTCATTATAGTTATTGTTCTTACTGATGTTCAAATTGATCCATATTTAGCCAATGGAAACTTCTTTGAGCTGGCTCCTGAGATTTTTTTTTTAATTTTAATAATTTTATTTTTTTAATGGGGTGACATCAATAAATCTGGATACATATATTCAAAGATAACATGTCCAGGTTATCTTGTCGTTCAATTATGTTGCATACCCATCACCCAAAGTCAGATTGTCCTCTGTCACCTTCTATCTAGTTTTCTTTGTGCCCCTCCCCCTCCCCCTTTCCCTCTCCCTCTCTCCCCTCCCCCCGTAACCACCACACTCTTATCAATGTCTCTTAGTCTCACTTTTATGTCCCACCTACGTATGGAATAATGCAGTTCCTGTTTTTTTCTGATTTACTTATTTCACTTTGTATAATGTTATCAAGATCCCACCATTTTGCTGTAAATGATCTGATGTCATCATTTCTTATTGGCTGAGTAGTATTCCATAGTGTATATGTGCCACATCTTCTTTATCCAGTCATCTATTGATGGGCTTTTTGGTTGTTTCCATGTCCTGGCTACTGTGAACAATGCTGCAATGAACATGGGGCTGCATGTGTCTTTACGTATCAATGTTTCTGAGTTTTGGGGGTATATACCCAGTAGAGGGATTGCTGGGTCATAAGGTAGTTCTATTTTCAGTTTTTTGAGGAACCACCATACTTTCTTCCATAATGGTTGTACTACTTTACATTCCCACCAACAGTGTATGAGAGTTCCTTTTTCTCCACAGCCTCTCCAACATTTGCTATTACCTGTCTTGTTAATAATAGCTAATCTAACAGGTGTGAGGTGGTATCTCATTGCAGTTTTGATTTGCATTTCTCTAATAACTAAAGAAGATGAGCATCTTTTCATATATCTGTTGGCCATTTGTATTTCTTCCTGGAAGAAGTGTCTGTTCATGTCCTCTTCCCATTTTTTTATTGGATTGTTTGTTTGTTTGTTGTTGAGTCTTATGAGTTCTTTGTATATTTTGGATATTAGGCCCTTATCTGAGCTGTTGTTTGAAAAAATCATTTCCCATTTAGTTGGCTTTCTGTTTATTTTGTTATCAGTTTCTCTTGCTGAGCAAAAACTTCTTAGTCTGATGTAGTCCCATTCATTAATTTTTGCCTTTACTTCTCTTGCCTTTGGAGTCAAATTCATAAAATGCTCTTTAAAACCCAGGTCCATGAGTTGAGTACCTATGTCTTCTTCTATGTACTTAATTGTTTCAGGACTTATGTTTAGATCTTTGATCCATTTTGAGTTAATTTTAGTACAGGGGGACAATCTATAGTCCAGTTTCATTCTTTTGCATGTGGCTTTCCAGTTTTCCCAGCACCATTTATTGAAGAGGCTTTCTTTTCTCCATTGTGTATTGTTGGCCCCTTTATCAAAAATTATTTGACTATATATATGTGGTTTTATTTCTGGGTTTCCTATTCTGTTCCATTGGTCTGAGTGTCTAAATTTCTGCCAATACCATGCTGTTTTGATTGTCATGGCCCTATAATATAGTTTGAAGTCAGGTATTGTAATGCCCCCAGCTTCATTCTTTTTCTTTAGGATTGCTTTGGCTATTCGGGGTTTTTTATAGTTCCATATAATTCTGATGATTTTTTGCTCCATTTCTTTAAAAAATGTCATTGGAATTTTGATGGGAATTGCATTAAATTTGTATATTGCTTTGGGTAATATGGCCATCTTGATTATATTTATTCTTCCTAACCAAGAACAAGGAATATTCTTCCATCTCATTATATCTTTTTCGGTTTCCCTTAACAATGGTTTATAGTTTTCATTATATAAGTCCTTTACATCTGAGATTTTTGACACAACACAGTTGATCTCTGATAACTCTCTTGCTCTGTGTCATGGCAAGATGTTCTGGTGTATTTTTTACATTTTTTTGCCCTCTGACTAAGATCAGCCACTTCTTCAAGAAATGCTGGTTCTTAAAAATGGAAAATTATATTGAGATGCCAAACTGTACATTAAAGATGGTCATTGCTAATTGATTGGTAATTGTTTCTTGGCCTTTTGGGTAGGTAGAACTAAGGAATATATTTTTAAAGATAAAATACTTCATAAATTTAAAGTGTTAATTCCAATTGCAATTAAAGACTACAGGGTTTTTAACTTAATCTCATGTTCTTACTCTTGTATCTCATGTTTCCCACTTTGAAAAACTTGATGCATAGTGGCATCAACACAAATTATTCATTTGCTTTATCTTATAATGCTCTAGAACAGTCTTGGGAAGTAATACCAACACTTCTACCTACAATATGATTACTAAAAATGGTTTAATATTTCTTGGTTTTTGTTTGCTTGTTTGTTTTATTGCACTCCTTTTTATTCTAAGAACATACAGTAGTCTTCTCTTCTGCCTGGAGAATATGTTCCAAGACCCCCGGTGAAAATCTAAAAATGCAAGTAGTACTGAACCCTACGTATACTATAAATCAGGGGTCGGGAACCTATGGCTTGTGAGCTAGATGTGGCTCTTTTGATGGCTGCATCTGGCTTGCAGACAAATCTTAATAAAAAAAATAATGTTAAAAATATAAAATAGTCTCATGTATTACAATCCATTCATTTCCTACCGCCCATGTTCATGGTTGCAGGTGGCTGGAGGCAATCACAGCTGTCCTCCAAATTTTTATTAAATGATGCATAATGTACATGGGTTGTTGTGAGGTCAGGAAGTAAACTTCCCTTCTTTTAGTCAAGTAGTCAGCTAGCTAATTGCAGAAACCCTTTTGACGAAGAAGATGGCTAAAAGATAAAAAGATGAGAAGTATCATACTTTTCAGCAGGAACGGACAGAGGAATTAGCCTTTGTGGAGAGAGCAGGTTCTGCAGTGTGTCTAATATGCAATGATAAAATAGCATCGATGAAACAGTCAAATATAAAGCGGCACTTCGACACACGCCATACTGTATTTGCATAGAAATATCCAGCGGGGGACAGCAGGAAGAAAGCATGTCAAGAGCTACTGTGCAGAGTGCAAGCTAGTCAGCAGCAACTCTGTGTTTGGACCCAACAAGGTGACTGGAATTCAGCTAGCTTTGCTGGTGCTTTAGCAATTGTGAGAAACAAAAAGCCATTCACAATGGGGAATATGCCAAAACATTCATGCTTGATGTTGCCAATAAACTTTGTGACGACTCTTCAGATAAAGACAAGATAATCAAATGAATAAAAGACATGCCTCCATTGGCAAGAACTGTTCACGATCATACCATCATGATGGCAAATCAAATTGAGGTAACACAAGTGAAGGACATAAATGCAGCACCATTCTTTTCTCTCACTTTGGATGAGTCAACAGACGGGAACCATTTATCCCAGTTCAGCGTGATTGCAAGGTATGCTGTTGGTGACACACTACGTGAGGAAAGTCTTGCTGTTTTGCCTATGAAAGGGACAAGAGGGGAGGATTTATTCAAGTCTTTCACTGAGTTCACTAAAGAAAAAAATCTACCAATGGATAAACTTATTGCGGTGTGTACTGATGGTGCTCCGTGCATGGTGGGGAAAAACAGAGGATTTTTAGCACTTCTTCATGAACATGAAAGAGACCCATCCTAAGTTTTCACTGCATCCTACATCAGGAGGTGCTTTGTGCTCAGATCTGTGGCAAGCAGCTTGGTGAGGTGATGTCGCTGGTCATTCGGGTGGTCAACTTTATTGTTGCCGAGCTTTAAATGATGGCCAGTTTAAAACACTGCTGGATGAAGTTGGGAATAATTATCCTGGTCTGCTTCTGCACAGCAATGTGTGTTGGTTGTCAAGAGGGAAGGTGCTCAGCCATTTCGTGGCTTGTCTGAGCGAAATCCGGACTTTTCTTGAGATGAAAAACGTCGAGCATCCTGAGTTAGCTAACAGTGAGTGGCTCCTGAAGTTCTACTATCTTGTGGACATGACGGAACATCTGAACCAGCTCAATGAGAAAATGCAAGACATTGGAAATATAGTCTTATCCCTTCAACAAACAGTGTTTGCATTTGAAAACAAGCTGGAAGTCTTCATTGCAGACATTGAAACAGGTCGTTTACTATACTTTGAAAAACTGGGAGAGTTGAAAGATGCATGCACAGCAAGTGACCCTGCTCAACATCTTGATCTCCATCAGCTAGTGGCTTCACATCTAGTCTCCTGCAGTCATTCAAAGTGTGCTCTGTAGAATTTTGTGAGCGCAATTTGGAGAATTTTGTCTTTTTAAGTTCATCACCCATCCACACGAGTGTGCAGTGGACAGCACCGACCTGAGTTACATCCCTGGTGTCTCCATCAGAGATTTTGAGCTACAAGCTGCTCACCTGAAGGCCTCAGACACATAGGTGAATAAGTTCAAGTCACTGAATGAAGATTTGGAAAGACCTGCATGACAGCAAGCAGAGTTGGCGAGCAAACACAAGGGCGGAGAAATGAAAAAACTTCAACCCGCTGACTAGCTGATTGTCAAAACTTGGAACACACTTCCTGTCACATACCACACACTGCAGCATGTGAGTGTTGCTGTACTGACAATGTTTGGGTCTACATATGCATGTGAGCAGTCTTTCTCACATCTAAAGAATGTAAGACCAACCTACAATCACGTTTAATGGATGGAAGTCTCAACGCCTGCATGAAGCTTAACCTCATCGTATATCAACCAGACTACAAAGCCATCAGCAAACCTATGCAGCACCAGAAGTCACATTAATGGTAAGAAGTACTTTATTCATCATTAGTTAGCAACAGCATAACAATGTTATTAAAAAGAATTCAGAGACTTACTGTATTTTAAAAGTGTTGGTCTTACATAAAATGCACACATTTACTTGTATTTAGTGTTAAACATATTGTATGGCTGTCATGGAATTACATTTTAAAATATGCGGCATTCATGGCTCTCTCAGCCATATGGTCCCAACCTCTTGTATAGGGAAAGGGTGAGGAGCTTCCGTACCCTCTCTGAGTGAGCCACTTTCCCTTCCTTCTACGCGGTCACCTATCAGGAAGCTGACTGAATAACGTCCTTTCAGGATTTTATGGAAGCTTCATTACCTAGGCATTCTTGATTAAGTCATTGTCCATTGGTGATGGTTTCGGCCCTCAGCTCCTCTCCCCTCCCTGAAGGGGGAGGGAGTAGGTGAGACAGAAAATTTTCACCCTTTAATCACATGGTAGGTTCTCCTGGCAACCAGCCCTATCCTTTGTGCTTTCCAAAAGTTACCTCATTAACATAACAGAAAACACCTTGGTCTCTCTCATCACTTAGGAAATTCCAAGAGTTTCAGGAACTCTGTGCCAGAAATGAGAACAAAGACCAAATATATATATATATATTTTTTATTATAAATCACAATATCACATCATCAATGACTGCTAACATTATAGAAAGAGAGTAAACCAGATAGTATGTTGAAATACACAACACCATCTATAATATATTCTTGCCAAAAAATATGAACTCAAGTCTAATAAATCCACTAGAACTAACTACCAGGTTACAAAGAACAGAGGAAAACGTCAAACAACACCATGGAATGAATTCAATAAAACTTAGACTATTGGTTCTAACACATACATAAATTGTATGTTTACACAATTGAAAGAATAAAGAAGTTACTACTTCTAGAGGGGATCCCCTTCTAGAGGGGATCTTCTAGACCAGTGGTAGTCAACCTGGTCCCTACTGCCCACTAGTGGGCGTTCCAGCTTTCATGGTGGGCGGTAGTGGAGCAACCAAAGTATAAATAAAAGGATAGATTTAACTATAGTAAATTGTTTTATAAAGATTTATTCTGCCAAACTTAGAGAAAATCTGACATAAAATACTTGATAAGTAATTATTATTATATGCTTTAACTTGCTGTAACTCTGCTGTATAAATTTTATAAAGTAAAGTTACTTCCCTATCTTATAAATCACCATTACTGTGGAACTGGTGGGCGGTTAGAAGATTTTACTACTAACAGAGATACAAAAGTGGGTGGTAGGTATAAAAAGGTTGACTACCCCTGCAGATTAATAGAAACTTAAAAAATATTGCATAGAGTCTTATTTGGATCCTGATACAAACAAGATCATAAAACAATTGGGGAAATTTTGACACTGACTACGTAATTGATTATATAAGAAATTATTTATTTTCTTTTGGGTCACTAATAATTTTGTACTCACATTTAAGAGGCTTTATCTTTCATAGTGTGGACAAAAGAGGGGCTACATACTAAATCTGACAAGCTCAGGGGAGGCCTGCATGTGGGGTGGAGGGGCCTTACTGACTTAGAGATTTAAAGTAACCTACCTCATAGGATGATCTGAAACTAAAACTTTCTAGCAAAAGCTAGTCGTGGCAGGTAGTCATGCTCGGGGCTGGTCTCTTACTTGACAAAGGTCAATCTTTACATTAACTGAACCTGTTTATTGTCTTTTTTGCACTTATGATAACATACTGTTGGGAAAACAGCTGTGTTAGGCTTGCTCCCTTGTACTTTGCCTGATTAGCGCATGAGCACGGGGCAGCACCATGTGTGCATGGTCTATGTATATGGCTAGGGGTGCTTGCCCTCAGGGCGCTGTGTGGAGGATTGCGGATTCCCTGGCTGCCACTGTGAGGGTCTATTTTTGCCGTTTGTTCACCTGCTGCCGATAGAAGTGGTTTTCCCCCTGCCCATTTGCTCACCCGTGGTTGTGAGATTCTATTAAACGGGTAAGTAATGCTTTGACTCCTCAGTTCCTCTACTGTCTGCCTGAACCCAATGTGGACCTGCCTGGCCTCAGCCACTGGCATTACACATACCTTTGGGATGTCAGGGTAATTTCCTTTTCCCAGACCCCCCAGGGCACAATCACTACCAGAGCAAGAGACCACAGAGCTCTGCTTGTTATTGTTATTGTGTTAATTATTAACTGTAACCTATCCGATACCCACCTATGCAAAAGAAGCATGGGTTTAATTTTACTTTTTATCCAATCCCAGAGCTCACGCCCCACCTTTGCTTTCTTTTGCCTCCTGTAATACTGGTGGTTGAGGCCAGGCAAGCCCGCATTAAATTCGGGCAGATGGTAGAGGACTGCTGAGCTGGGAAAAGTCAGGGTATACTCGTTTATTGGAGGCTTCAGCGGCAAGAGAATAAACAAAAGAAAACTGCTTTTCACAGTGGAGGGCAAGGGATCAGGAAAACCGCCCCTCATGGTGGTGACTGACGGAATCGGGGAAGCACACCTCACAGTGGCGGGAGAGCAATCTGGGAGAATCACCCCCGGCGGAAAACACCCATAGCTTTTCATAGACACACACATGGCTTTCTGCCACGTGCTCACGCACTAATGGTGCAAAGTGCTTGCAGCCCAGCTGGGAAACCAGCGGTTTTCCCCACACGTTCCTAATATATCACCAATTGATTTCTTGTAACCCCCTCATGCCTCCTCCTTTGACTGTAATGTATAAAACAAGGTGCAAAACTACCGTTCTCTGGAGCATTTTCTTAGTCCATTGAGATTTTGCTTCTGGCAATTGTTATCAGTTTGGCTCAAATAAACTCATAAAAATTCTTACAGGTTTGGAAGTTTCTTATGCTGACAATAGATACATATTCAAGTACTCGTAGAGGAATGACGTCTGGAATTTGCTTCAAAATAATCCAGGGAAGGAAGAATCATGGGAATTCCTATGCATCAAAATTGGCCACGAGTTGATTTTGTTGCAGCTGGATGATAGGTACATGGGGTTTATGTTAGAAATTTTCTATAATGAAAGGAGAGAAAGAGTTGGAGAAGTCTAAGTTGTAGATCTTCTTAGGCCCTGGTTTTAGGAAAGAGAATGTCCTCAGTTCTCAGTGATTATTGCCTCCTATTAGTTCCTCAGATATTCCCAAGTGTAGAAACTCTGTATTAGGACTTAAATAAGTTTTGGGACCAGCTTTGTGCCCCTCAGCTTGAAAGAATGAAAAATTTGAAGCCTCAAAATCAATGTGTTTCTGATTACTGCTGTAACAAATTGCCTCAAATGATGTGGCTTAAAACAATATGATTAGCCTGATGAGGCAGTCTTACAGTGGATTGAGCCTTGGCCTGGGATGCTGAGAACTCAGGTTTGAAACCCCAAGGTCACTGGCTTGAGCATGGGATCATAGACATGACCCCATGGTCGCTGGCTTGAGCTCAAAGGTCACTGGCCTGAGCAAGGGGTCATTTGCTATGCTGGAGGCCCCAAGTTAAGGCATGTATGAGAAAGCATGTATTGAACAACTAAGGTGCTGCAATGAAGAATTGATGCTTCTCATCTCCCTCCCTGTCTGTCTGTCCCCCCCTCTCTGTCTCTCTCACAAAAAACAAACAAACAAACAAAACCAGCACAAAGTTATTATTTTATAGTTTTGGAGGTTGGAAGTTTACAGTGAGTTTCACTGGGCTAACATCATTGTGTCAATGGGATTGCGTCCTTTCTGGAGAGCCAGGGAGGATTTTCTTCTTTGTCTTGTATTTCTTGGCCCCATATCTGCATTATTCTGATCTTTGCTTCTATCTGCACATCTCTAACTCTACTGCATTTTTTTTTTTTTACTTATAGGGACCCTTGTGATTACACTGGTCCCACTTGGATAATTCAGGATAACCTCCTCATCTTAAAATCCTTCCTTTAGTCACATCTGCAAGGTCCCTTTTCTATGTAAGGTAATATATTTGTTGGGCAAATGAGTTTGTAAAATCTGTATTTTCTGAGTTTGCTCAATTTTATTGTTAAAAATGACCACTGCCCACGTGAATGGCACTGCCAGGTGAAACTGCTTATTACCTTCCTGCTTGGGAAGGGGCTTTGTTATGCTAATGTTTCTGGGGGAGGGGTAAAGAAGGAGAAGAAAAAGGAAGCCAAGATGGAAGGGAAGGAGAGAGAAGCCAGTATGTGCAGAAAAAAGTAAGAAGCCATGTTGGCAGATGGGGAACCATAGGTGACTGAGACTGGTGGGGCCTTTGATTGTAGGAAAACCTAGATGTGTCAGTGGCTTTGTAAACTCTGAATGAGTGGGTTTTGGAGCCCTGTGTGCTTTTACTCACCTGCCAGGTGCAAGGCTAGAATAAAGGAATGGCCCACCAGTTTTTGGCTCCGCAGTTTCTTTACCATCTGCCCAAATCTAATGAGAACTAGACCTGCCTGGCAGTGACAGCGGTGGCGACTACTGGGCCTATAATATTCAAAAGCTCTAGGGTAGTGAGGCTATACTGTACTTCCCAGGACAGAGAGAAAATGTAATACCCTGGATTTGCCCACCTTCCAATCTTCCACCAGGTTCTCTGGCTCCATCAGTTGCATAGAAGTCTGCAAAACAGAGTTAGTAGGAAAAGAATGGAGAACACATCTGATTACAAAGAGGTGATGCACAGCACAAAAAGTTTAAAGAACAAAGATTTGGTGGTGAAAGAAATAATGAGAAGGCATTCGAGAAAATTAATGATTGCCTTTAGATTTATAGACCTTATTATAGAGAGGATGATGACAGGCTGTTTTTAATTTCCAGAGAGCCAATATCAATCGACTTAAAATAGAAGCTATGGATGAAAGAGTTATAAAACCTCTTGTACCTGTAGGATTAAAAGATCTAAAAATACTTTAGAAAGGCTGAGAGAGGAATTCCTTTCCTCAGAAATGTTGAAGGACCAAGCATCTAGTTATCTGTGGTTATTTGGTGGCCAGCCTATCTGGAAGTAGGTGCATGTTCTGTGGGTCTGAGCTGGCCTTCACTGTAATTCTATTAGTGGCTAATAGCGCCTTGAACTCTGGAGAGTAGCAAATACCACTGCAGCTGCCTCACTGTCTTAGGTCTGAGAAAAGAAAAAAAAAAAGAAAAAGAAAAACTGTTATGGCAGAAGGGTGGTTAATAGAAAGCAAATCAACCAAAAGATCATTTCAGCACAGGGTTGGTGGGTTACTAGAGTAAGTGATTTATGACACAATGTTTTTATTTGATCCAGCATTACAGGGATAAATTATTGAGTGCTAATTGTATGTTGATAAGCTGTTCCTGCTTAAATTTATTCCTTCCTCGGTTTGTGTTAATTGGGGCATATTAGAACAGAAGGGGAATTGCCCGCTTACTGCCTGGTTTGCTTTATGCTGTTGCTAAAATGCCGAGTTGTAATTGTGTCCTCACTCTTACTCATACTAAGTGAATAAGGGAGCTTCGACTGGTGGGTTTTTTTTTTTTCCATTAATGCATTTCTTTTTCTCATAAATGAAATGTTAGAGAATAATATCACTCCTATTGTTCAAATTTACTCAAGTTGCAGCAGAAGGTAGGGTCAGAGGTGGACTGGCAGAAGCCTGGAGAATTTTAAATGCATATTTTATCATTTGAAATTTAAATCCTTTTTAGATAAAGCCATCATGAGGGGAGGGGGTAAAATTGAGTGTTTCCTGCATAGGTGGCTTTATCTCTGACTTCTCTCTCTCTGACTCTCTCTCTCTCTCTCTCTTTCTTTGTCTCTTCTCTCTCTCTGACATGAAAATACTTGAGTGGCAATGGAGTGTGAAAGGCCAACAGTGAGAATCTGTGTGCCATGATGGCTGTGGATACGAAGGGGGTGTGGTAACTGCCAGATATTTGAGTCTTGTCACTCAAGGGTCTTCATAATAAGTTCTCTAACTCCAGGGAAGGTGAGTGAATCCAGACAGTAAGAATTCAATACGGACACAAAACAGCTACTAGCCACCAGGATTATGAGTAGAAAAGTGGGCTGAGATGAAAAGAAATCAACAAGGGTGAAGGAAATAGCAATATTGCAAATAGGCACACCAGACGCAGGGACTTGAGGGCTGTCCACGTGAGTTACTGCACACGGCCCAGGGTGGGCTTGTGAACACTAATCCCAGGCACAGCCCTTGCTCTATGCCATGGTTTTATGAATTCCACTGCATGTGGACAGGTGTGTACATGGCTGTACACCAGACAGATGTGGACCCTGCAAGTGCCAGGAGCCCCTGGCTATGCACAGTGAGTGCCATCTTCCAGGCTGCTCCTGGGACTCAAATTCCTCCCATCTCTCCACTCTGCTCCCAGTTTGTTTTTAGCTGTCACATATAATTTCTTTCTTCTGGCTTTTCTCCCTAAAATCAAAATTTTTAAAAAGTCCCATTTATGTCATTGTTTGTGCAGCTTTCTTAGTCAAAGTAGAAAGACATTTGCTGGCCCCAGTGTAGAGAGGAGAGGTGAGAATTAGGCGAGCATAGTTACCTAAAGGTCTCTTGCTCTGTAAGTACTGACATAACCTTGTAATTGGCTAGTTTACCCACCAAACTGTAGGATAGGTGTGGATTGTGAGGGCACATTTCAGGGATAGCTCTAGTTCATTTATACAGCCACTTGGCTCTTGACTAGTTAATTAAAATGGGCCATAATTATAGGAAGATTACATAGGTAAAAATGTCCCGTCTGTACGATGTACTTCCCTGGGGAAGGAAACCAGCAAAGTGTTGGCAGTTCTAGTCTCTACAAAAGCAAGTCATGGGTACAGCAATCCTTAGAGGTCATGGGAAGCAACAGAAAGAGAGCAGAAGAGGAGAGACAGAGCCCTGAGTTCCAGCTCCACTTTTGTAATTGATAAGACTTTTGTCATTTTCCCAGGAATGTAGGAGTCTCCCAGGGAAGGTTCTGGTACACGGGGAACTGAGGCCAGACCTGCCTGGAGTGCTGAGACCTTGAGGGAAACCTCATCAGGATTCAAAGGGAAAAGCACAGATTCAAATCTCGGAGGTGGCATCTCGGAGTTGGATGAGAGATACCTAGGGACAGCTCAGTGGGCCTTGCAAGTAGATCCCACCCCAAGTTATTATTTGGGTCCCAACCACCCAGACTAGCCAATGGCGACCAATAGCTTTAGATCAAAAGTAGGAAGCCAGAGTAAGAGGGGAACTTTGAGTTTATTCAGCATAACTCGGAAAGGTGAAGTGACTTGCCCAGGGGCACAGGGATGGTGATGGCAGAGCCAGGACTAGATCCAGGTCTCTGAACTCCCAGCAGTGCTTTTTCTAATAAAACCTACAGCCCACCTGTGACATCTCTAGGTCTGTTCTGACCTTGGGTGAAAGGGATGCTCAACTCACCTCAACCAACCAAACAAGGAGACAGGAAACTAAAATGGGATTCCGAGTATAGGGAAAACAGCTGTGTTAAGTTTGCTCGCTTGCACTTTGCATAATTAGTGTGTGAGCACATGGCAAAGCCATGTGTGTGTAACCTACGTGAGGTTACAGCTACTTTCCCTTGGTGCAGATCACTTGCCCGCCACTGCGAGGGGTGGTTTTCCTGTTTGCTCGTCCACCGTTGTGAGAATCTAGTGAACAGGAATGGCCCAACACTTTCCGGCTCTGCAGTTCCTCCGCCGTCTGCAGAACCCAATGTGAACCTGCCTGGCCTCAACCACCAGCATTACATAGAGTTATCTGAACTCTGTATTAAAGCCTATCCTTATTTTTTTTTAACTTAATCATGTAAGAATGAAAGGTGATGCTGAGAAAATTCTTTAGAAAAAAAAAATGGGTAGTGACCACTCTAGTAAATAGAAAGTTGTGGGTAGTTCCTTCTCCATAGAGCTGAAGGTTGACATACAAACTCCTTTGATTTTATTAGGAATTCTTAACCTTCTTAATTCAATTTTCTACTTCCTGGGCTGTAATGGTTATGATCTGGCAGATGTAAGTTTGCCCCAGACTTTGCTTCTCAGAGCATGATTGTCAGGTCAGCACCATCAAGCCTCATTCAGGAATTTGAAGAAATGCAGAATCCTGAGCCTGTCTCTGGGCCTGTGGAATCTGTCCCTGGGGATGGGCCAGTACTCTGCCTTCACAAGTCCTCCTGGGGATTCTGATGTATGCTGGAAGTTAAGAAGCCCTGAGACAGAATAAAAAGGAAGTATAGAGTAACAAACTACAAGAAGCAACACAAAGTAATGGTTCGATCTTTGACAGTTACTAGCTAAGAGATCTTGGCCACGTGACTGTCTTCCTGTGACTCGGTTTCCTTGATTCTGAAATGGTTGGGTCTCCCCCATGAGGTAGCTGAGAAGCTCCAATGAGACAATGCAGGAAAAGTCTGTATGTATAGTACCTTACCCATTATTTAGCTCCATCCAAACCCTGCAGCTGCTCCGGGGTGAGCGCTGTGGCACAGTCAGAGTAGCCTCTGAGCACCTGGAGAATGGATCTCTAGCACCTCACTGCTTCCTGATTCTCCCCATGAAATCAAGACAGAATCAAACCATATTCATCCCTACTTCATGCATTGGGAAACATTGTGGGACTTCATATTCTGAGCCAAAGTCAAGATCAACAACAAGCGTGAGCCTCCTTAGATGGAGAGGGAGGCCCAAATCTCAGCATTGGGATTGTCTCAGAATTTCAAAGAATCTGGACATTTTGGGTTAGATGATCCCATTCTGGCCATTCCTCGTGACTACTGCCACCAGTGTCCATAGAGCCACTTTGAGAGCATGAGGCCAATCCCCTCTCCCGAGCAGCCTGTTGTCGCCTCTGACTCACAGAAACAGGCACAGGAGTGGCAGGCTGGAGCGACAGCTGCTGCCTCCCCGGGGGCCACCATAATGTCTCTCAGGGGGCCAGCCCAAGCATGGATGAGCCTTGGAAAATTAGTGAGCAATTCTGACTAGTTTAATTTTTCTCTCCTAAGAAATTGAGAGACCATGTCCTCTTAATCATCTTTTGAGAAGAAAGATAAGAGAAAAGAGAGACATTCATGAAAACAGAGTAATTAATCTGTTCATTCATGTTCAATAAATGACTCTGTGCTCTTGAGTACATCCATTTCTTTGTCTTACAAATGGTTATGAGGCACCCATTCCGTGTGGAGCACTGGGGACGCCAGGGAAAATTGGGATCATTTCTGCCCTCAGGAATTCTGCGAGCTGCTGGGGAGGAGGAGAGGCCAAGGGGACTCCCATTTGGTGAGCGTTTTCTGTGCACCATGCCCTAGGCTCAGTGCCTGATCTGCACAAGAACCTCGTGAGGTTTGTAATCTTATTCCCATTTTACGGATGAGGACATGGAGGCTGAGGGAGATGACATGATGGACACGGAGTCACTTATCTGGAAAGTGGCAGAGCTCTGCAACACCAAAGCCCTTCCTTGTTTCACTCTAGCATGCTGCTTCTGCAGGACTGTGCTTATTCATTTCTGATGCAAAGAGCAGGAATGTTAAGTACCGTGAGGAGGTGCAAGTTCATAGGACCCCTGGCAGCTCAGAGGGCAGAGAGATAGCTTCTGGCTGTGTGTGTCTTGAAGCCTGGTGCCAGGGGGAAGCGCGGGATGGGTTCCTAAGTAGTGCTGTGGGGAAGGCTGGCAAGAGCGTGGGGTGGGGAAGGGGGCCCTGAGTGTTTCTGCTAGCATTGAGTGTGGGCAAGAACAAGGACCAGGCAGCCATTATTTTGGGTCTGGCCTTGCCCTCAGTGTGATAGTGGCCAGTACCATTTATCAAGTCGGATTGGGTAAGCCAGGACAAAAGTTGGACTGTGCCTTTCACTTCCAGATAAGGCTGCAATAAAACCTTGTCGGCGTGTTTCACTTGCTTTCACTTAGCACCATTTCCTGCCCACCTACCCACATGTACTACGTGCTCGTACATGCGTGAAACACTTGGCGTTAGGCCTGAAACAGGTCTGTGGGTACTAACACATCTCCTCACCCAGTCCCTCTCCTGCCAACATCACATGAGGATGTCAGGAAGGTCTCAGGTGCTCTGACATATATTATGTACCCTCACAAGATGGTGAGATGACTCCCACTTTATGAATGTGGTCACTGAGGTTCAAAGAAGCTAAGGGGTGAAGGGCCGGCTGGCGAAAGTGGAGCAACTCTGCTCCCTAAGCTGGTGCCTTAGGAGGCAAGTGGGCAGTTGACAGGTTTCTGAGACAGATATAATCGGCGGTAAATTCAGTTTATTTAAATTAATTCAACTGAGCCTGACCAGGCAGTGGTGCAGTGGATAGAGCATCGGATAGGGACACGGAAGGACCCAGGTTCGAGACCCCGAGGTCACCAGCTTGAGCGCGGGCTCATCTGGTTTGAGCAAAAGCTCACCACTTGGACCCAAGGTCACTGGCTCAAGCAAGGGGTCACTTGGTCTACTGAAGGCCCGCGGTCAAGGCACATATGAGAAAGCAATCAATGAACAACTGAGGTGTTACAACAGAAAACTAAGATTGATGCTTCTCATCTCTCTCTGTTCCTGTCTGTCTGTCCCTATCTATCCCTCTCTCTGACTCTCCCTCTGTCTCTGTAAAAAAATATTAATCAATTGAAAGTTACATAACTTGTATTGCCATAGTTGAGGCAGTATGGTAAAAGGGCAAAACGGACTGGCAGTGGCAGTCACACAGTCCTGGGTTCAAATCCTGATCCCACTTAGCATTTCTGGGTCAATCACTTATCTCTTCTGACTCTTTCTTCATTTGTAAAATCAGAATAATAGTTCGTACTCTGTAGGGTCATCAAGGTGGAGCGATAGAATTTATGTGAATATATACTTCTATTCTTGGCAAATGATATATCCTCCTCTACCCTGGATTTTTCTCCAAAAATATTAGCTCCTAGATTAACTGGTTTGGACCCATGTATATTGACCATTTTGATCTGCTCAGCCCAAGTATTATTTTTTCACCTGAGATTGCATGGATACCCAAATGCCTTATTTCATGGCCAGGCACAAGGAAGCTAGAACAATTAGCACGACTGCACAGTTCTCTTCCCAGAATACCTAACGGCCAATGTCTACATGATTGGCCCTTTGAAAGTGCCTTGGTTTCATGATTTCATGGAAGTTTCATGTGACAGAGATCGGCTGGTGGTTCCCCAACCCTTTTCCCTTTTCCTCTCAGCTAGACTGTATTTCCCAGTCTCCCTCATAGTTGAGTGATTATGTGACTGAGTTATGGCCAGTGGAACATAGGTGGAAATGATGGGGGTGTGGAATAGGAGTGAAAATCCTGGCCTTTAAAAATCTCCTGCAAATCCCCCTTCTTTCCTCATCTGCTGCCAGATAGAACATCCAGTGAAGGACTCTAAGTTTATAGAGAGAATCACTGGATAGAAGAAATCCGGGCCTTTTAATGACTATGTGGGGCAAAGTAGCTATCACACCCCACAACCTGCATTGGTCTGTGAGTGAGACATAAATTTTTACTGAGCCACTGAGATTTGGGGCAGGGGGTTACTTGTAAAAGTAATTAGCCTGCCCTAAATAATGTATCCTGCTTATGACTTATTACAAGATATTTTCAGCCATCATTAATACTCTCTCTAAATGACCCTATGAAATCTAATACCCTAGGAGGGGTAATATATTTCTTTGCATTAGCTTAAGTTAATTTATAAGCTTAGCCTGCCAGGTCTAGGCAGGGCTCTCCAGATATATGGTACTGTTTTGGATTACAGGTGAGGCTGAGGTGGGGAGATGGCTGGGACAGTGGTTCTCAAAGCATCAATATCACTAACAACTTGTCAGAAATGCCAGTTCTTGGGCTCCATCTCAAATCTACTTGGTCAGAAATTCTGATTGGGCCCAGCAATCTGTTTCCACAAGCCCTTCAATGATTTGACATATATCTGAGAACAATTGAAGAAAGACTGCAGGAGACCGAGAGACCATGTCCAGGACGAGTAGGACAGAGTGGGATTCACAGCAACTGTTCCATGCAGACCAAGGGTACTGGGTAAAGGAGACAAGGCGAGAGGGTCCAAAGACGAGCACTTGACAATTTTATTTATGCCTGTATCATTGGTTATGGCACAGAATTAAAGAGTTTTGTTTGACACTCCATAGAGAATTAATTATTATGCCCGAATTCTTAGTATATGTCTGCTAGGTCTGCCATAAGAAGGTACCAAGGTGCTGACAGGGCTGGTTTCCTCTGAAAGCTCGCTCCTTGGTTTGGAGACGGTTGTCCCTCTGTGCATTTATACCCCATGTCTCTTTTTGTGTCCTAATTTTTTCTTCTTATAAGGGCACCAATCAGAACAGATTAGGGCCCCACCCTAAAGACCTCATATTAACGAATCACCTCTAGAAGCTCTATCTCCAAATATAGTACATTCTGAGGTACTGGGAAAGGGGTGGAGGGAATAAGACTTCAACACATGAATTTTGGGAGAGACACAATTCAGTTCATAATAGCTATGAAATCTGGAATATTACTATCTTATTATTTTCCTGTCCTTCTTAGAACTAACTTCCTTGAATAATCCTGGAGCCAAAGATAGTTACATGCTAAATTTAATATATAGTTTGGAGTAAAAAACTATGCTCCATTTTATACTAACAGTGAAATTAGAAGTTTTTAAATACTTTTGGCAATAAGTTGGCTGATTAAAAATAGATCCAGTAAAAAGTAATGCAAAAGCAAAAGGCCCTTGTTTTAAATAGTTTCCTGGGCCTCTTGGGCAGCTGGATGTTAATTTGTAAATGAATTTAGAATGTCTGGCACATAGGGGCTGTAAAACAATCTTATAGTCTGGTGAAATCTGCATTTTTTTCCTGAGTTTATAACCAGTTGATGCCATGGTAAATGGGAAAATACCTTGCTTAATATTTTGACCTTTAGAAATAAACAGGAAGATACTTTTGATAGGAGAGAAAAATGAGTTCCTTTGAGGTGTTTTTGAGTCTCTTTGGCTTGTTAGTCAACTCTGGTAATTACCTTAAATAATGACTTGAGTAATTAGCAGAAATTATATATGTAAAAAAAATCCGAACGGGGAGGAGCAGACCAGCAGCTCTTCTTAAAACTCATGTTTCACTAGCTGGTGTGTTTTTCCCAAGAGACATCTTCAGCACGTCAGGACCACTTTCTCTTTCATCTCACATTCTCTATGCATGTTGGTCTCCCCTTACTCCACTCCATCCCCTTCATATTAACTAGCAGGGGTCATGGATTTGGTAACCTTGCTGCCAAGATGAGACTTACCGTAAGAACTTCAGGTAATCTAAACTTGGGTCAATTTAGTTGCCTTTAAAAATCCTAGCGAATGAACTTTCTTATCATTTGTTAACTGTCAGGGCAAAGTTCACTGGAAAACATTCGCAATGCTAGTCTGTGAAATAGTGGCTGTTGAAGGACTATGCGTATGGGCACATTAGCCTGTGCTCAAAATATGCTTACGGGGCAAATTCTGATATGATTAATGTTGACATCATTGAGCATACATTAGTAGAATTTGCATACATATAAATTTGAATAATGTTCAAGGACATTAAATGATTTCAGATTTAATAATGATAATGATAGCTAACATTTATTGAAGTATTTTATTCCAGACACTGCTCTAAACATTTTATATAATACTTTAATTCATCTTCAAAACAACGCTATGAAATAGGCCCTATTAGCAGACCCATTTTATTGATAATGAAATTAAGGCACAGAAAAGTTCAGTAACTTGTCAAAAATTGCACAGATAGCTCATGAACAGCAAAACTGGGGCCTGAGCCCAGGTAGGCTGACTCCACAGTCTGCGCTCTTGTGTCTGTGTTACATGGCAGTAATTGTTAGGCACACTGAGGCAGGAAAATGGCTTTGCCTTGCCAGAGCAGGTGGTACAAGAGCTGAATGGAGACTTCTTTCCTAAGACAGACCTTCAGCAAACTGGTACTCATCCAAAAGTATTATTTTGAGGAGTTTGAAAACAAAGCATGAGTCCCTCGGTCTGGGACCCGTGGTCCTTCCCTCTGTCTGGAGAAACCTTTATGCATGCATGCCTGTGTGCATTCAACAAGTGTCTGTTGAGGGCTATTTACTGGGCCCCTGAGAGCTGCAGCCTTGACTAGGACCTAGCCTTTCTTTCCAGGAACACAGTGGGGGTGGGAGGGCCCAGACTTGATGACATAAACGACAAACAATACAATCTGAGAAAGTAAAGGTCAGAGTCGGGGAGCTAGGTGAGGAGACAGGGAAAGAATTCACAGAGTGAGCTGAGTATAAAAGATGAACAGAATTCCACCACTGAGTAAGGAGGTTGGGATATGCCAGGGCATAGAGGGGAGGGGCACAGGCTGGTCCTCACTAGGAGCACAAGCAGGGGCCACTATGGGTGGTGAGCCCTGGACTTTGTCCTGGTCGGATGCAGAGTCAGCAGAGGTTTGTAAGCAAGCAGTACCGCGATAACACGTTTGCTCTTTTAGCCAGCTAGGGAGAGATTTGTCCAGCTGAAACGTGGATGATTCATGAAAGAGTATTTGTTATTCTAGAATGCCCTTATACTAAGATGGAAGAAGTGGCAAGGTTGGTGCCCAGCTTCCCCACACCCTCTCTCTCATCTTTCCTACCTGTTTGCTGATGTTTGGGATCCACAGTTAAGAGAGTTATTCCTTGGTAAACTCTCCCACCACATATAGGATCTTCTCATAAGGCACTTGAACAGAGCCACACTAGCATACAGGAGCAGCTTTCCCGGGGGCAGGTTTGGGTGAGATGTGGAGGGAGGTGCAGTAGGAGTGGAACTGGAAGTGTGACCCCATGGGAAAAATACAGCGGTCATCAAGAGCTGACTCACGACTCAGTCACAACAAAAGGTTATGTAATATCAGGTCAACTTGGAAATGATGTGGAGATGTGAATTATTTGCCAATGATGAACCTAAATTTTTAGCTTATTAAATACTTGAAAACCACAAAGATTTATCTTAACAGTTGTGAGGGACTATCAAAGGACTTTAGTTGCAGGCAACAGAATTCAGTCTCAGCTGATCTAAGCGTAAACAGAGTTCATTGAAAGAGATTCAGTAGCTCATGGACTGTCTACTGGCTCTGTATTTAGACATGAGTGGTGACCAAAACCACACAGCAGGCTAATCTAGCAGAGACCCTGCTGCTTCCATTTTGGGCACAGATGCTGTACCAGGCCCTGCCCGCACCACTGCTGCTGGTGCTGGATGAGTCCACCAGAACTGCCCGATTGCCTCTGGACACTGCATTCATTTTCATCAGAATGGATTTTAGAAAATGCCTTTTCCTTGAGTCATGAGTTTCTGTGGCAAAGTCAAAGGGTGCATCTGATTGGTGAGCCTAGATTGCATGTCTGCTACTGGTACTGGGGGATGAAATGTGAGTATCTGGTGCAAATTGTGATAGGTGGGCTCTTTCTGACCAAGACTCATAAGGAGGGACATCCTCAATCCTGAGGGCCAGGGGCTTTGAAGGGAGCATGAAGGCCTAACAGAATGACAAAGGCCTACCACAAAGAGTAGCTTTTGTGCACACTTCTGATGCTGCCTAAGAGTTACACAGGGCAGAAGGAACTTTAAGCCTTGCTAATAATAGCAATGCTGCTAAGTATCTGAAAAGTAGAGCCTTTAAGTTCTTCCTCGTCCACTAGTCAAAAGCCAGTGCAGTGATGTCAAAATAAGGGGGAAAATTGCTCATTTTTAAAATAAGTTTTATGTTTGCCTGGTCTGTGGTAGCACAGTGGATGAACTGTTGACCTGGAATGCTGAGGTCACCAGTTTGAAACCCCAGGCTTACCTGCTCAAGACACATATGAGAAGCAACAATGAATGACAAGTTAATGCTTTCACTCCTCCCCCACTGCCTTTCTCTTTCTCTCTCTCTCCTCTCTCTAAAAATCAATAAGATCTTTTTTAAAAATTAAGTTTTATGTTTCAGCTTTGGACTTCAGAATTCTCCATCTGTCTTTGTCTTTTTAAAAGTGCCATCTCTGCCGTAATTTCCAAACCTAGTTAGAAACAATAGAGGTAAGTCTTGAAAAATATATTATATAGCAAATAGGTCTAAGGATATGTCTTCTTATGTCGAAAAATGAAGCCATAGTTATGGCAATCAATTTTGACTTGATTGCCTGTGGCTCAGTCAGAAGGGGCATGTCATGTGACCGTGATGACAGGCATTCATTCATAATCTGATGATTTCTCCTCCTAGAATCTGGCAGCCTGACAGCCCAGCACCTGCTCAACCCCCGCAGTGAGCAAGGAGTCCCTCACTGTAAATGAAGGGCTAGGGGTATAAAGAGATGTTTTGTTATTCAACATTTTTTTTTTTTTTTTGGTTTCATTGTTCAAGTATATCAAATTCAGCCTGAAACCTTCAGGTTGACCATAAAAAGAGACCTGAGGACCTCATCATTCTGCACAAAGCTTAAGGAGTTGTCTGGAGAAACAGTTTATAATTTTGCAGAAGTGTTAAAAGGAATAGACTGTAAAGAATATTAACAATTTAGTGTTACAATATCTATGAGTACCCACTGTAAGGGAATCGACACTACAAAAATGAAAGCATCAGTGTGTAAGAATATATTCACAAAGTGGTTTTTATTTCAGTATCATTTGTAGTAAGGAAAGAAATCATGAATATATATTAGTAGGTAAATAGTTGAATAAATTCTGGTATATTCTTTTTTTTTTTTTTTTGCCTAATTATCCTTTATTAAAAATTTATCACACAGAGTACCACATAGTTAAAAAAAATTTTTTTTGGTTGAAAGTTAGCTTCACTTTTTAAAACATTTTTATTAATTTTTAATTTATTATGTTTACATAGATTCAAGTGTCCCACTTGAATATAATGCCCTCACCCCCACCCTTGTGTCCCTGTTAATACCCCCTTTGCCCCCCTCTACCTAACTCCCTGCCCTCTTCCCTCTAGGATTTGCTGTCCTGTTATCTATATCTCTGTGTTATGTATATATAGTTTCACTAATGCCTTTACCTTCTCTGATCTCATCCTCTCATTCCCCTTCCCTCTGACAGCTGTCCCTCTGGTCCCTGTGACCCCGCCTCTGCCTCTATTTTGTTCCTCAGTTCACTTTGTTCATTAGATTTCACATACATGTGAGGTCATATGATATTTTTCTTTCTCTGCCTGGCTTATTTCACTTAGCATAATAATTTCCAGGTTCATCCATGCTGTCATAAAAGGTAAGATTTCCTTCTTTTTCACTGCCCCATAGTATTCCATTGTATAAATATATATGTACCACAGCTTTTTAATCCACTGTCCACTGATGGACACTTGGGCTGTTTCCAGATCTTGGCTATTGTAAATAATGCTGCCATAAACATGGGAGTGCATTTCTCCTTTTGAATCAGTGATTTGGTATTTTTAGGATATATTCTTGAAAGTGGGATAGTTGGGTCAAAAGGCATTTCCATTTTTAATTTTTTTAGTAATCTCCATACTGTTTTCCACAGTGGCTGCACCAGTCTGCATTCCCACCAGCAGTGCAGGAGGGTTCCCTTTTCTCGACACCCTTGCCAGCACTAATTGTGTGTTGTTTTGTTAATGAGCACCATTCTGACAGGTGTAAGGTGGTATCTGATTGAGGTTTAATTTGCATTTCTCTAATGATTAGTGATGTTGAACATATTTTCATCTGCCTATTGTCCATTTGTATGTTCTCTTTGGAGAAGTGTCTATTCAGTTCTTTTGCCCATTTTTTAATTGGATTGTTTACCTTCCTGGTGTTGAGTTTTAGAACTTCTTTATAAATTTTGGTTATGTATATTAACCCCTTATCAGACGTATTGCCAAATATGCTCTCCCATTGTGTGGGTTGTCTTTTTTGTTGTTGTTGTTATTGGTGTCTTTTGTGTGCAAAAGCTTTTTAGTTTGATATACTCTCATTTGTTCATTCAGTCCTTTATTTCACTTGCCTGTGGAGATAAATCAGCAAAAATATTGCTACAAGAGATATCGGAGAGTTTACTGCCTATGTTTTCTTCCAAGATATTTATGGTTTCACAACTTACATTTAAGTCTTTTTTCCATTTTGAGTTTATTTTTGTGAATGTTGTAAGTTAGTGGTCTAGTTTCATTTTTTTGCATGTACCTGTTCAATTTCCCCAACACCGTTTATTAAAGAGACTGGTTTTACTCCATTGTATGCTCTTACTTCCTCTGTCAAATATCAATTGCCCATAAAGGTATGGGTTTATTTCTGGGTTCTCTGTTCTGTTCCATTGGTCTATATGTCTGTTCTTATGCCAGTACCAGGCTGTTTTGAGTACAATGGCCTTGTAGTATAACTTGATATCTGGAAGTGTGATACCTCCCACTTTATTCTTCTTTTTCAAGATTGCTGAGGCTATTTGTGATCTTTTTTGGTTCTATATAAATTTTTTGAATATTTGTTCTATATCTTTGAAGTATGCCATTTGTATTTTAATAGGAATTGCACTGAGTTTATAGATTACTTTGGGTAATATAGAAAATTTAATGATGTTTATTCTTTCTATCAATGAACACAGTATATGCTTCCACTTCTTTGTATTTTCCTTGATCTCTTTTATCAATGTTTTATGATTTTCCGAGTACAAGTCCTTTACCTCCTTGGTTAAATTGACTCCTGGATACTTTATTATTTTGTTGTTGTTGTTGCAAAAGTGAAGGGAATTTTTTTCCTTAATTTCTCTTTCAGACAGTTTATTGTTCATGTATAAAAATGCCACTAATTTTTGAATATTAATTTTATATCCTGCCACCTTGCCAAATTGATTTATGAGGTCTAGTAGTTTTTTGACTGAAACTTTAGGGTTATAATGTATAGTATCATGTCATCAGCAAATAATAACAGGTTTACTTCTTTTCCAATTTGGATGCTTTTTATTTCTTTTTCTTATCTGATTGCTGTGGCTAGGACTTCCAGAACTATGCTGAATAAGAGTGGTGAAAGGGGGCACCCCTGCCTTATTCCTGATCTTAAGGGGATTGCTTTTAATTTTCGCTCATTGAGTATGATGTTGGCTGTGAGTTTGTCATAGATGGCCTTTATCATGTTGAGATATGTTCCCTGTATTCCCACTTTGCTGAGAGTTTTTTATCATAAATGGGTGCTAGATTTTACCAAATGCTTTTTCTGCATCTATTGATATTATCATGTGATTTTTCTCCTTTCTTTTGTTTATGTGATGAATCACATTGATTGGTTTGTGAATATTGTACCAGCCTTGCTTCCCTAGAATAAATTCCACTTGATCATTATGTATGATTTTTTTCATGTATTGCTGGATCTGGATTGCTGATATTTTATTGAGAATTTTAACATCTAAAGTCATCAGGAATAATGGCCTATAGTTTTCTTTCTTTGTAGTGTCTTTACCTGGTTTGAAATGAGGATTATGCTTGCCTCATAAAAAGAGCTTGGAAGTCTTCCCTCCTCTTGAATTTTCTGAAATAGCTTGAGAATAATAGTTGTTAGTTCTTCTTTGAATATTTGGTAAAATTTGCCTGTGAAGCCATCTGGTCTAGGACTTTTGTTTGCTGGGAGTTTTTTGATAACTGTTTCAATTTCATTTGTTGTAATTGGTCTGTTTAGGTTTTCTGATTTTTCCAGATTGACTTTTGGAAGATTTTATATTTCTAGGAATTTATCCATTTCGCCTAGGTTGTCCAATTTTTTGGCATACAGATCTTCATAATATTTTCTTACAATCCTTTGTATTTCTGTGGTGTCAGTTGTTACTTCTCCACTTTCATTTCTAATTTTATTTATTTGAGTTCTTTCTCTCTTTTTCTTGATGAGTCTGGTTAAAGATTCATCAGTCTTGTTTACCTTTACAAAAAACCAGCTCTTGGTTTCATTAATCTTCTGTATTGTTTTTTTAGCCTCTATGTCATTTATTTCTGCTATGATCTTTATTATTTCCTTACTTCTACTTCCTCTGGGCTTTATTTGTTGTTCTTTTTCTAGTTCTTTTAGATGTAGGG
Organism: Saccopteryx leptura; assembly: GCF_036850995.1. Lineage (NCBI taxonomy): Eukaryota > Metazoa > Chordata > Mammalia > Chiroptera > Emballonuridae > Saccopteryx > Saccopteryx leptura. Next base: position 61,674,174 of record NC_089509.1, on the reverse strand, counting down.
TCAAGTTATTTATTTGAGCTTTTTCTTGCTTCTTAAGGTATCCCTGTAGTGCTATGAACTTCCCTCTCAGGACTTCTTTTGCTGTGTCCCATAAATTTTGAGTTGTTGTATGTTCGTTTTCATTTGTTTTAAGGATTTTTTATTTTTTCTTTGATTTTGTTGTTACCCATTCATTATTTAATAACATGCTATTTAGCTCCCAAGTATTTGAATGTTTTTCAGTTTTTCTATTGTAGTTGATTTCTAGTTTCATGCCATGTGATCAGAAAAGATGCTTGATATGATTTCAACCTTCTTAAATTTATTGAGACTCATTTTGTGTCCTAACATGTGGTCTATCCTAGAGTATGTACTATGAGCACTTCAAAAGAATGTATATTCTGCTGTTTTGGAATGAAAGGTTCTGAAGATGTCTATTGGATCCAGTTGATGTAGTGTGTCATTTAAGGCCGCTGTTTCTTTGCTAATTTTCTATCTGGAGGATCTTTCCATTGATGTTAGTGGGGTATAATATCCCCTACTATTATAGTATTGCTGTTGATCTCTCCCTTTATGTCCATCAAAATCTTCTTTATATATTTAGGTGCTTCTATATTAGGTGCATAGATATATATTTACAATGGTTATATCCTCCTATTGGATTGCTCCCTTTATTATTATGTAGTGACCTTCTTTATCCCTTACTATAGCTTTTGTTTTAAAGTCTATTTTGTCAGATATAAGTATTGCTATCCTAGCTTTTTTTTTCATTTCCAGTGGTGTGAAACACTTTTTTTCATCCCTTCACTTTTAGTCTATGTGTATCTTTTGTTCTGAGCTAGGTCTCCTGTAGACAGCATATGTATAAGTCCTGTTTTCTTATCCACTCAGCTAGCCAATGTCTTTTGATTGAAGCATTTAATCCATTTACATTTAAGGTTATTATTGATATGTAGTTGTTTATTGCCATTTTATTCTTTAAATCTACAATCCTCTTTTTCTCAATTTTTTTTTCTTTGCTCTTTTTACAGCAAGCCCCTTAACATTTCTTGCAGTACTGGTTTGGTTGTAATAAATTCCTTGATTTTTTTCTTTTTTTTTGGTCTGGGAAGCTTTTTATTTGTCCTTCAATTTTAAACAATAGCCTTGCCAGATAAAGAAGTCTTGGTTGTAGGTTCTTGCTTTGCATCACTTGGAATATTTCTTGCCAATCCCTTCTGGCCTCAAGTGTTTCTGTTGAGAGGTCAGATGTCATCCTTCTGGGGGCTCCTCTGTAGGTAATTAACTGCTTATCTCTTGTACCTTTTAGTATTTTTTCTTTGTCCCTTTACTTTGATGCTTTAATTATGATGTTTCTTGCTGTAGGCCTCCTTGGGTTCATTTTTAATGGAACTTTCTGTGCTTTTTAAACTTGTGTGACATTTTCCTTCATCTTAGGAAAATTTTCAGCTATGATTTCTTCAAACAGGTTCTCTATTCCTTGTTCATTTTCTTCTCCCTCAGGTACCCCTATGATGTGGATGTTCTTTCTCTTCATGTCATAGAGGTCTCTTAGAGTTTCCTCAGGCTTTTGGAGCCTCTTTTCTTTTTGCTGCTCTGCTTCTGTGCTTTAGTTTTTCTTGTCCTCTAAATTGCTGATTCGATCCTCTGCTTCATCCAGCCTGCTGTTAATTCCTTCTAGTGCAGTATTCATTTCTGATATTGTATTTGTCATTTCTGACTGGTTCTTGTTTATGATTTTAATGTCCTTTTTGATGCTTGCTATCTCTTTACTTAGGTGCTCATTATGTCCATCCATTGTTGCTCTAAGATCCTTGAGCATCCTAAAAATGATTGTTTTAAACTCTGCATCTGGTACTTTGGTTACTTCTATCTTATTCAGTTCTTTTTCTGGGGATTTCTCTTGTTAATTCATTTGGGTCGCATTTCTCTGTCTGTCTATTTTGTCTGTGTATTAAGTAGCGCTGTCTGACTTTGAAAATTTTGAGTGGTCTTTATGAAGAAGATGGGCTCGGTTGTACTGTCCTCCAAGCAACTTGTTTTCCTTGTTCTAGGAATGTTTCTTGAGGGTACTATATTTCCTCTTGTTGTATGTAACTATTAGATGCAGTTGGTCTTTTCGTGGGTATGTTTATCCCTTCAGGCTGGCTGACTCTAAGGGTCAACCTTGATTATTTGTATTATACACTGTGCTATGTCTGTACTGATGGACGTATTTATTCTCCACAGTGTCTGGTGCCTGCTAGACTCCACTTTTGGGTGTGCTGCTTGTGTAGGTGGTTAAGACTAGGGTTGGTGCTATCTGCCACCCACAACCAGTAGTGTTGGCTCTAGTTCTGCTTGGGTTGGCATCAGCTGTTGTTTGTAACCTGCTGTGGGCTACCAGTCTGCAGCTACTACAGTTTTTTCTGTTTGTGTCTGCGTGTTCTATGTCTGGGTACTGTGGGAGGGGCCAACCTTTGTATAAGGATCAGCTTCCTCCTGCTTAGAGATGACAACAGCTCCTTAAAAGCTCCAAGCTTTGTAAGATTTCTCTCCACTTTTCAGCTGCTCCTTCTCCTGTTGCAGCTGCTTGGTCTTCCCACAGAGTGTTCTGTAGTAAGACTGTAGTGTGGGCTCAGAATGGCCTCACTCAACCAACCCCTCTACAGATTGCACACTTGGTGGGTTAGGGCAACTGAGGTTGTGAATACAATGTTTGTGGGACCCTCTACTTCAGGAGTCTCTTGGTCAAGAGCTCAGTACAGGGAATGTGGCCCCTACTCCAGAGCTTGATCCCTCAGCCACTGCTGGATTCTCAAATTTTATTTCTCCCCAACAAGGTAAGCAGCAGGTTCAGACCAAGTGTGGCCGACAGTCTCCTCTGCAGAAGTTCTTTCAGCTGTCAAGACCTCAGTCTCAGGGAGGAAGAGACTGAGAGAGTCCTCTCCTGGGGCTGACTGTGCCCCTCCAAAAGGTGGCTAAGCCCCTTGACCAAATCCAACAATACCCACAATAGACTAATAGGGACCCACACTTTAAATGTCTATGCTCCAAGTCTCTCTCCCTTACCCCTGTGAAATCTAGCCTAGCAGGACAGAATATCCAGTGCCCAGGCCAGCTGAAGCTCTACCCTATCCAATGCACATGAGCCGCTGTGCTGGTGCTGATCACAGAGAGTGAAACTTGCCTCAACTGGGCCCGGTGTGAGAAGCTTTTCCTTAGGATACCACTCTATCAGGGGTTGTTAGGTCCTGAACCAATGCTTTCTGTAGCTAACCCCTGGATGTGCCCATCCTGGGCTTCCCATGCATGAACCCAGCGCAGACCAGTGGTAGACACTGCCCGTGACTAGCCCTCAGCAACCTTCTTAGAGCTACAAGCAATTCAGAGTTTGTGGCTGCCTCTGCTGGGCCCAGGTGTACATGGAAATACCAAGCTGCACACCTAGGCTGGCTTTTACCCACTCTGGTCATGGGGGAAAGTCTGCTCAAACGGCCAAGTTTCCCTGAATCTTGCCTCCTGCAGCCTGTCTGCTGGCTGCTTGTTGGGCTCAGCCACTGAAAAAACCTCTGTTAGAGTCTAGAGCCTCCGGCAATTCAGGGATTAGGAAGGTGGTGGGTGTGGCTCCACCCCATGCCCCCAAATGTCAGTCTATTTAGAATTTTTTCACAGACCTCAGTAGGGTGTGGCCTCTGAGACCCAGAAGTGTGGTCTGCCCATTTCTGGACAGTTTCAGCTGAGTCTCTTGTGAGGTAGAAGCATCAGTCATAGACTCGGGAGAGTTGAGCGGGGAGCTCTGGTCTCAACACCAGAAAACTGAGTCACCAACGTGTCCCCTGCTTCCTGGCCTCTCAGAATGACCCGTTGCCATCCCTGGGGTAGAAGAGACTCCCAGGGGCAGAGCAGCTGCTTTTCCCCAGGCTGATGCCACTCAGAGGGGGTTGCTCCACTTAAGAAAGATGGCAACTGCAGTACTGGAGAATGATTCAGCACAGGGGTTCCAGTGGCCATCCCCCACAGTGTCTCTCCCTGGGCCTCCAGTGTTACACTCTCCTCCTGCAACTCCAATCCTCTCAGCTTTCCCTCACCACAGCCCTGGGTGAGTGACTGTGAATGAGGTTTTCTGCCGGGTCCTTTAAAACGGAGTTTGTGTCACAGAGGTGTGTCTCTCTCTCATGGACAGAAACCCAGCACTTTTCACAGCTAAATGCTGTCTGAGCATTTCTTCTAGGCTCTGGGGCTCTAGGCTGGGGCTCCAGGCCAGGGGTTGAGGACCTACACCTCTCAGGGCAACCCACCCTGCCGTGAGAGTTTCTCTGGGCCGCTGCTCACTCCTGGGAGTGGGGGCAGCTCTTTCAGCGTCTCTGCCCTTCCTACCAGTCTTGGTGTGGCTTCTTCAGTGACCCTTGGTTATAGACTCCTCTTAGTTTAATCCAAAGTTGATTTTTCAAGATAGTTGTTCTTAAATTAAGTTGTAATCCAATTTGGTCCTGGGAGGTGGCAGTTGGAATGTCTGCCTACTCTGTCGCCATCTTTCTTCCTCCATTTCTGGTACATTCTTATTGTAAACTATCATATCATATGTGTGCTGAAAAAGAATAATTTATATTTGTATGTTTTGACCAGAAGAGATATCTATGTATATTGTAGATTTTAAAAAATTGTAAAATATGTATAGTATAAACCAATCTTTATACATATAGATATATGTACATATATATGTTTTTGTACATTTATATTTGCTAGTTGAACACTGAGAAGTATATAGAAGAATACAGGGGTGGGAAAATATAGGTTTACAGTTATGAATATTTTTCCAAAGCATTAATAAAGCTATTGTAATAATCATAACCTGCATGTCTTTTCTCGCATGAACAACTGTAAACCTTTTGCCCACCCCTGAATGAGCCATATTGTCACTTTCACTAGGGGTTAGGGATTCCAGGAACCGTTTAACATGTTACAACAACCATATATATGAGTGGTGATTAAAATACAATATAGAGTAGGAAAACCTACTTTAAGGATTTGAGACAATACTTGTAAAATGCTTATTATAATTCTGATACCTAGTAAGCATCTGAAAAATGCTGGATATTATTACTTGATTTTTTTTCTTTCTGGACTGGTGTAGCATTCAGCAGTCTGGTCCTTGCCTTCCTCCACACTATCATTTATTGCATTCTACATTCCAGGTGGCTTGTAGTCTCTCATTTCAGGCCCTTGATGGTATAGTTCCCATTCTCAGAACCTTGCATTTCCCCTGCTTCACCTGTTTTGTTGTTTCGTTGCTTTGCAGCCTTCAAGGCTCAGTTTAAACATCCTCGCTGACCCACTGGTGAAGGTGAGAGAACTGTCCTCTCTAGGGCGCCTGTCCCACACCGTAATTCTCACTGCCTTGATGGAATAGATTGTCTGTGGGGCTGTGTCTATCCATCTTTGCATCCTTAGCACCTAAGCCAGGGCCATGGAGTGGGCACTCAAAAAACACTGAGGAAGTAACTCAGTGAAGAGGACTCACAGTGACCACATGACCAGACCAGAGGAGCCAGAGGCAGGCTGGGGTTTTCAGGAAAAACATGGGAGGAGGTCGGGCCACCATATCACCATGTTTGCGTTCTAAGTGCCTGCTTGGGTAATCTAGCGTTTTCATTTCTCAGGTTTTTGCAAATTGAAAATGGACTAAGGTGCTGCTGCTTTTTAAATGATTAATTTGTTCAGATTATTATAGAATGTCCCTTCAATTTAGAAGTTATTAACATGCCAGAACAGTTAATAATGACTCTTTGTTAATTTTCTGCACAGCACAAACCCCTCAGTTTAACCAGTGTCAGGTAGAAGCAATTGAGATGGAAACTCCGAGACGGGCTTTGCAGATGGCAGTTGCAGCTACAATGTCAACAAGGTGTATAGTCCTTAATGGCCGAGGACTCATTTCTTGGCCCTGTTTAAAATACAATTTTCAAAAAAGGTAAAATCATGACTCTCACAGAGACATAAAATGAATACATGTTAAAATTTTTTCTTAATTCATTAATCAATGAGGGAGCACAAACAGATGTTATAACATTTAAAAGAGAATACAAAGAACAGACACACTGGAGCTGACCAACATCAAAAAGAATGAGAAATGGAGGCAAAACGTTTTTTTGTTTTTTAATGGGGGTCAATTGAACTTATCCCAATAGGGAAGAATTTGCATGTCTATAGACAAAAAATTATTTTGCTAATAAATTTTAGTATGAATATGCTCCAAATATCAGATGGGACATACTTGTACTAAAATATGTTTACACGAGAATAAAATTTACCTGGTAATCCTATTTATTATTTTTGCTTTTTTCCCCTATAAATCTACCAACTCTATATGAATTTAGCATTATTATATCAGATCATCTCTAAATCTACTAGATCAATAACCTGCCTACCTCCCCAAAGGGCAAATTTTTATGTGTTCTACCAAACCTACCCCCTGATTTCTATTCCACAGTACAACGTGTGGCACCCTTATCTACTCTTACCAAAAGTCACATTCTCTCTCCATAAACTTATCTAGTTGATTATCAGGGACTATGATTTGGCCTCTAAAATATTCTCAAATTTATGCCATTGTCTTCATGTCTACCACTTATATTTTTAGTCAGGCTCTCGTCCTCTCTAGCCTACGGACTTGCAAATTTCCTAAATTAATTTTTGTTTTCATTTTCTCCCATCCCTCCTATGCATGGTCAACAAGTTATATTTTTGCTTGCTTCCCACAGAAGATGGTTCAAACCTCTTAGCGTCCCCCCTCACAATCTAATTGTGTTCTACTTCTCCGGTCACAATCCTCATTGCCTCCACCCTCATTCTGCTCTAGACATGATAAGCAGTCACAACTCTGAGTCTCTGCACATGCTGTTTGCTGTGCCTGTAATGCTTTTTTCTTCTCTGTCATATTCCCAATTCCTCCTTAAGAGCCTACTTAAATGTAGTCTCCTCTCTCAAGCCTCCCTTCCCTTGTTCCCAACCTTTTTCCTTTCTACCAATTTAATCTTGCTTTTTTGTGCTTTCATTATAACATTATATTATTAAAGTACCTGTCCAAATGTATGGTCGATGATTGTACTGTTTCTGTCTTGCTCACTAGACTGTGAGCATCCCCAAGTTCAGGGATTATGTCTTAGTCATTGTTTTAAATATACAATACCTAGAATAGTGCATGACACATAGAATGCATACAAATCAGAATACGAAGTGGATACTTACAACTCTTTCACCTTCATCAGTAAAAGAAATTGTCACAGAGCCCCTGAAGATGTTGCAGCAAATGGAGGTTATAGGAAGTTAACCAGTTGAAAATGGAATACGGACAAATGTTTATTCTTCTGGTTCACTGGATTGCACACAAATGATCATGCTCACACATATTCCAGCATGAGCAACTGCCTATTTACTGAGGTACAAAAGTCTAGTACAGAATGAAGCTAGAAGGGAACAAATGCTCCTGGAAATGGAAGTCACTCGGTGAGGTTTCAGCACAGCCTGAAGACATAGCAAGTCTAGGAAGCTGGGAGTTCGAAAAGAGCCTGTCTGGCTGTTCTTTATATTCCTGTAAGTCTGTGAGGCACAGATGAAACTCTTCATCGTAATGAGATACATCTGATCACCTTCAACATAACAGCACACTTTTCAACTCTTACAAAATACCTCTGAATACATCCAACTTTTATACTTGTGAACAGTTTCCCTTGTAGAGTTCATTGTCTGGCCATGGCCTATATATGAACCCCCAGCTCTGCCCCCAACAATATCTGAGAAGCCAAGAAGAGAAAAAACTCCTACAAACATAACAGTATTTAGGGCTTTTGCTTTATTTTATTTCTTCCACTAGGACTGCAACTGATGAATTTCTTATATTTAGAATTAAAAATTATGGGTCAAGATGTTCTAGGTGAAACCTGCAGTAGGACCCTTCGGCATGCTTGTTTAAAAAAACGGATTCATGAGCCCAATCTTGAATACCAAAGCAGACAGAATTTGTTAGGATGGAAATCTGCATTTTAAATAAACTCACAGCATATTGTTAAATATAATAAAGATTGAGAGCTGGTGGAACAGACACATGCAACAAAGCAGACCCCATTAGTTGGCACCGGAGGCACTCCATTACGCTGTGAGATGGGTGACCAAAACTCACCTTCAGGAGGCTAGGCCTTCAGACCGTCACTGCAACCACATTCTGGGCAGTCGCTGTTGTGACTGCAGCTGTCCCAACTATTATCTGTGGTCAATGAGGTTCAAAGCTGCTGCTTGTTGGCTTGCTGAATCATTTGAGTTGGCAAGAGAAGTAAGTGATGCTGTGTGTTGAGTTAAGGATAGACATTTTCAAGAGGACAAGACTCTGGAATGAAACCTAAGATGCCCGACATGGAGCAAAGGGTATATTTCTGAAAAGGGGATAAAGTGCATTATGAAGTTTCATGTCACTGAAAGAAAGTGAAATGAGCAAGGCTTTGTTCCTGGAGGCTGGTTAGGTCCTCTTAGACACTCTATGGGAAGTCAAAAAGACCCTCACATTTTTTATATTTGTGTTCAGTGTCTTTAAAGCCTCCTCTTATTACTACAATGCAAATAATTAAACACTTTTTACCCAGCCTTGTATTTAGAGTTAGATATGTTGGCATTTGGAGCATGATGTAAAGAAACGTGACACACAGTCGCGAGCTGGTGCTTTCTTTTCAAGCTTCAGGCTAACACTTGAATCTGTAGCTTTGTTGTTTATCTGAACCTAAAATAGAAAAGACGATTAACAGATTGCACGACTTCTCTCTCTTCCCTCTTCCCTAACCTTGGTGCTCTCCTTCTGGCTGGCTCCAGCCCCTGCACGGACACAGAACTCACCAAGAGCAGCCAGCTTTCCTGCTCTGTCGGGGCATTTCCCTACCTCGCACTCCCTTTCTGACAAACCACTTTAATTTACTCTAAAATATGTCTCAGCTCCAGTCTTAGGGCTCTCAGTATTTTTCATACTTAATATCTTAAGAGGCTAAAACTTTTCCTTTGTGAGTAAACAAACAGCTGAACCACTTGGGGTTTACTTATACATCCTTGAGAAAAGCCCAAGTCTGAGGGAGGCTTGACTTTATTAAGATTGTGGTAGGGCTGTGTAAGTATACCCAATTCAAAATTGGATATGGCGCTATTTCTTTTAATGTTTTCAACCTCTTCAAGATGGATGACAATGTTGCCATTTTGCAGATATATCCAGATTTAGAAAGATTAATTGACTTACCCGAGGCTGTACAGCTGGGGAATAGTGAAATCAGATTTGAATCCCAGTTCTGTACACTCCAAAGCTTATATTCTCTACATCAGCCAACAGACTTGGTAGGAATGGATGATAAATAGGGCCTCTGGAAAGCTGAGAGCTGAGGGCAAATTTATCATAGCTAATCTTCCTTTGCCCTTTAATGACCTAGGTATAACTTAGTTAGGGCCGACCTTGTAGCTACTTCAGGCTTAGGGTGAGTGTGTATGAGAGAAACAGAAACATCCAGGGCATTGGAGAGGAGGGCAGTGAGGAATCCAAAGAGAAGTGCAAGTTAAGGGAAGGAGCAGAGAAACTAACAGGCAACTGTTGTGTACAAGCAGAATAAAAGGTTTATGCTGTGGCCATACATAATAACTAATGATTGGGTAAAAATATATGTTAGAGTCATTTGCTATAATCTGTGAGCCTCCGTCTATTTATTTATTTATTTATTTTCCTTCCTTTTCCATGTAAGAGGAGGGGAGATAGAGAGACAGACTCCTGCATGTGCCCCAGCCAGGATCCACCCAGTGACCCCCGTCTGGGGCTGATGCTCTACCCATCTGGGGCCAACCTCACAACTGAGCTATTTTTAGTGCCTGAGGCAGAGGTTTCATGGAGCCATCCTCAGCACGTGGGCACAATGTGCTCAAACCAATGGAGCCATGGCTGCAGGAGGAGAAAAGAGAGAAAGAAAGGAGATGGTGAGGGGTGGAGAAGCAGATGGTTGCTTCTCCTGTGTGCCCTGACCAAGAATGGACCCTGGGACATTTGCATGCAGGGCCAATGCTCTACCACTGACTGAGCCAACCAGCCAGGGCCCCATGAGCCTCCTTATGGGTATATTATTTACCTCAAAGTAAAAACTAAAAAACTGAATTTTTAGCATTGATTTTTTGTTTTACCTACAAGGAATCAAAAGATATAATTCAGTGATATTCAAACAGACAGAAATCAATGGAATTTTTATCTTTGTTGTTATACTAACATAAGCAGAATTCCTGTGTATAAATCTGGTAAATTGGAGCCACTTGGATGAAGCCAAGTAAAAGATTTGGAGCCTTCCTGCCTGACCTTGTCCCCCTGTCTCCTGGTGACTCCTGAGGCACTCCTTCAGACTTCTGGGGCTCTTAGAAACGTAGGTTGCAAACACGGACTTAGGAGTAATGGAAAGTAATTAGGCTTCAGTCGGCCTGTGTCCCGTGTCTGCTCTATAGTCCGTGACTGTGGGCAGGTCTGCACCTCAGCGCCTCACCCTGAAAGCGAAGATGATGCTGACACCGGATCTGCCAACCTCACAGGGCTGTTGGAACTAGGAAACTGGAGGTCTGTGAAGGTTTGGGGATGCACTGGGAGCACTCATGCACACTCACAGGACTCCGCAGAAGATTTATTACAGTGAAGGAATACAGAGCAAAACCAGCGCAGGAGAAAGGTGTATGGGCCAAAGTTTGGAGGAAACCAGACACAAGCTTCCAAGAATTCTCTCCCTGCGGAGTCACATAGATGGTGCATAATTTCTCCAAAATCAAATTGTAACACCATGTGTGAAGTGCTGCCTATCAGGGAAGCTTAGTAGAAATTCAGTGCCCAAAGTTTTTACTGCAGGCTGGTCACATAGGCACCCTCTGCCGAGCAAGTATTGGAGTTCAGAGTCCCTGATGAAAAGCAGGTGTTCAGCATAAACCACATTGTTTGTACAAATAGGTTACACTCAGTGAGCCAACCTTATGTGAACACAGGTAATTGCTTTTATAAAAGTTTACAGTTGATGATTGAATGAAATGAAAATAATACAAAAATCAAAATAATCTAGTTAAGTTTTAAAGATACTACAGTAAAACATTATTTTGTAAGTTTTTTTCTGTGCACTTTTATTAAAATATGGAAATCTAAGTCTACTTCTTAAGCCTAGCATTTTTGTGTACCAGAAGATAATGAAAATAACTCTAAAAGCTTATATATAAATGAGATAAAATGTGAAGCTGCAATAACAAGCGACTCAATAATAAGGTAGCTTACAAAACGGAGATGTTTATTTCTGTCACACATAACATTTCCAAGGTGAGGGGTTCAGGTGGACAGGGATGCTCTGCCAACTTTAACAGGGGCTCAGCTGGTGGCAGCCCTCCCGTACGCATGAAGTGGTTCTCCACACGTTGTTTTCCAAGTTCTGGTCATTAGAGCTTGAAGGAAGGGTTTAGGAGTGGAAGTCCAAAGCCAGGAATTCTCTCTTTGGCAAATGAAGTGAAAATTGCTCACATAAGTTTTGCTCATAGTGTATTGACTGATAAGAGGATTGGTCATATGGCCACCTGTAGGTGCAAAGGAGGTTGAGAAATATAATCTAGCTGCATGCCTAGGAAGAAGGGACTAATAACTTTTGGTGGACTGTTAGCTATCTTACCCACAGCCCAAAAGAGTTTTCCATCACAGATGTAAACTAGGATATTTAGCACTCTATTTAGAGATTTATGACTTTCTAATTAATATCACATCATATCAAAAAAAAATTTTTTTAGAATTATATCCAAGCTATCAGTATTAAAAGTGCTGTAATAATCTGTAGCATGAGAAGATTTCACAATGGAAAACTCATGATGACAATGAACTGAAATGTTTGAGTCAATACATTTTGTTATTCTTGGTAATTTTACCCCAACTCCATCTGACGTGCTATTTCTCGTGAGCTTGCTCTTTTGAGAAGTGTGTGATGCTCCCTGCTCCACATCATTTCTTAGCTAACGGCTTTCCTCTTGTTGAATACTCTTTTAATCTTCATATTATAATTATGATTTCAAAGTTCAATTGTATATCCTTAATGTAAATCTAGGGAAATTGAAAAATAAACCACCTCATTTCCAGTTTTTATGTTTTACTATATCTGTTATTTTACTTAAGGATATAATATAATATCCAACTCCTTAAGGGTATTACATTTATAATTGAACTGCTTATTTTTATTCCTGACGTGCAAATAGAAGAATTTAGTTTGCTAAGTTTAAAGTTGCATTTTAAAACTATTTAGAAGAGTCTTGTATTATCTTATTATATAATCTCCTATGAATTCTGAGGCTTGGTTTTAAAGTTGGTGTGAGTGAAAAGGGGTAAATGCTAGTTACCGAATACTGGTAAAAAGGGTTCATTTATTTCATTACCTGGAAATGCATAAAAACTGGACATTGGTTGGGCATTTATTTTTTCAGTTCCACATTCTGAGATTTTTGTATGCCACATACACGAACACGCTGTACACATGCATATATATGTGTATGCATATGTATATATTTTCCATTTTACCCGTCTTTCATCTAAATGTAAAATTTCCCGACTTACAGAAAAGTATTCCATTACTAGAAGTATGGTCCTTTATATACAGAGGTGATACCACTATGCACAATGATAAAGAATCCTATTTTGAGCTGTCTCTTGGTGGTGGAGATAGCTTTGTACTGAGTTCTTCTGACTCTCTCCCTGATGAAATGAAGAATAGCCATTCACCAGAAGCCAGATTTGACTTGGGTACAGAGCATGTGGTCAAAGGACAAGATACATTTAACCAATTTATATGTATCAAACCTATGACCTAGGATTCACACAGGAGACTGAGCCAAATTTCTGCAAACAAATAATCCTTCAATACTTTGAATTTAAAGTGTAAATATATATATTTCTCTTCCTCCAAACTCTTGCTAATCTATTATCTCATGGTGGTTTCCTAAAAGTCTAGAAAGTTATGAAGAGAGAAACATAATTAAATCTATTTTTCTTACTCTCTTTATTTTTTATTCTTTTCCTTCTCTCCCTTCTTCCTTTCCTTCCCTTTCCTCCTCTCCCCCTTCCCTCCCTCCCTCCCTCCCTCTTTCTCTCTCTCTCCCTCTTTTTCTTCCTCCCTTCCTTCCTTCCTTCCTTCCTTCCTTCCTTCCTTTTCTTTCTTTCTTTCTTTCTTTCTTTCTTTCTTTCTTTCTTTCTTTTCTTTCTTTTTCTTTTATCTTTATTTCCTTCTTTTGTATTTACATAAATAGAAACCAAAGGGCAGAGATATAAGTAAAATGTTTATAATTCAGATCTACTGGCTGCAAATCCAGAATAATCTCTACCATACAAGGATATAGATGGATATATATATATATATATATATATATATATATATATATATATATATATATATAGTCTCCCTGTGACTTCCACACCCTATAGGAATACATAAGCAAGTGTAATCTTTTCCTTAACAATTTCTAGTCTAGACATCTGAGAACACATATCATGACTTCACCAAGCTTTCTCCTCTCCAAGAAAGCATCTCTATTTCCTACAGCTTTGCTTCTCTATATTTATACTGTATTTTATCCTTGTTGCCCTCCAGATGTACAGAAAAGAACCAGACTCCAGCCCAGAGAACAATGGGTGGTTACTTTCCCTGAGCTGAAAGCCCTGTAAGTGAGGCTTCAGAGCATCTCTGGGGGAAGATGTTAGCATCATTATCCTGCATCTGCCCCAAGATAAGTTACCTACACTTTGTCCACCTCTGTTTTTTCATCTGTTAAATGATGATACTAGAAATAAGTAAAATAATACTGGTGAGTAGTTTGGAACAGTGCCTGACACCTAACTTGTGAGTTGTCATTACATTTATATTTTTGGCAGTCATGCCACACTTAGTACATTCTGAACTTTTAGTTAAGTAAAGACTATGGCCATTTATATACAAACCATGAAACATCAATGTCCCTTCTTTCTTATATATATGTGTGTGTGCAGTTTGTACATGTGTGCATTTGAACCAAAATGAAGGCCACTATCCTTTTTAAATGTATACGATTTATTTTAATATATGTTCCAACCTATTAAGTGTTTTGAATCTCGATAGTATCATCCAAATACCTCATCTCCCTCCCAATCTTCTTTTGTTCTCTGGTGGTTTGCTAGGCATTCCTTTTATGATTTCAGCCTTATTATTGGGGGGGAAAATGTCAAATAAGATGCAAACAATTACAGAGCACTCTAGGTTTACATCATCATCCAGCACACACATATTTTTCTAGTCCATGGTAGTACCAGCTAGTTAATTTCATGTTCATCTAAAATAAGAATGTCCACTTTGCAAGGATTCTATATTGACTCACTACTGAGTATCCATATATTAACACAAGGAAAAGAAGGTTGGTTTGGCATAGCTTGTTTATACAGCAATTTTCTAGTTTGCTCCTTTCTCAATTCTCTTATAATAAATCACATTAAATACATGTGGCATTGGCTATAATATGCACAGTTACCACCATAATTTTGCTTATGGACTTGGCTAGAACCTATAATTTCACTATTTGAGGACTAAATGAAAGTACATGTTTCTGGCTTTTAGCAGAAACTAATTACTATTAATTCAACCATAGGCTTTACTTTACACTTATCACCTACAAAAATTCTCCTTTTTCTTTTCTCAAAAGTCTTCCAGGTCTTCACAGAAAATAATTTACTTTTCTTCATAAACAACCTCAACAAACAAACAGACAAACAAGAAAAGAAAACCAAACCGAAAAGCATGTCCTATCCAGAGACTCCTAAATATTTCTTTGGCATATGCAGGGAGTGAGAAACAGAACCAGGAACATCGAATTTCCTCTCTCTTCAGTTTTCTCCCCAGAGCAACCCTGCATTGCACTGGTCCTTATATCTTTCACAGGAGCGCCTTATCAGTGAGCTTTTGATTACAGCCATCAAATAAGTTCACATGAGACTTCATATGTTTGAACTAACCAACCTCTAAATCGTTTGAGGTTCCTCCGTCATTAATTTGCAGTAATTGTTTTGACATTGTTGATCTCTTAAAACATAAAAAGTATTCCGTAACAATAAAGGGGCTGTGATTTTGTTAAGGATTTGTTACATTTCAAGAGGGAATACAGTATTTTATAAAAAACAAAAAGAACTTTGTCATATTCTATTAAAGCCATCTCCTAACCCCCACTGCAATCGCCTGAGGATTTACACGGCTCCTAATTGCACAGCGTCTACCTTGGATTTTCACGTAATTTAAATGAATGGGTCTTGTACCAAACGTCTCATTTTTAAATTATTCAATGTCTTGTACTTAAATTGCTCAAACTCAATGTTTTGACCTCCTTCCTCAAAGAATCACCTAGTAGGGTAGAAGATTATGAAAAAGGGGAACCCAGCTCTCAGAAAGTTATCAAATTATTCCTTTTTTTTTTTACTTGATTAGTTCATAATCCTATACTAAAATTCTTTTAGAGGGTTTGCTTTAGGAGGAGAAAAATGAATGGATGGGTTGAATAAAAGGGTTTTATCGCTCTAAAAATTTCCCAGAGAGATTAGAAAATGTTTACTACTGCAGCCTTAAAATCTGATATGTCGGGTATGCCCAGCGCTATCTGCATAGGAGGGGAGTCAACTGCCAGATTGTAAACACAGCTTGAGTTGCCTCCTTTCTGACGTTTGAACTAAGCTTAAGTCCTCTTGGGATCCGAATTTAGTTTTGACATAAAGCAGCTCTCTGTTTCAACAAAGGAGAAAAGGAAGTTACTTTATAATGTCTCCTTCTTAACTGATGATCTGCAGGGTGGTCATTTTAATGAACTAAGGTATAGATTTGAGAAAAATATTCAAAAATCAGTGAGAATTTTCGAGTCCCTGGTTTTGGTGAGCTTTATTTAAATGTCTGAAAAATGTTTTCATAGCTCAGTTGGACTGGGATGTGAGGAAGCACAGGCTGGGAGGAGGGGGGTAGTGAGTGTTATTTTCTGGCTGTCCTTAAAGCTGGGTCAAAAAGAAAAAAAGAGAGAAAGAAAAAGAAAACCATGCTTTTGGTCAACTTAAAACATATCCCTTTTCATGTCATACTTTATTCTTTTGAAGCTGCTGGTTCTATTGCCAATCTTTCTTTACATCACCAAGTTCGTTTGCAGTGATTTTTTTTATTGAAATACACAAATAAGAGTGAACAAACATTATTTCGTAAACTGTTATTAATATCAATAACAATTTAATAATAAAATTCAATAATAATAACTGATATTTATTGAGGACTTACTATGTGCCTGACAAGAGCGAGTGTTTTGCCTGTACTCACTCAATTCCTACCACAGGCCCTATTAAAATAGGCTCTGTTCCTATCCTGACATTTCAGATGAGGAAACTGAGGCACAGGCTGGTAAGTAAATGACTCAAGTTGCCTCAGCTTTTAGGCTAGTGCTCTTCCTGTCACATGAGCTTTGATTTCTAGAGACAGTTCTGGCCAGTAATTCACAGGAACGGCATTCCAAGTGGACTAGACTGGAGTCGTGTCCTGCTGTGCTGTCTTGGTGGTACCATAGCAGTCCCCAATAATGATCATTAACAGGGATGTCTGGGGGGAGGGCCCTAGTGGGGAGTGGGGACACAGCTTATCACTGTCCTTGAAGAACTGAAACAAAAGCAGAAACTTCAAGGATAGACACCTGAGAAATGAGTAGGACTTGAATTTTGTCTACTCACTGATTCATTCCGCAAATATTCATTGGACACTTCCAGTTTGCATGCCATTCTCAGCCGAGGGAACAAGAGACTGAACTCAACGGAGAAGGCCCTTCATCTCATGGAGATGACACGGCCTCTTATGCAAAGCTACTTTTCACTCACATCCTCTGGATCTGCAGTTGTCCACAATTCCCTGCTTTAGAGAATGTTTATTCTGTGTTTAGGCTACTTGTCTGGAACCTTCTGCCTATAAACGGCTTTATTTCTGAGGCACAGAACGGGATTGCACACATTCACCCTGTGAAATCAGGGGAGCAAAACGCGGCTGCAGGTTATTTAAACTCTGCACAGAGATACCAGCACAACTTCCATCGTTCTGGGCTCCAGCCCAGGAATGTGCTGATCATGTCCACAGCTCCCAAACTGCATAAAGACCCACATTAAAACAGTAATAACAGAGACATTTAAAAAAAATGTTATAGAGACAGAGCAGGAAGGTTTCTTGAATTAAATCACTTTTATCTAGGCTCATTCGCTTAAGGATGCAATCAACTCACTATTTCAGCACCTTGGGACCAAGAAATGTATTTCAAGATTAATTATAAAATGAATTCTTTAAAATGGAAAAATATACTACTTTCCTATTACTCTTAACAGATTCTAGTTAATGAAGCCTTGAAGCAGTTTAGTGGTTTGACTGCCACCTACTGTTCAGTTTTGGGCACAACTCTCATGTAGCTTAGGCGAGAGGTAAGAAAACTGCCTTGGGCAAACCATTTTTTTTTTAAAGTATTTTACCATATGTGCTGTAATATAATTATTTTTAAAATTCAAGAGACTGAGAGAATGTGATTGATTTGATTTCAAATTACTATATTTGTCTTAGTAGCTTATGATAGTCATCCTGGTTGAAATTTATAAAAATATGCCATAAACATGAATGTATCGACCTGAAAATATCATCTTATGAAGCTGGTATCTGATCTTTAAAACACAAAAGAGATCTCTGTCATCATACTTTTATGCTTACACGGCTTGTGTCAACTTCAAAAATGTAAACACTTCTATCTAAATAAGAAGATGAAGTACTGTACATCCCCAGCTGTTTCAGAATGACCAGGCTTGTGGTAGAAATCTCTTCAGTTAATATTGTAGTCCCAAGATTCTGTTAAATGCTTAGAACTCTGAAGGTAGGATAGGTTAGTGCATTTTCCTCTCATATCTAAACCATTTATTTTAGAGTAATAACTCATTTTCTGGATATTAAAATGCTATTTACTGTTTAAATATAGAATTTTTCTGGAAACTTTATAAATATGTGACCCTAAGATATTTTATTTTTAAACTGTACCTTTTTCAAGCCTTTGTACTAAATTATTCAGGTAAAGAAAAACTGTAAACAGTTTATGTTTTTACTGATGTACAGCATTTATGTGTATGCTTTTGTTTTCAAATGTGTTTGTAGATTGTCTCATTCACACTTAAATCCTATTATATTGATTATGATTTTTAAGGCATCAGAGAAAAACCACCTAGAATATTTTGTCTTTATTAAAATGTGCTTCCTGCAAAAATTGTGTTTCAGGTTTTAATATAAAATGGAGTCAAGAAAGTCTAACATTCTAGAAATCTTTTCAGCTAACATTTTTCTTCTCTACCAGGGACAGGTATAAAGTTGTGGTAGTTTCACTTGTTAAGACAATATTGGTGAAAGACAGCATAAATACCCTATATTATTAATGCCATAATAGTATTTTTTCCTGATATATGAAATAGCAATCTTAGATTAAAAAATCAGTATAGGTTCTGTGATTAGACCTTGCTGTATATAGTTTTACAGATAAACGCACATTGTTTGTGCTTTATGGTACTAATAATATAAAAATAAAACAAAAGTCTTCCATGCAGCTTTATTTACAGTGACACTGATAGAATTGATTGAAATGATGTAAGATGATATTAGGCAACACGGGCAAGTTTGATCAAATATTAGTTTTATAGCCCCCCATGCCAGTGATTCCATCCAATAACAATGACACTAATCCAAAACTAAAGAAAAATAGTTTTACCTAAAATATCGGGGAAGAACCTGAAACAAATAAAATTAAGCTGACCTTTAAATAAATGTCTGTCTATTGATTTAAATCCACTTTTTTTCTTTCTCTGAGCAATGCTGACGGAGCCTGTTAGAATACAAGCATGTATAATAACTTGGACACAACCATTTTTATTTCTTTTGTGTGTCATTACTGAAAGATTGAAGCAAGCTTCACCTAAGGGTAGTGATGCAAAAATAATAGTATCCCAGTCTGGCAGCGCAAGAGCCGAGGCAAACAAGGGCTTCATATTAAAGTGCCTTCTAGGTAGCTGACATGACGCATCTAGTCAGACGTAAATAATGACAGACGGAAACTATCATGAGGTCTGTGAAGCATCAACATACTGCTATCATTTTCTCTATAACCTTGCCTTGCTAGCAGCTCTCAGCCTTACAGGCTGAGAGATCATTTAAAAAGCAAATCCTAATGACTCTGCCCACTGTAACAACAGTCAGAGAGATTGGCATCAATTTGGCTCAGTTTAGAAACTCAGGATAGCAGCCACTGTTGACTTGTTACACCCTAAACTCCAGTTCTCCACAAACTAACCCCACTGCCAATGCTACCCCTTCCCCAAGGCAATTTCTACACCTTGCAAAAAAAAAAAAAAAAAAAAAAAGGATTCTCTCTGATAGGAAAATGGTTCATCTCAGCTATTTGCATGGTACTCTGTGCATAATCTCTTAGGCTGTGTCGAGTTTTCTGGACTAGCTCATTTGGTATAAAATGCTTTAAGTTAACCCCTCCCCTTTTCCATGTGGCACACAATATTTTGTATATATTATGTACACAGGGTAACAGTGGGTAAATTACATCCCAGTGTCCTGTAGCTTAAGACTAACATGGTTATGGTTCAGATAAGCACATCTGTACATGGCTGCCATAATCAATGTGGAATGGCAGAACAATTTTGCAGATGCAGTCCCAGGAAGATTAAAAAAAAAAAAAAAAAAAAGGTATCTTTTCCAGATTCAATAGTCTATTCACCAAGAAACCTGCGATAGAGCAGTCGCACGTTTTATTTGTTAGGACAGTGATGACTTTGCAAGCCGGTGGGAACCGAAGCTGATGTGGAATAGGATAATAGCATTATCACTTTGTAAATCAGCATGTGGCTTTGCTTGGGTGCTGGCAGAAGGGCATGGGATTCTGAGAGCTCTAGCTGGTAACCTGAAAAGGCGAGATCAGACTGCCTAGCTGTGAGTGGAAACGTGTAAGGATAAATTGCCATGAATCTGCTCTGGTGGGTTAAAAAACACATTGCGTCTATGTGTTTTCACTGTTTTATAAGGGGCTGGGAGGTGAATGTATGGCCTGAGTATGTGAGTGAGTGAGTGTGTAAGTGGAGGTGTTAGAAAGCCGAAAAGAATGGGGAAGGATCACAATGGAGAGCTATTGATCTCATTTCACAATGTTTAATCTCCAACTAAACATCTTACTTACCTTGTGTGAAGGAGATGCCAACTTGAACCAAATAATAAACACACAATATTTTAGGGACTTTTGAATTTTGCATGGTAATAAATATTAATGCAGCCTGTGACTCCCAAAGAAAATAGAAGGCACTTAATTCTGTTGTTGATATCAGGTACCGTGCAGGTTGATTTCCCAAGGCGAAAGTGAAAAATGCACTATTTGGACTTAAATTTAGATTTAATAAATAACTAATTTAGGATCTTGTTCTATATGCAAGGATATAATCACAAGGCATTCGTTTTTAAAAGGTTTCATTTATTCTTGTGAGCTTAATTATTGCAAGGAAACTGTGAGCAATTTGTTTTTTTTTACCAGTGTCTGATTTCTGAGAATGGTTATTAAATATTAAATGGATGCATAATTCAGGCAATTAAGAAAGTAATCACACAAAGTAATGTAATGGAAGTTAATTATTACTGCATAAGCAAATAGTTCATTAATGCTTCTAGTTGCTATGGCTGCATTCTTAATACATGCAGAACTGAAGCATGAATCCTCTGTGTATTCAAGGAGCTGGTAAGAAGAGTGATGCTACAGAGAGAGCACCACTAATGCAAACCAGAAGCAAATAAGGCCATATTGACCCCTGGCTTGTCTAAATAAGGTGGGATCATCATTACTTAAGAGAGTTTTATCGAAACTATAACTGCACTAGCTGCTTATAATGTTTTTGGTTTGTAACACAAAATCAAGGATAAACCAAAAGGAATTGAGCTTGTTAAAACAAAAATCATCACTTGTACTTTCCCTGTTGTTTTCTTTTCAAAATCAACTCTTTTGTTAAACAGCTAAAGTCATCATTTGTAACTTAGAAAGACTCCATAGGTTTTTTTTTTTTTCCATAAAAGCATCACAGCTGGTAAAAGACCTTATTTTGTCCTGCTGCGCAACCCCAAGTTAAAATTCTGACATTTCTTTACTAACACTATCTCCCTAAAGCATTATGCTTTGTAAAGACTATTTTATATTAATTCAACACATGTGGGTTCCCGTGCTCTCCTGAGCAGGCCAGGCCGAGCAGAAAGGGGGGAGTGCGCACAGCGGCGAGGATTCCGTCCCGAGCCCCCAGGACCACGCAGGCCTGCCTCCAGAGGAGACCAGCTCCTTAATGGATTTCATTCTTAACTATCCAGAACTTCCCAGAGCTCACCTGCCTCATCTTGTCATAGAATTTCACACAGAGAAAGGCGATTATCTTAGGTCAGGTGCTCTTCCACTATTTTGATTTAGACATTAACTCACCATAATCCTGAGATCACTTGCTTATCTGCGTACGGTATAATCACTATACTCTGCCCACCACCTCTCAGGCTGGAGGCTGTGCTAGGTGGGCACAGTGGAAGCCAGGAGAAATTTCTAGCCATTCCAGGATGGTCACCTCTTTGTTGCTAGTGCTTGATTAGCCATTGGGGGAAGTAGAAAAGATGTACAAGACGGATTCAATCTCTGCTCCAAGAAGCATGAACAGTCCCCTTAGAACAGTGGTTCTTTTCATCTTTTTAGGGGTCATGGAGGTGTTGGACACTCTCATACCTGGGTATTTACATTAAAATTTGCATTTCATTTTAGGGGGCTCATGCTCTCTCTAACCCCACTCATGAGTCTCAGATTTAACACCCTCTCCTCACGACCAGTGTCTTCAAACATACTGAACGATTAGGAGAAAATCTGTGTGGCTTTTTGGCATCTAGACTATAAATACAGCAGAGGGGTAGGTTGGGCCTGAGGTAATTTGGAGAAGGTTTTATGGAGCAAATGAGCCTTGAGCTTGACATTGGAGAATGGATGGTATTTTGAAGCCAAGTCAGAGAATTTCGTGTGGAACAGCATGAACAAAGGAGGAAAGGTAAGACTTCATTTGTTTTTTTATTAACCTATTTATCCACTTAAAAAATATCAAATGCCTACTGAATTATATAATAAAGATAAGGCATAGTTTCCTGAACTCAAATAATTTACAGTCAATAAGTTAGAACCCAATAAGCATATAAATAAATGTCATAAAGAAAATATAATTGTTCTGAGCAAATTCCGAAGAACTGTAGGAGAAGGACAAATTCAGTCAGGGTTTTTCAAAATGCTTGCTATAGTAGCCATGGTTCCATAGAGCATCAATGCAGGAAAACTGTGCATAATATGGGCAGATTTTTGTCACTGTCATGGTCTCACCTTTGGGTTGCATGTCACCAAGTAGAGGAAGGAAGCAGTTTGGGTGAATGGATGGGGTGAGGTCATGAATGCTCTTAACAGGTAAGGGAGTTTGGGCAAATCATGGCTCATCATGAATTTTCTTTAATGTGGTGTTTTAGGAAGGTAGACCTGGCTACAGCTCTGAGGAAATGTTGGAGTGCAGTGGCCCTAGCAGTGGGGAGAACTCACAGGCTTCTGCAGTAATGCATAAGGGCGCCCCCAGGTGACTACTGTTGGTGGATGTGTGGTGAATAAGAGAAGGTGGGCGGTGAAGGAGGCATGGGGATTTCTATTTCAGACTCACCTGCTGGGGCAATGATGGGACATGACTTGTGGGTCACTTTCCACCATTTTTACCCACCAGGAAAGAAGCAGGCATGTACTTATGACAACGGACTTACATGTGCCTCTGCTACTCTCTTCTGAAGAAGCCCCTCAATGTGCTCCATGCTTTGGAGAGCCAGGGTGTGCTTGCCAGCTGTACCATTTATTCCCCATAACACATTTTAGTATCTCCTCACTCAGAGCAGTTGTGGCCACACAATACCTGGTGCATAAGTCCAAATCATTTCTATAAATCTTTGGTTTGGCCTCTATACCAAACTCTGTCAAGGTTCAAGTCCATTTCCTTGAATGGGGCTTGAAGCTTTCAGAATATGGGCACTCTCACATTTAGGAACAAGCTTCGCTTTCAGTATTTGGTTTTATTTTTGTTTTTTGAAGTGAAATCTCCTACATCATCTCATTTGATCTTCATAAGTACAAAAAATTGGAAAGATGTTATCATGAGTTCTATTTTGCAGATGAGACTCAGAGATGAAATGCCTACCTTAAGGTAACCTTGCTAGTAGAAGATAACCCCAAGATTAAAACTTTCTACTTCAAAAGGGTATTGATGTTCCAGACAGCCCTGACTGAAAGGTAGCAGACGTCTGTTTTCTCTGCCCTCATCCATAGATTCACTCCAGGATCTTCAGTTTATTTGATTATTTATTTATTTTTTACAGAGACAGAGAAAGAATAAGAGAGAGGGATAGACAGGGACAGATAGTCAGGAACAGAGATAGATGAGAAGCATCAATCATTAGTTTTTTGTTGTGGCACCTTAGTTGTTCATTGATTGCTTTCTCATATATGCCTTGACTGTGGGGCTACAGCAGACTGAGTAACCCCTTGCTCAAGCCAGCGACCTTGGGTCCAAGCTGGTGAGCTTTGCTCAAACCAGATGAGCCCGCGCTCAAGCTAGCAACCTTGGGGTCTCAAACCGGGGTCCTCCGCATCCCAGTCCGATGCTCTATCCACTGCGCCACTGCCTGGTCAGGCCAGGATCTTCAGTTTAATTCTAACAAACTCAAGTCAGAATCAGGCTGAGTATTCGAAACTGTGAGCTTTGCCTTCATTTCAGAGAATACTTAATTTTGCATTCAACATTAAATTCATTCTTTAATCTTACAGAGATATCTGTTGTGGAAAGTTTGTATTTCAACCTTCCTGAACTGCTTTCACGTCTAAATCAAACATCATTACTTCCTAATTCCTCTACTTGGGGAGCAAATCTCTCATCCCCTTCCAAGTCCTGGCAACTTTAAATGTCAGAACTTATCCCAACAATGCAAATCGGGCACTTGGCTTATTCTTCTGTATATCTAAGTTGCATTGAAAGCCTCAAGGTCGGTGGCTTGGGTTGGGAAAACAGCTGTGTTAGGCTTGCTGGCTAGCGCTTTGCATGATTAGTGCGTGAGCACGTGGCAGCGCCACGTGTGTATAGCCTATGTAAGGCAGTGAGTGCTCATCCTCAAGGGGCATCGCTTCTCCGCCACTGAGAGGGGCCATTTTGCTGTTTGTTCACCTGCTGCTGTGAGCAATGATTTTCCCCTGCCTGTTTGCTCAGTCGCCGTTGCAAGACTCTAATAAACAGGTATGGCCCCATGCTTTCCATCTCCACAGTTCCTCTACTGTCTGCCCAAATCCACTGTGACCCTGCCTGGTCTCAACCACCGGCATTACAGTTTGTTAAACCAACTCTAGAAGTTTCCAGACTTCTAAAGGACCTCCAAGATTTAGCTGCTGCTTCATCACCGATGAGGTGAAATGTTATCAGATGATAGAATTTTGCTGTCATGTTTAACATCGTTATGTCTGCTGCCACAGAACTCTCCTTAAACACATGCCTAATTAGCTGCTAACCAGTTTCATTCACTTCACATTTCTAAATCTTTAAACCCTAAAAAAGCCAGCAGCCGCAATCCAGGCTGAGGATGTGTGTATTGGACATTAAGCTGTTGTAATGGGCCTTTATGATGTCTCTTTAGGACTACGCACAATTCTCTTTTGGCAATCTTTATTGTGATGGGGATGGCAGGCGAGGGGCAGGGTGAAAAGGGAAATCCTCATCCTGTGCGAACTCAGGGCTGGTCTACACAGCTCTCATTAGACAGCGTCTAAGCTCCCAGAGATTGGCTCAGTTCTCACACTGGAGCTCTCGTGTTAACCCTCCGCATCACCACACTGGGAGAAAAACACGCCTTATGGAGACTGATGACTAATTCCCTACATCATGTCTAATGTATCCCAGGGTGCTAACTTCAGCACACCTGCCTCCACTGCCAGTAAGGTAATGAGAGCACTCGTGAGTTACTGGTCACTGACAACATTTATAATACCCTTCAACCTAACATTATTGCCTAGGTCAGTGTGCCGTGTTCACTAGGAGTGGGTGAATTCTGTCACCCTGGGAGCCCTGGTTTTATGGGCAGTTGGTTGGGGAAGTGGTTCAAAACCCTTTATAAATGAGGTGGATGCGTTTGGAAAGGTAGTGGATGTCCCAAGATACCCTGTTAAATTTTGTTACTAATTACATCATCAGGAGGTAATTATAGCACTCTACAGCCAGAGATTTTAAAATCATAACCATCCAGAAAATTTAGCCCATAAAAATGGTGTGCGTTGGCCGGAATAATGGATGGTTGGGGAAAGTGTAAAGGTGGCAGGGGACAGGGAGCTTGGAAATCCAGTTTGCTTGAACTCAGTTAGCACCTAAATCTATTCATAATTGTCACCTTCCAGCCTGCACTACGGAGTGAGTACAGCTGCATTAAGGACACACTTGACACTTTTAGAGAATTTACCTAATTCACTCAGGAATGTATCTAGAATTTTTTTTTTTCTTAAATGAGTCTCTTCTTGGTGGGTTCTTAGAAAACATAGCTGACATTTAGTTTAAAATGAGAAAAGCAATGTGAATTTCCTATGATCAGCATTTCGAGATAATGTTGATTTTTTTACATCAAGTGACTGAAGACCAAGACAATGCAGTGAGGCACAGTGTGCCTGGGCTCTCTTCAGTGTGAGCCTCTTAATCCTGTCTCTATCCCTCTTTGCATTTCTGCCATGAATGAACCACAGTGAGGAGCTTACTGCCTCCTATCCCGAGAGGCTCTCCAGTGGAGTGAGTGAGAATGGGTACTCTGGAATCAGAATCCCATGATTTGCTTTCTGGTTCCTCCAGATTAATTTTGTGTATTACTTAGGATAGCAGTAGTTGCTGTCAGAGAGAAACCCCGCATGGTCAGTGCTTTGACACAATAGAAGTTTATTTCTCACCCATGTATCAATTCAATGCTGGTGTTCTTGGTAAGCAATCTTCATGTTGTGATTTAGAGGTAAGGCTCCTTCATCTTGGGGTTCATGCATCTCCTAGAGCTTCAATACAGTTCCTCTTTAGCATGTAACCAGCAGATTAGTAGAGAGCGTGAAGAAGGCACAGGCAGTAATTACTCAGGCCAAAAAAGACTCATATCCCTTCCACTTGTTTCTGTTGGTGAGGACTACTCACCCGGTGCCACCAAGATGCAAGGGGGAACTAGGAAATATAGTCCCTGCTTGGACAGCTTCATTTTATGAAAGGGGAAGCACAAATTTTGGTGAAAAGTTAGTTGTTCTTGACAACTTGGACAAGATACTTAAATACTCTATACCTCAGTTCAGTTTCTTCTTCTATTATACGGAGACAATCATAGTACTTACTTCATAGGATGATATATGGATTAAATTAGATAATATATAGAGAATGTTTGGCATACAGAAAGCCCTTACTAAAAATTAGCCATTATTTTAATAATTGTTACTGTTGTTGATTTTTCCTTGAGTCACTTTATTAGTACCCAACAGAGATATTCATAATTAATATCTCACACTGCTCTAATTAAAATAACTAGCCAAACAATATGTGATAAAGCTGTGTTTATGTTCTGAACAAAGAGAATCTATTTGATGGGGTATAAAACTACACAGTGTGACAGTCAGACAGTCCCTTAAGGGTATGGAGCCTGTCTGTGAAACCGTGGCCCCGCTCCACTCTCCGCGCACATTCTACGCGCAGAAGGAGGAAAAAGTTCAAGTTTCTCATGACAGAACAGTTTGTCATTTCATTGTCTACATGTTATGTTTTGGTATTGATTTCTACACCATTTCTATTAGAAATTATAGGAAGCTTTTGTCTTTCAGTCTACACCTATATATACTTAAAAGGGCATTTTCAATTGTTGGTGTGAGTCAGTTTTGTTTCATAGAACTATATCATGAAAAGCAATAAGGTCAGTTTTTTCTGCTGCTGAATTCCTCTTTCAGAATAGAGAAAAATTCCATGGTCACCAACCAGAATCCTGGGAAAGTAAAAAGAAATTAATGAGGATAGTTGAGATATGATTTTATACATGGGGGGACATGCTGCAGATTAGAGTGTTATACTTTCTAAAGAGTTGCCTACCTTTATACAGTTTCATAAACCAAACCCAAACCAGACCAAATCACGCCGCATTTGACCCCACCTAATCCAACCCAGCTTGATTGGAAAGCCAAAAGTCAGGACAGTATGATAGAGTTTTTAAGTAACTGGGCTCTGTTAGCAGAATGCCTGGGTTAGAATCTTGGCTTTATTCTTAACTATACCTGAGCAGCCTTTGGCAAGTTGCTTAAACCTTCTAAACCTTAATTTTTTTGTTTTGTTTTTCATCTCTAATTTGGGATAGCTTTACATGTTTAATTGATATAATAGCACAACGCTTGCCACATAATACAGCAAGCACTTATGTGCTATCTTAAGAACTTTTCTTGCATTTACACATTTAATTTTCATAACAGCCCTATTAGGACAAATACCATAATTATTCCTATTTCACCAGTGAGGAAACTGAGGCCTAGAGAGGTTGGATAGTCTACCCAAGACCACTTAGCTAGTGAAGTGGTAAAGTCAAAATTCAAACCCATGCCCTTAACCTCTTTAGTATGTTACAATCATGCTGAATTTCACAGTGCCATGAAACACGGGATGCCTGGACTCTCTCCAGAAGAGCATTTTAGACTTGGTTTTTTACACTAGCTCTGCCCCTCTTTGCATTTCTGCCATGAGAGAACTAGAGATATGAGCTTAGAAATGTTACCCATTATGAACATTCTTATTAAAGGTAGAGGCTGAGAATTTAATTTAGGAATGTTTGATAACATAACTTTTAAATTGGCGATATTATGGGATAAAAGCCTGGAGAACACTTTGCTCATCAATACCTATTGAGTTGGCAAATGAATGAATAAATGAATGAGTTCATGTATGGATGAACACAAATCTTGCATAATCTGAAGCCAGGAATGTGTCTCAGAACCATGCTCTGGAAATCAGCATCAGTGGAAAACATGGACAGTGCTCTACAATGGTGTCACATTCAACATAAAATGATAGTTCTGATGCACTAGATGCATCGAGTCATTGAACCCTCCCAGCTGAGCCTCAGACTCTGGATGGAGGAGGCTGCCAGCCCTTGAGAAGAACTCAGTGTGATGATGGTCCTGTGTCAGTAATGTGCGTGCGTCGGTGGCTTGCCAGGATGCACGCTGGCCCATGTAAAACACATTGTTATCTGACTTTCTAAAGCCACATTTGGTGTTCTATTAGCGGTGAGTAGGAGGCCCGAGTGTCCTCTGTACTATGCTAATTGTTTAAGCATGACAGGTCATTACTTCAGTCAGAGGGTTAATGTATTTTGGGGGGGGGAAGTAGGACACAAACACAATTTTCTAGTTTTTGAGAAGCAATTATAAATAGATGAGAAGACATAAAAGTATTACACATGGGATAGCTTATCAGTAGGACTGAGAAGGCAGCTGGAGCCAGTGCAGCCAAGAGGAGGAGTGGTTCACAGCTGACAAGTATACAGCGATGATTTAAAAATAGCAATGGTAATTCTGCAGCAAAACAGAACAATAAAACCAAGAGTCACAGTGCTCAAAAAAGACATTGGCCCAACACAATGCTCTTTCATTGGGTAAGCTATTTTCATAGCAAACCCAAATTTCAAAATGTCAGCCTGATAAATAGGAGAGATCTGAAAGGATAAAGTCAAGGTGTTTTGTATTAATACTTAAAGAAGAAAAGAAATTTACTTTTGCTTTGAACAACCATTTAGAGCTTTAAGGAAAGAGGATGTTGTGCTTTGAAAAGAGATCAAGTTATATCTTGTCTAGATGCTATTTTAATATATACAAGCATTAAGTAGGTTTAGCTCATATTATGAGGCTCATTTTCCCTCTATAATAGAATGAGTATTGGTTAGAATTTGATAACCATGAAGAGCTATAAAAGTATAAAATAAAATGTCTTACTCCAATTTCCATTTTCTCTGAATATAAGTGTTATCTTGGTATGGTAAGATTAGATAGGATCTACTAGCATCTGGTACAAGATATACCAACTTGGCAGGGTGGTGATGAGCATAGAATTTATAGTTATATATTCCTGGGTTTGAGAACCATTGCCACTTATTGGTAGGTAAACATTGGACACTAATATCTCTAAGGTTCCTTTTCTCATTTCTAAAATGGAATAATTAGGAATATTAATTCTCATTTATAAAATAGGGTAAATTTGAGGCCTAAATTGATGAATTCAAAGCACAATGTGTGAGCAAAATAAATAATAGCTACTATCACGCTACATTTTTCTGCTATTGCACTTGAATCTTTCCAGGGATTGGGCTATGTAGCTTTGAGTTCCCTTGATGTTGTGGGATCTGATTAGATATAAATATGGATATAGATATAGATAAATAGTCCTTTTTTTTTTCTTTTTTACAGGGACAGATTGAGAGTCAGAGAGAGGGATAGATAGGGACAGACAGACAGGAATGGAGAGAGATGAGAAGCATTAATCATCAGTTTTTCGTTGTGAGACCTTAGTTGTTCATTGATTGCTTTCTCATATGTGCCTTGACCGTGGGCCTTCAGCAGACTGAGTAACCCCTTGCTTGAGTCAGGAACCTTGGGTCCAAGCTGGTGAGCTTTTGCTCAAACCAGATGAGCCTACACTCAAGCTCGAACCTGGACCCTCTGCATCCCAGTTCGATGCTCTATCCACTGCACCACTGCCTGGTCAGGCATATAGTCATTCTTTATAGAAACCTCTGTGTAGCTTAAATCAGAGTTCTAAGCAAGGTTTTCTAAGAACAGTGAGTCTTTTAGAAATTAGAAATTTTCATGCTAATTGTTCCTTCTGTTAGGCAAAGATCCTTTTAAAACCAAACTCCGTCTCTGAGGTTAGAAATAAAATCATAACTAATTTCAAGGTTAGGCAAAGTGGCTCGGCTGGCAGGAGCAGTTCAACTTTGTACACCAGCTCTGTCTTGGAGATGCGCTTTTATTTACTAATCATGTGAAAGTAATAAAAAGATTCCTCAGGTTCTTCTTCTTCTTCTTCTTTTTATTCTTCTTTCTTCTTTCTTCTTTCTTCTTCTTTTTCCAAGTGAGAGGAGGGGAGATAGAGAGACAGACTCATGCATGCTTCCAGAAAGGGATCCACCCACAACCCATCCCGCATCTGGGGCTGATGATCTGCACATCTGGGGCCATGCTGGCAACCGAGCTATTTTAGTGCCTGAGGCAGAGGGCTCCATGGAACTATCCTCAGTGCCTGGGGCCAAAGCACTAGAACCAAATTGAACCATGGCTGTAAGAGGAGGGTGGGGGCGAGAAAGAGAGAAATAAGGGGGAGGGGGAGGGTGGAGAAGCAGATGGTTGCTTCTCCTGTGTGCCCTGGCCGGGAATCGAACCTGGGACATCCACATGCCAGGCCGATGCTTCACCAGAGCCAACCATCCAGGGCCTCAGGTTCTGTCTTGTTCTGCTGTAATCCTCAGTGGAAAATGCACCTAGAATTAAATAGGACCCAGAGAGCAGCAGACTGCGGCCCTATCTCAATCTCCTCAGCATTGTTATCTGCTCTGTGATGAGAGAGAGAAAAGCCATCCATAAAATTTCAAGTGAATTAAGCAGTGGCGCAGCTGCCAGAGTCCAGGGCCAATGTCCCACGATATTTTGACATTGATTATGCCTGCCTTAGCTATTGAGTGTCATTCCAGTCAATGGGACTACAAGAGGGAGTTTAAGGGAGCACAGAGAAAAAGTGACCCATGGAAGCACAGGAACGTGGTGGAAGGAAATGCTTAAGAAAGGCTAAGCTAGTCTGGGGTACTCGGGCTGAAGGGCCAGGTTGGGACCCCTACTGAGGAGGGGTAACAGGTATGCCAGACCTTTTCCCTTGCCAAATCTTGCAGTTGTCACAGAAAACCCAAGATAACTTTGCTATTTTTCATCTTACCATCCTTATTTGTGTTGAGTTAATATTAATTATATTTAGAAATTGTTGTTTCAAAGAAATTAGGAAAATAAAAATCACGAGGGTATGGAAGGCAGCGTTAAGCACTCATTCGTGATAATAATGATATTACTTTTACATACTACTTAGTGCTTTTCTATCTATTTTATCTGCCTGGGCCCTTATGAGGATGGGAATGGCAGCCCCCCGTGACAGAGCAGCCTTCCTATCTACCCAGGTCTACCCCCAGAAGTCCCCATGGCCCTCTTCTCTTGTCTCTGTTTTTTAGTCTCTTTTACTGTAACCCCTACCCCAAGTTCTTCTTTTTCCTGTTATCATTAAATTCAGGCATTGAGTTCCATGTGGTTTTACTTTAATAAACCTAGATTAGGAGCTGGGAATTGTTTTCAAGTTCTACAAGTAGAAGGAGGTAAAAAAAAACAATGGCATTTTCTGTTCTAGTCTCAGGTTGAAGCATCTTCAAGATAAGCAAACCTTTCTCCTACAAAAACTGAGAGCACTGAGCATGATGCTGGTGTGTTAGTATGCTAGCTGAGTCTTTGTCTCTCTGCTGAACTTTATCAAATATTCCTAAGATTGTCTACCTTTTAGCATAATTGCAGGCATCTTAATGCTAGAAAGGCACTTTCCCTCTCTTAATCAAAGACTTTTTAATCCAAACATGGCAGGGGCAAGGGTGGTTCTGCTTCTAACACTAGGCCTCCTGCACACGGTCGGGGCTGTGGGCCACACACTTTCCCTGGCTGGGTCACCAGTCATTTGCCCTTTAGTCCACGGGTCTCTCTCCCCACGATCAAAGTTTGAGTGGCAGTGGCAGTGTGACTAATCCTGGGTCAAATGTCCTTGCTCTGCCGTGTGCTTGTGTGGAGTGGTGGATAAGAGTGTGAGTGAGGAGGGCATTCCTGCAGCAGTTTTTGGAGTGGCAGTAGGGAGTCCTGTCTCCCACCAAAACTAATCCAATATAGATTTTTTTTGTGTATTTTTAAATTGAATTTTATTGGGGTGACACTGGTTAACATAATTATACAGGTTTTGAGACTCCTGTGTTCATTGCAGCTTTATTTACAATAGCCAAGATCTGGAAACAGCCCGAGTTCCCATCAGAAGATGAGTGGCACAATAGAATACTACGGGACCATAAAAAAAAAAAAAAAAGGAAATTTTACCTTTTCCAATGTAGAATTTAGATGTTAAGGGTTCATATGTTTGGCAGATAACAGGTGATCAGAGTCTATGACACGGGGACATTTGAGTTTCTAGAGTGGAGGAAAGGGTCAAACCCAACTGGAACAGAAAAATCAGGTTAAAAAAACCTACTAGTTAGCAGAGCAAATCAAACAATCAGATGTTTCTAAGAACCACTGTGGAAATGGTTCTCAAACTTTCGGGTGTGTCACAATTGAGGAGTACTTAGTAAAAATAGTATTTCTAAACCTCATCCAGACATATTGAATGAGACTCCTCTGGAGGTAAGGAGCAGGAATCTACCTTTTCCATAAACTCCATGTGTAATTATGATGAACTGGGTCTGTAGAACTATGAGAAACACTGTAGTATGTAGAGTTGGAGAAGTGATTAGCATAACAATGAAACTAGTTAAATTTAAGCATAGCCTTTATCCAGGGTAGATGTTAAGCACTTTATCCAGGTTGTTTCATTTTAACTTAACAATAGCCCTAATAGTTTGTACTATTTTGCTCATTTTACAGATAGGCACAGAGATATTAAGTAACTTACTTAGATCACACAGCTTGTTAAGTAGTGGGTCCAAGGTGTGTAACCCACACTGCTTCCAGGCTCACGTTCTTAAGCCTAAGCAGAGGGCTCCCTGGGAAGGACAAGGAATCCAAATACTGAAGTTTTCAGCCCTGGGTCTTACTGGAGAATACAGAGCATGGTATTGGTCCCATGGAGAATACAGAGCAAGAAAGATGATTACCACATCCAAAGAGAATGGGATGCTTGAAGATGGAAATACGAATATAATCATAATGGCTAATATGTTCTACCTTAATGTCTTTAAACATTCTAAAATTTGGTCCAAAAACCTTAAAATCGAAAAAAAGAGGGGGTCAAGTTAGCTAAGATTCTTAGAATTCATCCCAGATTCGGCTAATAGCAATCCTCAGACAACAGGATTTATTCTCCCTGCTTTTAACTTGAGGGGGGAGTGTGGACAAATGAAAACCAGACAGAATTTTGTTTTTAAAACACCATCCTCTAGGGCATGTTCTCAGACCAGTACACACGGAACCCAGCATCCCATGTGTTCTTTGTTTGTGTTCACAAACCGCCTAGTGAGACCTGGCATTTGGAAAGATGGTTCACGGCCCTATAAATCACAGCCTTTTACAAATGTTTGTGTATGATGCTGAACTTGTTAAGGAATAAAGATATGTAGTTTGAAACAAAGGTTTAATTTCAGTTGGTCAGAGAATTCAATTAACCAGAGAATCCCACTTGTAGAAAATATAATGCTAGCCCCACCCCTCCTTAATCTATTGTCCTTTCTGTATCTGTGTCAGAGGGAAGTTGGGGGGTGGGGATCTCGGTAGTGATGAGGAGAGATCAGCCGTTGTGATGATACACTTTTGAATGAAAAGGTATAACCAAGTGTTCTTTATATAACAAAATATATCAGTCACCTAGATGAGTTTGAATTCAACACAATAAAAAACAGGAGAATTTCAGAGAAAGAAGACTAGCTTCCAGCAGTCGGAGTGGTGGGTCCCATTAGGAGGCAGAAAGATATACAAAAGTCTTTTTGTACCCATGATCCTTTGATCCTTTATTTTTATAGAAGATAAGACAATAATTTTTCTACTGACCCACAGAATGATTCCTAAGAGAAGCCCAGAAACCACCCTGGATTATAGTGAATTTATAAAGCTGGCAGAAAGCATATATAAAAGGTGATCTTTTTCACTTTACTGTAGATATTACTTTTCATTAAAAAATTCACTTAAATAGTTCCTATCCTACAACCTTAGGAGTTTGAAGAAGCGATATTATGACTATTGTTTCATAGTTGGGAAAGTAGGGGAATGAATCTATTTGGCCTGATCAGTGAGGGTCATAGAGAGGTGAGAGGAACTTAAGAGTCCTTTGCTGCTCTTCACCCATATCTTCCCCATTACCTTAACTTGACTTTTCATTGATCGTCTATCATTAGCAAGGTGGCCTCTAACTATTTTCTGCTTGAAGTGCCATCCCAGTCCCATCTCCACTATAAATAGCATCCTAATCAAGAAAAAATGATTTTGATTAACAGTGAGATCAAGGAAGAATTTTAAAATTTCCTTGAAACAAATGAAAATGAACATACAACAACCCAAAATCTATGGGACACAGCAAAAGCAGTCCTGCAAGGGAAGTTCATAGCATTACAGGCATATCTTAAGAAGCAAATAAAAGCTTAAATAAGCAACCTAACCTTGCATCTAAAATAACTAGAAAAAGAACAACAAATAAAGCCCAGAAGAAGTAGAAGGAAGGAAATAATAAAGATCAGGTGGAAATAAATGACATAAAGGCTAAAAAAAAAAAAATACGAAAGATCAATGAAACCAAGAGCTGGTTCTTTGAAAAGATAAACAAGATTGACGAACCTTTAACCAGACTCATCAAGAAAAAGAGAGAGAGGACCCAAATAAATGAAATTAGAAATGAAAGTGGAAAAGTAACAACACCACAGAAATACTAAGGATTGTAAGAAAATACTATGAAGATCTATATGCCAAAAAAATATTTGACAGCCAAGGTCAGTGATCGGCAAATTCATTAGTCAACAGAGCCAAATATCAACAGTAGAATGACTGAAATTTCTTTTGAGAGCCAAATTTTTAAAACTTAAACTATATAGGTAGGTATAGTCCTTATCGAGGTAGCACCTGTGCATGGTATTTTGTGGAAGAGCCACACTCAAGGGGCCAAAGAGCCGCGTGTGGCTCGCAGGCCGCGGTTTTCCGACCACTGACCTAGGTGAGATGGATAAATTCCTCAAAACACAATCTTCCAATATTCAATCTGGAAGAATCAGAAAACCTAAACAGACCAATTATAACAAATGAAATTGAAACAGTTATCAAAAAACTCCTAGCAAACAAAAGTCCTAGAATGGATGGCTTCCCTGGCGAATTTTACCAAACATTCAAAGAAGAACTAACACTTATCCTTCTCAAGCTATTTCAAAAAGTCAAGAGGAGGGAAGACTTCCAAGATCATTTTATGAGGTAAACATTATCTTTATTCCAAAACCAGGTAAAAACACTACAAAGAAAGAAAACAATAGGCTCATATCTTTGATGAACATAAATACTAAAATTCTCAACAAAATATTAGCAAACCAGATCTAGCAATACATTAAAAAGATCATACATCATGATCAAGTGGGATTTATTCCAGGGAGGCAAAACTGGTACAATATTCACAAATCAATAAATGTGATTCATCACATAAACAAAATGAAGGATAAAAATCAGATGATTATATCAATAGATGTAGAAAAATCCAGCACCCATTTATGATCAAAACTCTCAGCAAAGTAGGAGTTCAGGGAACATACTTCAACATAATAAAGACCATCTGTGACAAACAGAAAACCAACATCATACTCAATGAGCAAAAATCAAAAGCAATGCCCTTAAGATCAGGAATAAGGCAGGGGTGCCCCCTTTCACCACTTATTATTATTATTATTATTATTATTATTATTGTATTTTTCTGAAGAAGTGGGGAGGCAGAGAGACAGACTCCCACATGCACCCAACCAGGATCCACCCGGCATGCCCACCAGGGGGCAATGCTCTGCCAATCTGGGCCATTGCTCTGTTGCAACCAAAGTCATTCTAGCGCTTTAGGTGGAGGCCATGAAGCCATTCTTAGCACCTGAGCCAACTTTGCTTCAATGGAGCCTTGGCTGCAGGAAGAGAAGAGAGAGATAGAAAGAAAGGAGAGGGGAAAGGGTGGAAAAGCAGATGGGTGCTTCTCCTGTGTGCCCTGGCCAGGAATCGAACCCAAGACTTCCACATGCTGGGCCAATGCTATACTGCTGTGCCATCCAGCCAGGGCGACCACTCTTATTCAACATAGTTCTGTAAGTCCTAGCCACAGCAATCAGACAAGAAGAATAAATAAAAGGCATCCAAATTGGAAGGGAAGAAGTAAAAATATTATTTGCTGATGACATGATATTGTACATAGAAGACCTTAAAGTCACAGTCAAAAAACCTACTAGACCTAATAAATGAATTTGGCAAGGTGACAGAATGTAAAATTAATATTCAGAAATCAGTGGCATTTTTATACACCTACAATAAATTGTCAGAAAGATAAATTAGGAAAACAATTCCTGTAACTATGGCAACAACAACAAAATAAAGTACCTAAGAATAAATTTAACCAAAGAGGTAAAAGACTTGTACTTAGAAAATTATAAGACATTGAAAAAAGAAATCAAGAAAGGTACAAACAAGTGGAAGCATATGCCATGTTCATGGATAGAAAGAATAAACATAATTAAAATGTCTATACTACCCAAAACAATCTATAGATTCAATGCAATTCCCATTAAAATACCAATCACATACTTCAAAGATAGAGAACAAATATTCCAAAATTTTCTATGGAACGAAAAAAAGAACCTGGATAGAACCCAGAAATAAACCCATACTTTTATGGTCAATTGATATTTGACAAAGGAGGTAGGACTATACAATGGAGTAAAGACAGTCTCTTTAATAAATGGTTTTGAGAAAATTGGACAGATATACGCAAAAAAAATGAAACTGGACCACCAACTTACAACATTCACAAAAGTAAACTCAAAATGGATAAAAGACTTAAATGTAAGTCATGAAACTACAAACATCTTGGAAGAAAACAGACAGTAAACTCTGATATCTCTTGTACAATATTTTTGCCGATATATTTCCATGAGTTAGTGAAATAAAGGACAAAATAAATAAATGGGACTATATCAAACTAAAAAAGATTTGCACAATGAAAGACACCATTAACAAAATAAAAAGACAACCTACCACAATGGTAGAACATATTTGCCAATATGTCTAATAAGGGGTTAATAACCAAAATTTATAAAGAACTTCTAAAACTCAACACCAGGAGGTAAACAATCCAATTAAAAAATGAGCAAAGGAACTAAATAGACACTTCTCCAAAGAGAATGTACAAATGGCCAAAAAGCATATGAAAAAATGTTCATCATCAGTAATCATCAGAGAAATGCAAATTAAAACCACAATGAGGTACTACCTCACACCTGTCAGAAGGGTGCTCATTAACAAATCAACCCACAGTAAATGCTGGAGAGGGTGCAGAGAAAAGGGAACCCTCATGCACAGCTGGAGGGAATGCAGACTAGTGCAGCCACTGTGGAAAACAGTATGGAGATTCCTCAAAAAATTAAAAATGGAACTGCTCTTTGACCCAGCTATCCCACTTTTAGGAATATATCCTATGAATACAAAATCACTGATACAAAAGAAAAAATGCACCCCCATGTTTATTGCAACATTGTTTACAATAGTCAAGATCTGGAAACAGCCCAAGTGTCCATCAATGGATGAGTGGATTAAAAGCAGTGGTACATATACACAATGGAATACTATGCAACCGTTAAAAAAGGAGGAAATCTTACATTTGGCAATGGCATGGATGGACCTGGAGATTATTATGCTAAGTGAAATAAGCTAGGCAGAGAAAGAAAAATATCATATGACCTCACATGTATGTGAAATCAAATGAACAAAGTGAACTGAGGAACAGAATAGAGGCAGAGGTGGGGTCACAGGGACCAGAGGGACAGCTGTCAGAGGAAAGGGAGATGAGGTGAAGGGATTAGTGAAATTATATATACATAGCACATAGATACAGGTAACAGGACAGCAAGTCCCAGAGGGAAGGGGGAGGAACTTAGGGAGAGGGAGGCAAAGAGGGTATAATCGGGGACATGTGGTTGGGGGGGGTGAGGGTGTTGTATTGAGTGAGACACTTGAATCCATGTTAACATAATAAATTAAAATTTTTAATTAAAAAAAGAAAAGCAATAAAAAAAAGAAAAATGATTTTGAAAAAAGTGATTTCCTGGTCCAGAAAAAATGATTTGCCACTTCTTGTAAAAAGAATTGTAAAAATACAAGTAATTTCACTGTAAAAGTGAACTTTCTTCTTGAAGAGAGAAAAGTAAGAAAGATGGGCAACTACAGGATTTTCACAGAAGTTTTTCACATGGCAGATGCCATGTGCTTGTCTTCCATTTTCAAGGCAAGTTGCCCTTTGTGTGTGTCTCAAAACATCCACTGGGTTTTACTGTCTTTCTCAATGGGAGTTTTTGAGACGCGGGAGAGAAAGAGACTTACTGACCTTTAAAAAGTGGCTGATCCATTTGTAGTCTCTACTGTCTACTTTGCAGTTGCTTCAATATTTCAGTGGAGGTTTTTAATAAAAAGGAGGTTCAGGAGCCACACATTTTCTTTCTGTTTGACCCCTGGGAATTACCATATTTGACCCCTTGGGAGGTATTATAGATGTTCTTTAGTGTTGCTTTACTACATGGTAATCAAATAATAGAGTTTGTTTTGAGTTGGGAAGAAAGTGGTAGCAGTGTAGGAACTATTTGATTTGAAACAACAGAGCCAGGAAGAAATTAATTTTTCTGTGGAGGTGAAATAGACAAGTGAGTCTGTGGACTCATGGCCTTTAGCAATGTACAAATGCCTGCATTTTGTTTGAGAAGGGACTGATTAAAGGCAATGTTGGGTTAAGGGTGTTCATGTCCTCTTGGCTGAGATAAAAGTTATTTCGTTCCCATATCAGAAAATTCTGAAAACAAAACAAAATCTGTTTTCCTTTAAAGTTTACTTTTACTGCTTCACTTTCAATGAAATAACACAGAAGGCCTCTGTGGTGGCCAAAAAATCAAAATAGGACAGTGAGAAGGAGCTGTTCATGACAGTGACCTCCTTTCCCCATCTAACCACCTGGAGAATGATTCCTTGATGATTACAGCTGAGGTATCCAATTCTTTTGAATAATTGCAAAGATAACATCAGAAAAAAACTTAGAAAAGTAACTAGAATGAGGGTGTTGGGATGTCAGAATCATCTAGGTTGATATGACCAGAGTCTAAAAGAATAGAGATGAAGGAAAATAGCAGAAAAATTGCATGAAGATAGAGTTGGCAGTATTTGAAAAGAGACTGAAACGATGAAGGGGTGTAGAAGAGTTAAGGATTTTAATTTTTTTATTTGAAATTCTACAATTGGGCAGCATTGCCCTGTGTGATAGGTAAACAAAAATGAATCTGATGTTTAGTAGCAATTATGATTCACTTTGAGTCTTGAAAATATAATGGTACATATTCATGAGACAATGAGGGCAGAAAGGGACCAGAAAGATCTTTGTTTCATCTATGTCTGTTTCTAGACCTACTTATGGTTCTTGCCGAGCAGTTTATTTGTAGAATGCCTGGAGTGGGATATAAAGCCATTTCTAGCCTCAGATGGAACTAAGCAGTGTAGCATATTTTGAAATATTTCCCAAACGATGTAGCAAAGGCACAAAAAATGTAGCGAAAAGGCATAGGCAAAGTATATTGATCAACCAAATGTTATTGAATGTATTGAGCCAGTGAATAATTCTATTAGAAATAAGGTAAAAAAATATTTCAATGTACAAAGGTTTTCTGAAAATAATATTTTGAATTCAGGCTATTAAAAAAATCCAGACTACTTTCACTTCACTGACAAGAAAAAGAATATTTCTCAACTTTGTTCGCCCACTATTATGTAAAGCTAGAAAGCTAGAAGCTTTACATAATAAAAAATTAAGGCTGTGAAAGTTCCAGCATATTTCTTAGCATAAAGTTAGTACTTTATAAATGTGAATGTGTTGAATCTAAAATTAAGTGAGATTCCCATAGTTTGAGTTTTATCGCTAAGCTATTTTATCCTTTCGGTTGAATGTATATATATATATATAATATATTTCCTTCTAATTGCCCGCATTCTTCTTCTACCTTTCTTAACAGAATCATCTAGCTTCATTGTCGCTATTTCCTCACTTTCTTCCCATCAGGTGGCTTTGTCCCCCACCTTCATTCAAACTCACCTGGAAGAAGTTACTAATTACCAACTCAATGGCAGTTTCCATTTTCATTTTACTAGACCTCACTGTAATTTGTGTGTGTGTGTGTGTGTGTGTGTGTGACAGAGACAGAGAAAGGGACAGATAGGGACAGACAGACAGGAAGGGAGGGAGATGAGAAGCATCAACTCTTTGTTGTGGCATCTGGGTTGCTTGTTGATTGCCTTTTCATATGTGCCTTGACCTGGGGGCTACAGCAGAGTGAGTGACCCCTTGCTCAAGCCAGCAACCTTTGGGCTCAAGCCAGCAACCTTTGGGCTCAAGCCAACTACCATGGGGTCATGTCTATGATCCCACACTCAAGCCAGTGACCCCGTGCTTAAAGCTGGTGAGTCTGGGCTCAAGCCGTTGACCTCAGGGTTTTGAACCTGGGTCCTTAGCATCCCAGTCTGACACTCTATCCACTGTGCCACTGCCTGGACAGGCTGTAATGTTGATACTACTTTTTCTTCCTTGTATCTATATCTACCTTTGGCTTCATGGATATTTTGTCTTCCATTTTCCTCCCAGTCTTTCTGAGTTAATATTTCTGTTTCCTTTGAAAGTTCCACTTCCTCTCTCCAGCCCCTAACCTGCTGTAGTTCCTTATGGATCCATCCTTCTACCCTCTGTTCTGCTCTCTTTCCCCTATTTAAAATTATTTTAGTATCAAAACATCCACGGCTTCAAACCCCACCTTTAGGCCAGTAGTACTAAATCTGCGTATGCAGCTGAGGTCTCTTTTGGGTTCCAGAGGAGCAGTGCCAACTCCCTGGACACCCTCATGGGGATGCCACAGGTAACTCAACATTATCACGTTAGGACCTGAATTCATTCATTTGGCCTTCTACCCCGTAAACTTCTCCTCCTACATTCCCTATTTTGGTGAATGATAACACTACCCTCTCAGTTGCCAAAACCATAAATCTGAGATTCATCCTTAACTCTTTCCTTATGCCTAAATGACATTCAAGTCAGTTCTCAACTATTGTTGATTGTTCTTTCCGTTCCCACTGCTACTTAAGGTCAAGCCCTTATTATTGCAGCCATTTTCATCCTCCTTGCCTCCAGTCTTACCATTCACCCATTGATTGATTGATCCGTTCATTCATTCATTCATTTATTCTCAACACAATTATGAAGTATTTGCTAACAACCAGGCATTATTCTGGGAATGTGGTTCAAGAGGGAAGCATCACAAACCTGGTCTCTGCTCTCATGGAGACTACACTAGAGCCCCAGTGGTCACTTTAAAACCCAAATATAATCATGCCATTCCTTGTTCAGTATCCTTCGGCAGACTCTCAAGCTTCAAGGGTGTGTTTGCCTTTCTTAGAGTGGTGGGGATAGCTTGTGTGAGGCACTGCTCACTGCCTCCCAGAGGAACCTCAATTGCAGCTGAACACAGGGCCACCCAGAGTGCAAGGCATTGTCTTCTAGACTCCTACACAACTAGAGTGGTGGCCATGTGACTCAATCCTGGCAAATGAAATATGAGGCTGCTTACAGTCAGTTAACCTAACCTGAGGGAAGGGTGGCACTTTTTGCCATCTGTTTTTCTTTGTTCCTGTGTCCTGCTATCCAGATATGCAGACTGGAGTCCAGCAGCCATCTAGAACCGTGAGGAAACCTTGAGGAGGTAAAGGATGTATGCTAGAATAGTGAAGCAGAAAGATGGGACCTGGGTCCCTGGCCACACTGTGAACTATGGCGCTCTTTGAGAGCATTACCCACATATCACCACAACTTTGTGTGTGCGTGTGAAATAAAAATACACCTTTATTCTTTTATCTTGAGTAAGCCATTATTATTTGGAGGTTTTATATTATGTGCAGTCAAACTTAACCCGAATAAATGGATTCCCTCAATTCTCCCCCCGACATACACAGACACACAAACTTGGACTTTCATGACTTTGTCCCTGCTGCTCCTTCTGTTTGCAATTCTCTCTCCCTTTGTCTTTAGCCCTTTCATAGTCTAATTCTTACTGCTTTGGTTCAGACATCACCTTTTCAAGGAAGGATCCTTTACTACTCTCTCCCTGTCTGGTCTAGTTGCCCCTTTTATTTGCTTCCTCTGTACACTGTGCTTAAAGCCTTTTTAACCCCAGACCTAATATATTTCTTGTTTCCTTGTCTGAGTTCTCCACTAGCTTGCAAGTTCCTTGAGGGCAGGGACGTAGGTGCCTGTTTGAATGAATAGCTTACATTGTGATTTTTTCCTGTTCCTGCTGCTGATTTCATGGCTAGTCAATGGAAGAAGAAATTTGAACTAATAGAGTTTAATGATTTGACAAAAGATGATCTTAGAAGCAATTTACCTATCTTCCCTTTTCCACGTTATGGAGGGCGGGGGTGACTTCATTTGAGATGGGAGAAACTTGCTGAAGTGTGACCTTTCCCCTGAGAGGAGGGGAAGGATGTCCTGCAGTTCCCCAGGAACTCTTACCAGTCTCCTTGCAGTAGCTCAAACCCGCGCACATGCTCCACACAGTGGGAGTGTCCATCTAGAAACATTTCCCATACTCATGGGCTGGACTGAGCCACCTGTAACCCAGGTCCTCACCCCACCGCTTAAAAGACCAGGATGAATCTGCTTTCTCGCGGAGATGTCCAGCCACTTCAGAGGGCCCCGTGGAACTCTCTTCTACTTCTTTGGCCTCATCTCTTACCAGCGTTTTGCCTTAT
Source organism: Saccopteryx leptura (assembly GCF_036850995.1). Lineage (NCBI taxonomy): Eukaryota > Metazoa > Chordata > Mammalia > Chiroptera > Emballonuridae > Saccopteryx > Saccopteryx leptura. The sequence continues at coordinate 61,631,184 of NC_089509.1, read as the reverse complement.
TTTTGCACACTGAAGTTCGCATCCTTCCCAGGTAGCACATGTTGTCTCTCACCTCCAAACCTCTGCTCCAACTGTTTCCTCTGCCTGGATTGTTCTCTACTTCCTCCTCATAACGATAACTTTACCTATGGCTTAAAGCTTTTAAACCTTGACCCAGGGGTCTTCCTCCTCCCAGAGCTCTTCCCCAGGACCCGCTGGCTCCTCTGTGCTCCCAGGTGCCCTCTGCTCAGCTCACTCATGGCACTTGCCTCAGCATCTGATAAACATCTCCAGTGTGTCTGCACCTCCAAAGGCGGGAACTGCATCTTGTTCATCTCTGAATCTTCCCCGTGCCTGACACATGGCAGGTGCTCAAAAATATTTCATTGAATTAATAAGTAAAATATTGAATGGAAATGCTCTCAGAACCCTGCAATTTACCTTACTGCACAAATTTTCCTTGACTTCCTCTGACAATCCATCATTCTGCCCAGTGGTCGGATTCAAATAATTTAGCAAACCGTTCTCTGCCCTAATGACCATTTTAAGTATAAAAAAAGGATATGCCAAAAGGAAGTTTATTATTTTATTCATTTAATACTAAAAGAGGTACACAAAACTAGATTATGTTATAAAGGTTTTAAAATATTATTGAAAAAATATTAAATAGTACCTGACAAAAGCAATAAAAATGTTATTTAAGATATTTACATATTGCTTCTTGATTGATGTCCTCACTTGCAAATTTTGTTCACTTATGGATGGAATGAACATTACTATGGGAGCTTAGAATACGCTGTTGTGCAGATGAACGTTAAAAAAAGAGTAAAGAGCCCCGGCCAGTTGGCTCAATGGTAGAGTGTCGGCCCAGCGTGTGGATGTCCCAGGTTCAATTCCTGGTCAGGGCACACAGGAGGAGCTCCCATCTGCTTCTCTAACATTCCCCCTCTCCTTTCTATCTCTCTCTCTTCCCCTCCTGCAGCTAGGGCTCCATTGGAGCAAAGTTGGTCCAGGTGCTGAGGATGGTCCCATGGCCTCCACCTCAGGTGCTAGAATGGCTCTGGTTGCAACAGAACAATGTCCTCAGATGGGCAGAGCATCGCCCCCTAGTGGGCATGCTGGGTGGATCCCAGTCAGGTGCATACGGGAGTCTGTCTTTCTGCCTCCCCGCTTCTCACTTCAGAAAAATACAAAAAAAAAAAAAAAAAAAGAGTAAGGAATGTAAATTTGTGATTTCCACATTGGGCAGCTGCCCAGGCAACCACCTTAGAGAGAACCCTGATTACAAGTGCCTTTTTAACAACTGGTTTGCCAAACTCAACAAAAAGTTAGGTATCGGTACTGCCAAACTGGTGCGAACCGGCTGCATCCCACCACTGACTCTGCCCTTTTGCACGTTTCCACATCCTGGATGGGGCTGATGATTTCATCAACTCCGGTGAGAGCTTGGAGTTGCATCTCAGGAACCAGCCCGATGCTGGAGGAGCTGGGGCCAAATGGAAAGTTTTAATAACTGTGAACATTCCCTCCTTGTTCTGAGCATGGCCACAGCTCCCTGTCATGTTAGACCATGTCACAAAGGGACTTGGTGTGGTCACTTCAGCTCCAGAGAGGTATCATTTGCCTGGAGAATAACCTGACCTTCCAGGAACTCCTCCATCTGGGGAAACTGAATCAGCTCATTTAGCAGCTTAGAGGGTCTTGGGGGGAGGTGCCACTGTCTACATGTGTCTGAAACACTTGGCTGCCGCCTCCCCAGACTGGGTTTCCTCCTTCCAGGTGGAAAAGATGCCAGAAAATTACATATGTGGGGGTCACTTGGTGCTCATAAATGGTTACTTACAAACTATGTGATCTTGGATTAGTTACTTAGCGTCTCTTTGCCTTAGACTCCTTATAACAAGCATGACAATGCCCATGTCATAAGGTTATTGGTAGGGCTAAATTATATAAATTATGTAAAGAGTACTACTGCACAGGCAAGATCCACAGTAAGTGCTTAAAAATGTCAGCTGATATGATTATTATTATAATAATATTGGTTGGTGGTGTTTACCAAGAACCAATCTTCAGATGAGAACTCAGAGAGAAAAATGTTCTGGAGGGAAACTGAGCTGAAAATGTAAACTATAGTGTCTGTGTTGAAGAATCATTTCATTAAGGAAAAACATGTCTCATGTCATTTAATAATCTAAAACAAAACAAAAACCAGAGGGTGCATGAAAATTTGAATCTGACTTTTCATGTGCTATGATTATTATTACTTTTTAAAAAATCTTCCCTTTCTGTGCTGTCACTAAATTCCCTGTGCACACGTTACCTCTTGGGTCCCTCGTGCTGATTTGGCTCACCTCCTCTGACCTCACTTCCAGGTCCCTCTGGCCTGCCTATTTTGGGGAAGTGGCGGTCGCTTTCTCCCTTCCCCAGGGATATCACTCCTCTTTTCACAGAGGAAGTTCTGACTAAAATGGCTCCCTGTTTCTTTTAAGTACTAAGCTCTCTTGCCTACTTGAGAAGAAGTAGCTGGCATCATCTTTCTAGTCAAAGAATGATATTTTCTCCTAAGGAAGCTTAAAATGGATCAAAGGGCAGGTGCAAGTAGAGCCAGGAAATACTCTATGTTCAAAGAAACCTCAACAGGAGGGAGGCCTGGGCCCTAGGTGTGGATAAGTGATCGTTGCATCAGCTTTGCTTTGCACTCACTTGAGCACATTTCCTCGTTTGCCTCTTACCTCTCTGCCCACTGCTTCTCCTTATGCTTTGCTGGCTTCTCTTCCTCTGCTGGTCCTTCAAGGCTCGTGTTCCTCAGGGCTCTGTTCATGAGCCTGAGCTCTCCCGCTGCACTTCCCCTTGACAATCTCAGCCAGCCAAGGGCATCAGGAACCAGCTCTGTCTCCCAAGCTCCAGACAAATACACGCAACTGCCTTCTGGATAGTTTCTTCTTGGATATCCCACACACAGGTCAGTCGAACTCAATGTAACCGAGATCATAGCTATAGTTTTTCCTCCTTCCTCAGACTTGCTTCTCCCTCTCTGTCTTGGCAAGTGGCACCACTTCTCAAGCCATTACTGGGGAGCAGCCTGAAAGTTGACCTTTTCTCTCTCCCTCCCTGCCCATTCAGTCAATCACTAATTCCCAACAACTCCCCTAGTTCTGGTGGACATCCTCACAGACACCGTCCTAGTGACCCTCCCTGGGGCCAGTGCTTGTTTCAATCGGCAGCTTGCTGGATAGTCTACACCAGGGGTCCCCAAACTTTTTACACAGGGGGCCAGTTCACTGTCCCTCAGACCGTTGGAGGGCCGGACTATTAAAAAAAAAACTATGAACAAATCCCTATGCACACTGCACATATCTTATTTTAAAGTAAAAAACAAAATGGGAACAAATACAATATTTAAAATAAAGAACAAGTAAATTTTTTTTTTTAATTTTTTTTTTGTATTTTTCTGAAGCTGGAAACGGGGAGAGACAGTCAGACAGACTCCCGCATGCGCCCAACCGGGATCCACCCGGCACGCCCACCAGGGGCGATGCTCTGCCCACCAGGGGGCGATGCTCTGCCCCTCTGGGGCGTCGCTCTGCTGCGACCAGAGCCACTCTAGCGCCTGGGGCAGAGGCCAAGGAGCCATCCCCAGCGCCCGGGCCATCTTTGCTCCAATGGAGCCTTGGCTGCGGGAGGGGAAGAGAGAGACAGAGAGGAAGGAGGGGGTGGGGATGGAGAAGCAAACGGGCGCTTCTCCTATGTGCCCTGGCCGGGAATCGAACCCGGGTCCCCCGCACACCAGGCCGACGCTCTATCGCTGAGCCAACCGGCCAGGGCCAAGAACAAGTAAATTTAAATCAACAAACTGACCAATATTTCAATGGGAACTATGCTCCTCTCACTGACCACCAATGAAAGAGGTGCCCCATCCGGAAGTGCTGCGAGGGCCGGATAAATGGCCTCAGGGGGCCGCATGTGGCCCGCGGGCCGTAGTTTGGGGACCCCTGGTCTACACTGAAACTCCACCTGATAGAACACCCTCCTATTGCCTTAGGCATCTAAACAGGCTCTGAAGCCATGACCTTAGTCTAGCTGCTCGCTGCATCTCTGCACAGCCTTCTTACAAAGGGAGCTCCAGTCACACCGAGCTTTCATTCAGTTCCTCAAATGTCCCCAAACGTTTTCTTACCTTTGCACATGGTAGCCCCTCTGCCCCTAACACTCCCCCAGCCCTTGATGTCTGGCTCCCCTTGGCTCCTCCTTTACCTCCCAATCTAAACACCACTCTCTCTAGGAGCCCCTCCCTGGCCCTGTGTGTGACTACATCCTCTGCTCAGTGTTCCCGCAGCTTGCTCTGTTCCCACCACCACGTACCGCATCACAGCTGGCACCACTACTTGTTCAAGGTTTGCACTGCTTCATAGTGCTGGGCAGCAGGGAACGTGCCTAGCATCTTCAGTTGTATTCTCATTAATTGGCATGCCAGGCATTCATTCATAAATACTTACTGAATATTTAAATACATAAATATATAAATACATACATACATACATACATACATAAAAAGGCCTTGGCCAGTTGGCTCAGTAGTAGAGCATTGGCCCAGCATGTGAAAGTCTCAGGTTCAATTCTGGGTCAGGGCACACAGGAGAAGAGACCATATGCTTCTCTACCCCTCACCTTCTCTCTCTCTCTTTCTCTCCCTATCTCCTTTCCCCTTCCCCCAAAGCCATGGCTCAAATGGTTTGAACATGTTGGCTCCAGGCACTAAGGATGCCTCCCATGGCCTAGCCTCAGGTGCTGAAATAGCTCAGTTGCTGAGCAGTAGAGTAGTGGCCCCAGATGGACAGAGCATTGCCTTGTAGGGGGCTGGCCGGGTGGATCCTGGCCAGGGAACATGTGGGAGTCTGTCTCTCTCCCTCCTTGCCTCTCACTTAATAAAACTAACTAACTAACTAAATTAATTAATTAACTTAAAAAAATTTCCTGACCATTAATAAGATTGAACCATTTTGGTATGTATTTATTGCTCATTTTTTTATTAGTTTTATTTCATATTTTTGGCTTATTTTTTTGTTAGTTATTGTAAGAACATTTTATAAATTGAGTATTTTTATTTTTTGTATGTTATAAATAATTTTCTAATTTATTTTTTACTTTTGGTGATTTTTTTTTTCTTATAAATAAAGGTTTTAAATTGTTACATACTTAAATTGGTCAATCCTTGTGAGGATTGAAAGGGCTCGCATGCAGGTACACGTCTGCCCAAGCAGAGCCTGGAAGCTCACCTGAGGCATTTCTTCTGCAGGGTGATGCGGACAGTTATGCCTATGAGGAAATAGTCATCATTTCTTTTGTTATAACATTCTGAAGTTTTACAGGGGCTTTTTTTCCCCCCAAAATATATATAAGAATAACTATTAGACTTTCACTTCCTAAACATTTAATAGATGTATTTTTCTCCATTCTTCCTACTTAGTAAAATTAAAACCCCTGGAAATTACATAAAAATTAAACAAAAGACTCAGAAAGGTGGAAAGAAGAAGGCAGACTGTCTAGAGTTCTTACTGCCCCGAGAACAACATAGTGGTGAGTTCCTGGGTATCTTTTGCCTCATGTATTCCAATGAGGAACACATGAGAAAAAAACCATTGAAGAAGCCATTGCAACCCAGAAACACCCAGGGGCACAGACAGAAACAGCACACCCAAAAGCCGGTTCTCTTTAGCTAAAGGACCACAGAAAAGGCAATCTGCCAGGCAGAAAACATTTAGACAATAACCACTATAGTAAAACATCCAGAGAAAACTGTGGCCACACTGCCACCTATGCTGGGCAAGGCCAGGTTGAGGGTAACTTCTGCCCACCTGAGGCTGTAACAAGGAACCCAATCCTCTTCTCTCCTGCTGGGGTGGTGAGACTCTTTGAGGTCTCTTGCACCGCAGCATCAGTAGAGACCACGTGGGGAGATGGGACTTTCACTCTTCCCAGCAATAATGAGGCATCCCTTCCTCTTCACTCTGACAGTGTCAGAGCAAACCAATTGGAGAATCAGGAATTTCAGCGTCAGACCAGTGGTGATGAGGCTATCCCCACTGCAGTATAGGGTGAGGCTTCATGGAGAGTTGGAACTCTCATTCCCACTCAACAGCATCAAGGAGCCAGACATCCCTCTGGTGTCAGTGGAGATCAAGTGACAAACCTAGACCTCTACCTCTGCTTGGCAGTAATGAGGCATCCTCTATCAGAGTGGTGCCAGAAAAAGCCAGGTGAAGCAGAAAGTTTAAATAAGATCTAGAGTCTCCTGATTTAATATGCAAATGTTCAGACCTCAGTTGAAAATCACTGTTCATACCAAGAATCAGAAAGATCTCAATCTGAGTGGAGGAAAAATAAAACATAAATAGATATCATATTCATTTCCTAGGGTTGCTGTAACATGTTACCACAAACTTGACATAAAACAACAGAAATTTGTTCTCTCACAGTTCTGAAGACCAGAAATCCAAAATTAAGGTTTCTGCAGGGCTGACCCTCCTTCAAAGGCTCGAGGGGAAATTCTGTTTCTTGCTTCTTCCAGCTTCTGGTGACTCCAGGTATTTCTTGGTTTAGAGCTGCATCACTCTAATCTCTGCCTCATGGACACATTGCCTCCTCCTCTGTATTTTCTTATAAGGATACCTATCATTGGCTTTAAGACCTGCTCAGATAATGCAGGATGATCCCCTCAGTTCAAGACCCTTAATGGCATCTGCAAAGACCTTTTACCAAATAAGGTAACATTCACAATTCCCAAGGGTTATTATGTAAATATGTTTTTTGGGGGTCACCATTCAACCCACTATGGATATCAATACTGAGATAACAGATGTTCGAATTAACAGACAAATATTTTAAAGTGGCCATGATAAAAACAAATACTTCAATGAGCAATTTTGAACATACTTGAAACAAATGGGAAAATAGAAACTCCCACCAAGAAATAGAAAAATTTAGAACAATAGAACAAATGATATGGAAATAAAAAGCTTAGTGATGGGCTCAACAGAAGAATGGAGGGAACAAAGAACAGAACCAATAAACTAGAAAACAGAGAAGTATAAGTGGCCTAATCTGAACAATAGAGAGAAAACAGATTTAAAAAATACCCTAAACAGAGACTTGGGGAGTTGTTGGATTGTAACAAAATATCTAACATTCATGTCATTGGAGTTCCAGAAGGAAAGGAGAAAGAGGTCTAGGCTAAAAAAGTATGCAAAGAAATAATGACCAACAACTTCTCAAATTTGGTAGCAGACATAAACCTACAGATTCAAAAAGCTAAGAGACCCCAAACAAGATAAAACTGAAGAAATCCATGCCAAGATGTATCATAATTAAATATCTGAAAACTAAAGACAAAGAAAAAGTCTTGAAATCAGCCAGAGAAAACAGTATCCTACCTATAAGATAAAGGCAATGCAGATGGTATTGTATTTTTCATCATAAACCATGAAGAACAAACTGTCACAATATTTTTCAAGTGCTAAAGGAAAACTGTCAATCCAGAATTCTAAACTTGGTGAAAATACTCTTGAACAATAAAGGAGGGTGGGGGGCTGGCCAGTGGCTCAGTGGATAGAGCATTGGCCTGGCATATAAACATCTCAGGTTTGATTCCCATTCAGGGAACACAGGAGAAGCTGCCATCTGCTTCTCCCCCTCCTCCTCTTCCCTTCTCTCTCTCTTCCCCTCCAGCAGCCAGTAGCCTGATTGGCTCGAGTATGGCCCTAGGCCTTGAGGCACATCAGCCTCAGGTGCTAAAAATAGCTCGGTACTTGGAGCATTGGCCCTAGATGGGGTTGCCAGATGGATTCCAGTTGGGGTGCCTATGGGAGTCTGTCTTTCTATCTACCCTCCTCTGACTGAAAAAAGAAAAAGAAAAGGAAGAAAGGGAATCAAGATATTCTCAGATGAAGGAAAACTAAATTTGTGTTCAGAAGGCTTACTTTAAAAGAATGGCTAAAAAAAGTTCTCTAAGCAGAAAGAAAACAATGAAAGAAGAAGCTTTGGAACATCAGAAAGGAAGGAAGGAAGGAAGGAAGGAAGGAAGGAAGGAAGGAAGGAAGGAAGGAAGGAAGGAAGGAAGGAAGGAAGGAAGGAAGGAGAAAGAAAGAAAGAAAGAAAGAAAGAAAGAAAGAAAGAAAGAAAGAAAGAAAGAAAGAAAGAGAAAGAAAAGAAAGAAAAAGAAAGAAAAAGAAAGAAAAAGAAAGAAAAAGAAAGAAAGAAAGAAAGAAAGAGAAAGAAAAGAAAGAAAAAAGAAAGAAAGAAAAAGAAAGAAAGAAAGAAAGAGAAAGAAAAAGAAAGAAAGAAAGAAAGAAAGGAAAGAAAGAAAGAAAGAAAGAGAAAGAAAAGAAAGAAAGAAAGAAAGAAAGAAAGAAAGAAAGAAAGAAAGAAAGAAAGAAAGAAAGAAAGAAAGAAAGAAAGAAAGAAAGAAAGAAAGAAAGAAAGAAAGAAAGAAAATGGTAAGTAAAGATATGGGTAAATACAACAGGCTTTTCTTCTCCTCCTGAATTGTTTAAATTATGTTTGATGGTTGAAACAAAGATCATGCCAATTTCTAATGTTCCCATATATTTAAGACAATTATATTACCAATTGGGGAGATTAAGAAGATGTAAAATTTCTATACCTCACTTAAACTAGTGAAATCATACCACCAGTAAACTCTGATATGTATAATTAAATGCAGTATCTAAAGCAACTGAAAGAGCTATAGAAAAAGATATACTCAAGAAAATGATAAATAAAAATGAAATCTAAAAATATATTTTAAGCCTGATCTGTGGTGGTATAGTGAATAAATTGTTGAACTGGAATGCTGTGGTCGCTGGTTTAAAACCCTGGGCTTGCCTGGTCAAAGCTCCTCCCCTCTTCTCTCTCTCTCTCTCTCTAAAATGAATAAATAAAATCTAAAAAAAGTTTAAAAAATAAAATAAAAATATGCTTTAAGTAAACCACAGAAAAGCAGAAAAATGAAAACTAACCAACTAATAAACAAAAGCAAGAATAAACAAAAATAATAAAAGGATGGATTTAAGCTTTAACAGATCAATAATTACATTAAATATTAATGGCCTAAATATATAAATATACAGAGTGGCAGAGTGGATTAATAAAACATGACCCAACTATATGCTATCTGCAAAAGTTGTACTTCAAATATGTTATGGACAGGTTGCAAGTAAGAGGATGGAAATAAATATGTATTGCAAGCATTAATCAGAAGAGTTGCTATATAGCAACACAGTTGCTGTATTTATGTCAGAGCAAAGAGTATTATTAGAGACAGAGAAGGACACTACATGATAGAAGGGGTCAATTTATGAAACAGACACCATAATGCTCAATGTTTATTCACTAAGGAGTAGAGCTAAAAAATATGTGAAGCAAAAACTAATAGAGCTAAAAGGATAAATTTAAAAATCCACAATTATGGTTGGAAATTTCAACACCTTACACTCAACAATTGATAAAACAATGAGACTGAAAATCATCAAAATGTAGAATAATTAAACAGCATCATCAATCAACAGGATCTAATCAACATTAACAGCACATTCTACCCAACAATAATACAATGTACATTCTTTTCAAGTGCTCTTGGAACACATAACAAGATGAAATCCTGGCCTATAAAAGAAACCTTCACATATTTTAAAGAATTGACATCATAAAGTGTGCCTTTTTGGACCACAATAGAATCAAACTAGAATCAAGAATAGAATGACCATGGAAATTTTATAGCAGTAAATGGGGAAAAGTACATTTACAGTTGTGAGTATGTGAAGCAAAAGTTTATTCTTATATTGCTACTTATTAATTATTGCATTATTTTTCATGCAAACAGCTGTAAACCTTCTTTTGCCCCATCTTGTAATAGACAAGCAGAAAAATCTTAAGTTAGTAAATTGAACTCACACCTTATAAACAGGAAAAGCAAAATAAACTAAAAAATTAAGAGGAAGGAAATAATAGAGTTAAGAGTAAAAATTGATGAAAAAAAAAAACAGAAAAGCAATAAGAAAAATCAATAAATGACAAGAAGAGCTGATTCTTTGAAAAGATTACCTTTAGCAAAACTGACAAAGAAAAAGAGGACACAAATTATTAACTTCAGGAATAAAACAGGGGCTATCACTACAGACCCTACAAATATCAAAGGATAAGGTGATAGAAAAAATGACTCTAAATGCATACAATTTACAACTTAGATAAAATGGGCTGCTTCTGTGAAAAACACAAACCACCACAACTTATCCAATATGAAATAAGTAATTTGAATATCCATGAATCTATATTAAGGAAATTGAATTTATAATTCTAAAATGCCATAAAATGAAATATCCAGGCCTGGATGGCTTCACAAGACAATTCTGTAAAATGTTTAAAGAAGAATTTACACCAATTCTACATAATCTCTCCCAGAAAATGCAAGAAGAAATACTACCTTATTAATTTTATAAAACTAGTAGTACTCTGATAACAAATTAGATAGTCAATCCAAAAAAAAAAAAGAACCCCATAGGCCAATAACCCTCATGAATATAGTTGCAAAAATTTTAAACAAACTATTAATATATAGAATCATACAGAAAAATTTAGTGGTCTTTATTCCAGAGATGCAAGGCTAGTTAATATCAGAAACCACTGTAATATACCATATAAATATATACAAAGAAGAAAAATTACATTATCATATCAACTGATGCATAAAAATCATTTGACAAAATTCAGCAATTGTTTATAATTTTAAAATAGCTCTCAGAAAAATAGGAACACAATGGAACTTCCTCAATTGATAGAGAATATCTACATAAAAACCTATAGCTTACATATTAGTGGTGAGAGGCTGAATGCTTTGCCCCTAAGACTGGGAGTTAGTTAAGGATGTTCTACTCTTGCCACTCTTCTTCAGCACAGCTCTGCAACTTCTAGTCAGGGCAGTAAGACAAGAAAATAACCAATAGCTATGCGTATTAGAAAGAAAGAAATAAAACTGTCTCTATGTACAGATTACATGATTGTCTATGTAGAAAATCCTAAGGCATCTAAAAATAAAGCAAAACTAAAAATGCTTCTAGAGCTATGGTAATAAGTGACTTCAGGAAGTTTGCAGAATAAAAAATAAATGTACAAAAAAAACCAATTTTCTTTCTTTCTTTCTTTCTTTCTTTCTTTCTTTCTTTCTTTCTTTCTTTCTTTCTTTCTTTCTTTCTTTCTTTCTTTCTTTCTTTCTTCCTTCCTTCCTTCCTTCCTTCCTTCCTTCCTTCCTTCCTTCCTTTCTTTCTTTCTTTCTTTCTTTCTTTCTTTCTTTCTTTCTTTCTTTCTTTCTTTCTTTCTTTCTTTCTTTCTTTCTTTCTTTTGTGTGACAGACACAAGGAGAGGGACCAATAGGGACAGACAGACAGGAAGAGAGAGAGAGAGATGAGAAGCATCAATTCTTTGTTGTGGCAGCTTAGTTGTTCATTGATTGCTTTCTCATATGTACCTTGACCAGGGGGCTACAGCAGATGTAGTGACCCCTTGCTCAAGCCAGCGACCTTGGGCTCAAGCTGATGGACTATGCTCAAACCATATGAGCCCCACTCAAGCGGTGACCTCAGGGTTTCAAACCTGGGTCCTCCACATCCTAGTTTGATGCTTTATCCACTGCGCCACCACCTGGTCAGGTCCAATTGTGTTTCTGCGTACTAACAGTGAACACATGGATACTGAAATTAAAAATACAACTTAAAAAACAGGATTTTAATGCCAAAAACTATGCAACACTGAAGAAAGAAGTCAAAGAATAAATAAATGAAGTAATATTCCTTGTATATGAATTGAAAGATTCAACACAGTAAAGATGGTCAGTTCTCTCCAACTTGATATACATGTTTAGTACAATTCCCATAAAAATCCCAGCAAGCCTGACCTTTGGTGGTGCAGTGGATGGAGCGGCTTGGGTCACTGGTTTGAAACCCCATGCTTGCCCACATATGTGAAGCAATCGATGAACAACTCAAGCGAAGTAACAATGAGCTTGCTCCCTCTCACTCTCCCTCCCTCTCTTAAAAGTAAATAAATAAATAAAATCTCTTTTTTTAAAAAGAATCATTAAAAGAAATAATCCAGCAAGATTTTTTGTAGATATAGACAAGATAATTCTGAAATTTATAAAAAGGCAAAGAGACTAAAATAGTTAATTCAATTTTGAAAAAGAAGAATAATTTCAAGAACTATAATATACTTATGGTAATCAACAGTGTATATTATTGGCGGAGGAATAGAAAATGAAACACAATGGGAAGTTCAGAAATAGATTCACACAAATATGCTCAACTGATTTTTGATGAAGATGCAAAAGCTATTCAATGGAGGAAGCACAGCCATTTCAACAATGCAACTGGATATCCACAGGCAAAAAAAAAAAAAAAAAAGGCCTTGACCTATTCTCAATTTACATAAAAATTAGCTCACAATGGTTATGAACTTAAACTGTGAAAGCTAAAACTTAAAAATTTTTAGTAAAAAAAAAAAACAGAAAATCTTCCAGACCCACAGCTAAGCTAAGAGTTCTTTGACTTGACACCAAAAGCATGATTCATAAATAGAAAAATTGAAAAATTGGACTTCAAGGTTGAAAACTCCTTTTCTGAGAAAGAGCCTGTTAAGATAATTAAAAGACAAGTAACAGAGTTAGTAAAAGTATTTGCATATTACATATTCAACAAAGCACAAGTATTTAGAATATATTTTTTAAACTGTCAAATCTCAAACAAACAAAAAATATAATTAGAAAATGGGCGGAAGATATGAAGAGACATTTCACCAAAATGACAACTAAGCTTATGTAAAAATATTCATCATCATTGGTCATTAGGAAAATGTAAATGAAAACCACATTGAGATATCGCTATATGCCCAGCAGAATGTCTAAAATTGACAACACTAAATGCTGGTGAAAATGAATTTTATAGCAGCTTTATTCTGTAATAATGAAAAACTATATGTCCTTCAGTGGGTGAATGGTTAAACTGTGGTGCATTCATATCATAGAATACTACTCAGCAATGAAAAGGAAAAAAACATTGATACAGAATAATTTGGACAAATCTCAAGGGAATTAAGCAGAGTGAAAAATTCTACCCCAAAAAGTTGCATACTACATGATTCCATTTATATAACATTCTTGAAATTTAAAAAAAAAATCACAGAAATGAAGAAATGACTCGTAGATGCCAGGGGTTTTGGAAGGGGTAGGTGGGAGTGAGGTGGGCTGGGTTATAAAGGATAACATTTGGAGTCATTCTGGTGATAGAAACATTCTGTATTTTGACTGTCAACTTCAAATGTCAATATCCTGAATGTGATACTGTACTACTGTTTTGCAAAATGTTACCCTTTTACATCGAATCTCCTTGTATTATTTCTTACAACTCCATGTGAATTTATAATTATGTCAAAATTAAAATATAATTAAAAACCCATCAAAACCAGATTTTAAAATTGTTTAATACATAGAACATTTAATGTGGGTTGTGTTACTAATAACAGAGCTAAAACAATTTAAGGTTTGAAAATATAAGATGCCTTTGATCCATTTGACTTACTATGTCTATGCGGTAAATTTTTGGATATATTATTCTTTTGTTTTATGTTTTATTTATTTTTGCCTTATTTTATTCCTTTAGGGAAATCATGTTTTAAATATCTGAGAAAGTATAATGCAAAACTTGTAAAAGACTCATGCTTCTTTATAATTCAAGTTACAGTTGGCCTCTCTCTCCCCCACGTTAAATCTATGTTACAGAATTGGGAGAAAAGTGCTCACGGCTTGGAAAAGACTAAGTTCAGATAAATGGTACTCTTGACCACAATGAACCTTAACTTTTTAACAAAATACTTTGTACTGGAAACAAAACACAGAAAAGCCTTCTACAACACTCTTGACTGACATGAATAGGATGATACTTGAAGCAAATCACATCCCCTGTGTGCATCTCAGGGCATAGCTGCTTTATTCTTCAAGGTCCCAAGCTTTGTTTGTGATATTGCTAGTTTAAGTTCAGTAATCAACAAGAACAGGACTAAACCCCACTTTGTTTCACCTGTGCTCCCGTTAGTGAGGCTGGCATGGTGGGCTGCAAGGGTGTGGGCCTTGGGGTCACAGGGTCTGGGTTCAACTCCACCTCTCTCATTTACAAGCTGTGTTTGTTTTGGGAAGGTCAGTTTAACTTCCTGAGCTTAGAATTTTTTATTTGTAACATAAGAAAAATTATATCTTTTACCCAGGATTATGAGAAATAGAGATAAAATATATAAGAAGACCTGTTGTATTATGAGCTCATAAAGTGACCACTCTTACCATCATTATTACTTGGGCTTTGTATATGCTATGCTGGAATCCTGTTTATCTTTGACTTATCTCTCCGACTGGATTGTAAGTGCCTGGAGGGCAGACATGTCACCACGTCACCGCTGTAGCCCTCACATCCCCCAGAATAATATCTTGTACTCAGTGAGGGCTAAGTACAAACGCTAGTTGACAATAAAGATGATGCTATACGTAGATGATGCTGAAGTTCCTTTAACACAGCTGTGCACAAGTTTTAGTGCACTGAAATGAACTAGGGAGCTCAGTAAAATAAATTTCATTCTCCACCTCCTGCCTGATAGAGTCTGATTCCGTTGCCCTAGGAATCTGCATTTTAGCAAGCTCCCTAAGTAATTAGGATGCAAATGGTCCATGTGCTGATTGTATTTAGAGAAATCATGCTTTAGAAAATATACCTGTGTCATGTTGAGAGTTAAGTTGTAAAGAGATACCTATATAATACATAAAGTGGCAACGGATGATTGTTGAAGTGAAAATTTAGTTTGCAGGGTTATTCAAAAAATCTACTGTATCACAGAGGTGCCAACAGATATTATAAAACTAATTAAAACTTACTTTTCAGAAGTTAATTAACATGTTTTATGTCCCAGTTATCTTGGCAAAAAAAAAAAAATGTATATGTACAGGCTGTCTTTTTGGCTTCAACTTGCCAAGAGAAGAGAAAATAGAAATGGAATAAAATGCCCACAGGGCATTAGACTGCAAATAAATTTATCCTGCAACAAAGCATTAATTTATAAAGATAACTGCAATACATCAGGGATATGGTTCATTCTTATTTGGCCCTCAAAACAGGTCTCTTAGTGAGACGTTTTCTTTCTCTAGCTGCTGCTATTTAGGACAAAAGCTTGGAGCCAGTAACAAAATGATTGTACTTTCCACGAGTGCTACCTTAAAGCACTTCTTTTTAGTATTAGGAAGAATTGATATAAAATTAAACAAATAAGAACTGAAGGCAAGAGTTATGTGTTCTTTCACCATAGGAATATAGGGACCATTTAGAAACAGTAAAATAAAAGTGATTTTGTTCTTTATGAGAACAAATAATATAGAAAAGAGCTGTTATTTCCTTTCAATTTTCATCCAAAGACTTCAAAATATTGATTAAGAATAATGCCCATTTTCAAGTGGATAATATGAAAAATATAGGGGAACACCCTGTTAAGCTAGAAAACTGAAAGTAATGATTTTGACCTCATCTCCATGCTGACATTATTTACAAAACTGCTTCTATTAATATATAAATTTTATAAAATAAAATATCAAATCGGTTTACTAAGAAGTCACAGTTCTGTGGCAGGTATTAGTATATATTTGTATATATCCTGCGTGTACTCTAGATTTCAGTGATAATTCAATAGTCCTTGATGTTAACATGGGTTCTATGGTGGAGTGAACTGGCCCCTTTTGTAGGCCATCTCAAGCATCTCCTATCCTGAGAATATGAGAAAAATTGGACTTTGCAAAACGAAAAAAACTATGTTTTTAGAACTTGCTTCTATTCCAACTCTGCAATAATTACAGTAATTACAAAGATAAAGGGTAAAAGTCACAAAGTGCTGGCTGGGACATTCCAGAGCAGGAGAAAGCTTGGCGCCATTTTTATAGTTATGCCTGTTAAGATTTAATAGACGGAAAGTTTCATTAGTGAGCTGTGCTGCAATTAACTTCAAGGAGGTTCCAGACTACTGTATGTTGCTGTTACTGACAGAAAACTCTTTAGATTTTCCTCTCGAAAGAGTGTATTGGATTTTCAACACTTCAATGATAAAAAAAAAAACTAGTAAGAAGCGCAGCTAAAAAATGTTTTATGTAAAGGCTAGTTTTTCTTATCAGAGAATACAAAGCAAAAACAGGCTTTTATTATTTTTTATTTAGTGGACATACCAATTGTGAGTTGTTTTGGGCGATTATATTATTATTATTATTACTATTTTTATTGACACACTGAAGGTACAAATATCTTTGTACTTATTTTCTCCAACTCTCTTCCTAGATCATAACATCATGTTCTAATGGAATTGTGACAAAGTTGGAAACTGTTATTCGTCTAAATCAAAGATTTTTCTGAATCATGTGCTCTACCTTTAATATAAAATACTTGCTCTCGACTCTGACAAGTCGGCAAATGCCAGCGAGTAAAGACCAGGGAATCCAATGGCTTGCTATTATTCAACAGTAGCCAGTCAGATTCCAGGCAGACTTTTGGAGCTTTGAGTCTAGACCACAGAATGAGGTTCATGGGTAAGATTTTTCAGACTCCTCCTCACCGGAGGTTAAGCTGGTGTTCCCCTTTCTACATGCAAACTATTGAAGATCAGCCAAGGTTATTCTCACAAAAGTTACTGCCATGATGTAGGTTTTGTGTCCAGTAGATTTTTTTTCTATCTAGCATGTTATTTAATTTTTCTGTCCTACTATAATATAGCTAAATTGTTATGTTCCTCACTGTTATATTTTCTTGTACCAAACAGCAGATGGCTTTGGCCCTTTTAAATGACTTGAAGAAGGAGACCTGCATTTTATGGCTTTTAAATCCTGTCTTGATATTCATTTTCCCAGTTAAAACCCACCCACCCCCTTTCATTCTACATATGTTTCCATTAATAGGCTGCAGACTTTTTAGGTGTGGTAAGCATGTAACCATGATAAGTACTTTCAGAGACGTGTTCACTTTTTCAGAATGTAAGGATACAGTGTGGTGTTTAGGAACAGTAGTTTTGATTGACAAGCAGTTATGGAGTGCCTGAAAGACTAAAGTTTTAATGACATAGAACTATCCCATAGCAGTGTGTTTGCTGCTGTCCAAGCAGCACAAATGAATCAATGTTCCTCTACTTGAGTGTAAAGTCTGGAAATGGGTGACATATTATTTTACCTTGTATCATGTGGTAATACACTGTGGCTGAATTTTTGGTGATTGGAAGACTTTGGTCTGTCTATTGGACTAAGCGTCTTCTTGAACTTGGAGTGTTTCCCAGAGTACCACCTCCCCTTCAGTAGATGATACTCCATAAGTTCTAGACCCTCCTTATTTTCCTTGTTCTTGAATTCATCAGACCTAGCCACACCATGTCCCAAAATGGAACATGTGTGAAGAATGGAAACACTGTCATGACTGGAAGTCATGCTCAGAGTTGCTGCAATCCCCTAGGGGGTTACAGAACTGGATTCAAACCACGGCACAGGGGCCACACCGGGACAGGTCCCCGCACCTTTCACACACCACGGTTTGTTTCCATCTGATGCTCCAGAAAGGTGGGTTCTGTTTCTTGAGAAACCTCTTTTGGTTTAGTTCTGAGAAAATCATTAATACCTGGATTAAGGTTGGGTCAGAGTTTAAGAGATCAGACTGTTTACTTGGGTTTTATATATTTATGGTTGGTTTTAATTTCTGCTCTTAAACACCAGCAGCAAATTCTTGGAGTTTGTGAAGCATTGCGTCACTTTCTTTATGTCTTCTTGTGACATGGTGTTTTAATCATGCAGCTAGAAATTAGACAGAATTAAAGTCTCTTTGTCACAACTGTTCGAGTATTGACCTCAGGTGCAGTATGTTTGCATGATATTATATAGTTTTTAACTTCTCTGTTAAGCAACTTGTTTGTTTATCAGTTCTCTCACAGGAGGGTAGTTAGAATTAATTAATCTTTAAAATGCAGTTTTAGGCAGTGTAACATTATCAGAACTGGTTTGTGTGTGTCAGATGGATAGCTACACTTTGCATATTTAGCTATCTTTATTGGTCTGCATTCTCATTTGAAGAAACATTTAACTTTTTATAACCAAGGACAGTATAATATACAATACTACTAAGCCTAATATTCAAGAATGTTTTCATACATGTCTTAGTATTAATTAGGGAGCCGTTCTTGTTTGACATGTTTACTTTTAATTCTTAATAGGTTTCCAAGTGGGGTAATGCAGTAAGTACCCAGAAAAACTAACAATTATCTAGTCTAAAGAGCTTTGGATTTCACTGTAAAATTAAAATTGTGGGGAAATTGTGTTTTCATTCTACTCATATTAACCTTTTCTTATCCATATTAGCTAAAGGTTAACTTGTTCTTGCCATTTTTATGAAGTGAGAAGCAGGAACTTTGTCTTTTTATGAAAGGAAGCACAGGAGTGCCAAGCATTCATTAGAGATTGAAATTAGAAGCAACTGTGAGATTAAGTTAGAATGTAGCTCATTGTACCAGTCCAATTTGGACTCTTGTAAGTGCTGATGTTAGGAGGAGTGGATGTATATGAAATTTACCTTCATTTCACTCTGTCTGATGCCAGTAAATGCTGAGGACACAGTGCTGTGACTTCACAGAGGGAAACGCATCTCTCTAGGAGGGTGTCATAGCCCCGGGCACCAGAGCCAGGGGATCTGTTGTAAATGCAGCCCAGTAGCCAAGGAAGATTAATCTGTTTTTTTTTTTCTTTTTCTTTTCTTGGATTTACCACTGTGTTACCAGGTAGCTAACTCAATTTCTTTCTCCGCTTCACACAATTGTGCAATACAGCCAAAGGAAATATTCGTGTCCTCCCAAAATGGCAGAGTGGAGAAGTGTTGTTAGGTTTCCAGGTCTCGTTTCACAGTGACTCCAGGAGCCGGAGCATCTGCAGGGGAGGAGAGGGGCAGGGGCTGGCTCCTGGGGGGAGGTCAGCGCCAGGAACAGCAGCGCTTTGCATGTGCACCTTCTTGGAGGAATCCAAGGAAACAAAAATGGGAAATAACTCCTGTTTATTAGATTTTTAAAAAGTCGATTGAAAACATTTTTTTACCTCCCTAAAGAGAAAAAGAGAACCTCAGTCTTTTAAAACACTAGTCTCTAGTCAGTGGGGTGAACCTTTCTCTAGAATTCATCCCATAATTTCTAAATGAGTGAACAAGAAATAAGAAAGGTATTATACTATTTTATGCTGAATTAACCTCACTATGTACTGCTAAAGATCTATCTCTGGAGACACATCATAAAAACTAAACACTTTTACCACCATGGCAGCATTAAAAAGTATTTCATATTTTACTATTAGGGTGTAAAATTACTAATCAAGGGTGGGAAATGACCAGAAGAAAACAGGAGAAAAAGAGACTCATTGAAACATGCTGAAATATTACCAAGCTTTCATTGAATGCTTTCACTTGTGTTTTTCCCTCATCTTTTAGGGCCAGCACCTTTTAAAAAAAAGGCAATCTGTTTAGAATAATAGAAGGACCATGGTAAACAACTGTTGTAAATGAATGAATTCTATTTTGTCCAACCGGACCATCAAGGCAGAAGAGCTTTTCTGAATGCATCATTGATTTCCATGAAGGCCAAACTTCTTTTAGGTTGTGGACCTCTTCTGTATTGCAGAATTGCTTCCCTCATGCCAACACAAAAATGACCACCCCAGAATTAGGGGAATGATTATGTTGCTCCAGGAAGGAGGGGTAGTGAATTGATGTCTGATTTTCAGTAAAAACAAAGAAGATTGCATTTTGAATTAAAAAAAAAATTCTGGCCCTGGTCGGGTAGTTCAGTTGGTTAAAGTGTTGTCCCTATACACCAATGGTCCCCAACCCCCAGGCACGGACCAGTACCGGTCCATGGGCCATTTGGTACTGGTCCACAGAGAAAGAATAAATAACTTACATTATTTCCATTTTATTTATATTTAAGTCTGAACAATGTTTTATTTTTTAAAAATGACCAGATTCCCTCTGTTACATTTGTCTAAGACTCACTCTTGATGCTTGTCTTGGTCACATGATACATTTATCTGTCCCACCTTAAAAGCCGGTCCATGAAAATATTTTCTGACATTAAATTGGTCCATGGCCCAAAAAAGGTTGGGGTCCACTGTTATACACCAAAGTTGCAGGATCAATACCTGGTCAGGGCATACAAGAATCAACCAATGGCCTGACCAGGTGGTGGTGCAGTAGATAAAGCATCGAACTAGGACACAGAAGACTTAGGTTCAAAACCCCAAGGTCGCTGGCTTGAGCACAGGCTCACCAGCTCGAGCGCAGGATCTCTGGCTTTAGTGTAGAATCATAGACATGACCCTATGGTCACTAGCTTGAGCCCAAAGGTCACTGGCTTGAAGCCCAAGGTCACTGGCTTGAGCCCAAGGTCATTGACCTGAGAAAGGGGTCACTTGCTCTGCTGTAGCCCCCCAGTCAAGGCACATATGAAAAAGTAATCAATGAACAACTAAGGTGCCACAATGAAGATTTGAGGCTTTTCACCTCTCTCCCTTCCTGTCTGCCTGTCCCTATCTGTCCCTCTCTCTGTCTCTTGTCACAAAAAAAAAGAATAAAAAAAGAATCAACCAATGAACCAATGAATGCATACATAACTGGAACAACAGATTGATGCCTCTCTTTTTCTTTCCTTCTCTCTCTCTCTCTTCTCATCCCTGACTCCCTCTCTTCCTTTCACTCTCTCTAAAATCAATAAATAAATTTTAAAAATTAAACCATGCCATATATTTGGCAAACTCAAACCTTCTGGATAATATTCCATAGGTCCTGTGACTCTGTAGTGTTTCTCTAGAAGAACCACCCTTCCCAGAGCGAGTGCTGAAAGTCAGGACACGTACGTTCCATTTTGAGTTCCATTGTGCTGGCTTAGGTAGGCTTCTGAGACCCTCTGATTTTCAATTTTCCCCTCTCCTCCTATGTTCTATTTCTTCTACATATGGCAAGAAAGATTGGAGACTTAAGTGAGGAGATTGGGACCCTTTTCTTCTCAAGAAAGGCAGTCCATTCTCTGAAGTCAGACTGCACAAATTCAAATCTCAATTCCACCATTTATAATACCTTGGTTTTCTCATCTGTAAAGTGAGAACAATAATGGTTTCTATCAAGGAAGGATTAAATAAATTAGCATATGTAAAAGATTTAGGACAGTGCCTGCACAAAGTAAATACCAAAGAAATGCTATTATTATTGTGTGATACTTACTCTTCTAATTCTCAGTGCAAAGACTGCCTCCTCTCGGAGCTTTCCTGGTTCTCCTAGGCAGTGTTGTACTTTGAGCATAATCCCAGTAGAGCAATTTGGTTTTTATTAACAATTTATTTTCATATTGAGTTCCTCACTAGACTGTAAATCCCTTAAAGTAGGGATGAGAGAATAGTGTTTTATTGGTGTATTTCTAATACGAGCACAGTTCCTGGCATTAAGTTGGCATCTAGTGTTCATGGATGAATGAGTG
Organism: Saccopteryx leptura; assembly: GCF_036850995.1. NCBI lineage: Eukaryota > Metazoa > Chordata > Mammalia > Chiroptera > Emballonuridae > Saccopteryx > Saccopteryx leptura. Next base: position 61,609,599 of record NC_089509.1, on the reverse strand, counting down.
AATACATGGATGAATGAATATTTCACTTGTTGTGTCCCAATATGCATTCTCTCTTTCTTTAGCAGTAGAGCCTCCAAATTTCAGTGAGCACCTGGCTGTTCAGCTAATGACCACATTTCCTAGTTAATGACCTCCATTTCAGCGAGGTGTGGCCATGTGATTAAGTTCTGGCATGGGGAGGTACAAGGAGGAGTGGTGTTCCACTTTGGGGTTGTATCCTCATAGGATAGAGGTATATCCTCCATCTTCCCTTTTCCTCCTGCCACTGGCTAGAATGTGGATGTGGTGGTGAAATCTGGAGTAGCCATTCTAGATGATGCAATGGGTAACACTTGTTAAAGACGGGATTTTTTTGAGGATGACAGAGCAACATGATCAACCAATTTCTGGGTTCCTAATGATACAGAGCTGCTGCACCCAACCTTGGATAGTTTATGTTCAAATTTCTCTCTTGTTTGGAGCACTGTTTCACTGTTGTTTATTTGTATATGGGTCTTTGTTTCACCAGCTGAGGCTGTTTACTCATACACTGACCACAGAGTTATATTTACTTGATCACTGTCCTTTGATAATTTTCTCATGCAGATAAAATTGATGAAAATAGATGTGAATTAGATTATTACAGCTGATTGGAATCAAACAAGTATGTGAATTAAATATGGCAACAATGTTATTGGATTAACTATTTTTTAAATATTATTTAAACCTTATTGTCACTCTATTCCCTGTTGCCTAGTGGTTGCTCTGACTGGTGATGGAACAAGAGGGATGAAAGGTGGGACAAAACCCTGGATTACAGGACTGACTACAAAGAGCAGTGCTTATCCTCAGGAGTGTTTCTATTCCAACCTCACTTGGCTGGGCAGGAGGGACAGAGGTTTTGCCCAGATAACTCTCATCTCAGCAAAACAACCTTCCTCCTCACCGGTGGCCCTGTGCTGAGCACTGTGCTTGCTCTGGATAACAAGGGCAACAAAGAAAGAGTAGCTGCCCCTTCTCAGCTTTTCTTATATTTGTAATGAACTCCTTTCAGACCTTCTAAGCAAGAGTTACTTAAAAGAAAACCATGTGGGTCTCTGGATCAGGGATTCAGACTTGATATGTGGTCATAAGGTAACCAGTTTTCAAGCGCTGACAAAAAATTTACCAAGAGATTTACCATGCTGATGTTCCACAGGTTTTTATTGTAAAGGAGAATTATTCTGGGGAAAATGAAAAAGTATAGGAACAGCTTAATGATTATTTCCAGGAAGGTATAGAAAATAGTGATAAAAACATGAATATGCAGATAAATATAGATACAGGTTTAAAACTTTTCATTAACATATACATACAGGACATTGTCTAGACCATAAGTGTACAGCCTTATGTGTACATTTATTATGTTATCATGTAAATAAATACATCATTTTTCATTTTTATGAGAACTAAGCACATCTACTTTACCAGCATACAAATAAAAAATCTGCAACACGTATTTTTAATATCTGGAGCTACATGGGAAAATGCTGAAATATAAATAATATTTCTCATGAATAACAAACATTTTCTCCAGGGTTTCTATAATTTTACATTTGTAAGTTGGAACTAGAAGGAGCTCATATTTTCAGCTGCCTAAATCTTTCAGCTCAAATTTTTAACAGAAATATATAGGAGGAATAGCACACATGTATCCATGGATAATGAGAAGTCAGAGTGATTTATCTCAGCCTCCTTGGCAACCGTCTCTTTGTCAGTTTCACGTATGTTCTCTCTTAGTGCTTCTCCAGTACTTAAGGCAAATTACCTAACCTCTCAAGGCCTCAGTTTTCACAACTGTAGATTGGGAACGATCGCTGTACACAGGATTGTGCTAAGTGAGATCATGTGTAAAGAGAAGTTTAAATGATGTTTGCATGTAGGAAGACATCAATAAATGGTGTTTAGTTATTATTATCACTGCCAATATTGACTAATGCCATAGCCTCTGGGTTTGGGAAAGAAACAGAAATAAGTACATCACTGTATTGAACTATATGATGTTTTTTTTTTTCCTCAGGAAGATGGGATAAGCTCAAAGGGAAATTGCCAAATTTATATCCCTGTCTCATGAAATGTGGTCCCTCCAGCAAGAGGAGATAGTAGAGGTACAGTTTACATGTGGGCTTCTGGTTAGGACTGTCTTTAACTGATGAGTTATCATGTTAGAATTGGTGTAACCCTGAAGAGAATATTCCCAAATTGTCTTAAATGAATGTCATGTAACATTTATTAGAGTCACTGCAACAGGGACGCTTCCCACTTGCTTTGATTTAGTGACATTGCTTCTGGTTAAAAGCCTTAGGTAAGGCCACACACAGTGGCTGGTGATTTGGATAATTAGAAGGAATGGCAGAGGCCTGTCTCTTTACAAGGAAGTTAGCAGTGACACGCAATTAAAGCAAACCATGGGGGGGAAGCCGCGCAGTTCTCAGAATTGTACTGGATTGGCTGAAATCAAACAATATTTACAGAATTCCCTCTCCCACAAAGGACTTCTGCTTGCTTATTGTGAATAAATTATTCCAGAGATAACTATACTATTTTACAAAAAAATCAGAAAAAAAAAAAAAAAAGAACAGTGTAACTCACTCCATTGTTGTATTTCCTATCACCAGTTGGTAAAGCTGTTTATCCACTGGAATCTTTTTTTTTTTTTTTTTTTTTTTTTTTTTTTTATATTTTTTATTTTATTTATTTTTAATGGGGTGACATCAGTAAATCAAGAAACATATATTCAAAGACAACATGTCCAGGTTATCTTAAAGTTCAATTATGTTGCATACCCATCACCCAAAGTCAGATTGACCTGTCACCCTCTATCTAGTTCTCTCTGTGCCCCTCCCCCTCCCCCTTCCCTCTCCCTCTCCTCCCTCCCCCCCGTAACCACCACACTCTTATCAATGTCTCTTGGTTTCACTTTTATGTCCCATCTATGTATGGAAAAATGCAGTTCCTGGTTTTTTCTGATTTACTTATTTCACTCCGTATAATGTTGTCAAGGTCCCACCATTTTGCTATAAATGATCCGATGTCATCATTTCTTATGGCTGAGTAGTATTCCATGGTGTATATGTGCCACATCTTCTTTATCCAGTCATCTATTGATGGGCTTTTTGGTTGTTTCCATGTCCTGGCCACTGTGAACAATGCTGCAATGAACATGGGGCTGCATGTGTCTTTACAAGTCAATGTTTCTGAGTTTTTGGGGTATATACCCAGTAGAGGGATTGCTGGGTCATAAGGTAGTTCTATTTTCAGTTTTTTGAGGAACCACCATACTTTCTTCCATAATGGTTGTACTACTTTACATTCCCACCAACAGTGGATGAGGGTTCCTTTTTCTCCACAGCCTCTCCAACATTTGCTATTACCTGTCTTGTTAATAATAGCTAATCTAACAGGTGTGAGGTGGTATCTCATTGCAGTTTTGATTTGCATTTCTCTAATAACTAAAGAAGATGAGCATCTTTTCATATATCTGTTGGCCATCTGTATTTCTTCCTGGGAGAAGTGTCTGTTCATATCCTCTTCCCATTTTTTTATTGGATTATTTGTTTGTTTGTCGTTGAGTTTTATGAGTTCTTTGTATATTTTGGATATTAGGCCCTTATCTGAGCAGGTGTTTAAAAATATCATTTCCCAATTAGTTGGCTGTCTGTTTATCTTGTTATCAATTTCTCTTGCTGAACAAAAACTTCTTAGTCTGATGTAGTCCCATTCATTAATTTTTGCTTTCACTTCTCTTGCCTGTGGAGTCAAATTCATAAAATGCTCTTTAAAGCCCAGGTCCATGAGTTTGGTACCTATGTCTTCTTCTATGTACTTTATTGTTTCAGGTCTTATGTTTAGATCTTTGATCCATTTTGAGTTAATTTTAGTACAGGGGGACAAACTGTAGTCCAGCTTCATTCTTTTGCATGTGGCTTTCCAGTTTTCCCAGCACCATTTGTTGAAGAGGCTTTCTTTTCTCCATTGTGTGTTGTTGGCCCCTTTGTCAAAAATTATTTGACTATATATATGTGATTTTATTTCTGGGCTTTCTATTCTGTTCCATTGGTCCGAGTGTCTATTTTTATGCCAATACCATGCTGTTTTGATTGTCGTGGCCCTATAATAGAGTTTGAAGTCAGGTATTGTAATGCCCCCAGCTTCGTTCTTTTTCTTTAGGATTGCTTTGGCAATTCGGGGCTTTTTATAGTTCCATATAAATCTGATGATTTTTTGCTCCATTTCTTTAAAAAATGTCATTGGAATTTTGATGGGAATTGCATTAAATTTGTATATCGCTTTGGGTAATATGGCCATCTTAATTATATTTATTCTACCTAACCAAGAACAAGGAATATTCTTCCATCTCATAATGTCTTTTTCGATTTCCCTTAACAATGGTTTATAGTTTTCATTGTATAAGTCTTTTACATTCTTTGTTATGTTTATTCCTAGGTATTTTATTTTTTTTGTTGCAATCGTGAAGGGGATTATTCTTTTGAGTTCATTCTCAAATGTTTCATTGTTGGCATATAGAAAGGCTGTTGACTTCTGTATGTTGATTTTGTATCCTGCGACCTTACTGTATTGGCTTATTTTTTCTAGAAGTATTTTTGATCCACTGGAATCTTGATGAGGCATCTGAACCATAAATTATCATACATTTATTGGGGTGATGTTTTTGTGCTTTAAAAGATGCTTTCACATTCATTACCTATTATGTATGATCTCTGCAACGGTATAACGTGAGGTTAGGCGTCATTGTGATGTCCATGTCAAATGTAAAGGAATGGAGCTGACCTCGGAGAAGACATTGACACAGTTCATTTTTGGTAGAAGCAAGATTCAAACTGTAGCCATGTGACTCAGTGCAATACTCTTTCTGACACAGGCATGGTCTTCTCGAGCATCAGTGTGTGTTCCTGCGTTCTGAGCTCCTCAAGAATATGGTTTTCTTACTCTCCCTGAGACACTATGATGGGCAGAGTCCCTCGGAGAATAAACTGAAAGCTTTAGACTTTGTCCTCCAAAACCCACACAGATGGACACCACATAAAAATTTACATCACCTTCGGGACACCTCATTCTAAAATCTATATAGGAGATAGTTTAGGGTGTGTGGAAAATACCTGCCTGGGGCACCTCACTGTCTCAGGGAAGAAGAGGGAAGTAGAAGCCATAGTACCATAAAAGTTTATTCAGCCCTTAATCGGTACTGGGTGTTACAATGCACGCCTTGAGTTAGTTCAAATCACATACTCTTCAACGCTGATATTACTACTGGATCTATTTTTTAGATGAGAACTCTAAGAACACTACCAGAATTTGAAGCCTGATGGGCACTTTTTACGACCATGCTGCAAAGCCTCCCCGAATGATAACTATCTGTCGGTGTAGGGCTATTTCCCTTGTAGTCCGCCCACGCCTGCATACGGCGGTGTGGTCAGAAAGTGGGAAAGGGGGTATATAGAAGCTTCTCAAGGACAAGAGTTCCTTGGGGAAATGCTTTTTGTGGGAGTGATGGGTTGGAACTGTTGATGGCAGTAGAAATGTGAAGTGTGAAATCGCTGAGATACAGGGATAGAAAAAGAACGGGGCAGCATCCATTGGGTGGTCTGTTTCTCTTGGGATGTGTGTTAGATGGCCAGCTGTTGTATTAATTTTTATAGATTCCACTCTACATTCTCTGGCTAACTTGGCAAATGATTCACAAAGTTACTGAAATGGGGTGAGTAAACTGCTCACAAGCAGAGCTGGAGCTAGGGGAAAGGAAAAGGCAAGGCCTACCTTTGGGGTTTCCTGAGCCATAAATAATAGCCTTGTTGCCATTCCCAACAATATGCTTCTGTCGTTAATTAACTTTTATGGAAAGCTATGGTGTTCATGACTTCGGCCTCTCCCTGCTCTGATCTATGTGGTGTTATGTAGTGTAGACAGCATTGCTCACAGGTGGGATTTGTCTAACGGGGGAATCTGAATGAGCTAATGGGAAATGCCTGCTAATATATAGCATGCCACTGTGTTGGGTGAGTGGGAGGGGAAAGTAGTGATGACACCCTTCCTGTTCCTGCTGATTATTTTTCCAGCACCTACACATGAGGTCAGAATATTCAACTGTTTGTTAGGTTAAATTTTAGGAGTGAGCTCTCTCTGACGTTGATGAGAATGCTGAGCAGTGCCCTTAAGATTCAGTGGTGTGGTGCTCTACACTTGAGAGAGAGAATGATAAAAGTGGAAGGACCTTCTAGAGTCAGAGGGCCAAACAGGGAAATCCAAGTCCAGTCTTTTGAGATGGTCCACATCGGCGTTAAAAAGCCTACCAGAAATTATTTCTCACCTTTGACCTAAAGTCTTTCTGCCTGGTTTCCAGAAGAGAGTTCCTTTAAACATTAACATATTCAATATATCGGACTCACCTAGAGTGCTAGTTAAAACCCAGATTGCTGGGCCCCATCTCAGAGTTTCTTTCCCCCACAGTTTTATTGAGATATTATAGACATATAACATATGTAAATGTAAGTTGTACAATATGGTAATTTGATATGCGTATATATTGCAAAATGATTGTCGCAATAAGGTTAGTTAACATCTCCATCCCCTCATATAATTATGTTTATTTTTGTGTGGTGATGAGTTAAAGATTTACTCTCTTGACAACTTTCAAGTATATAATACAGTATTGTTATTATAATCCCTCTATCTTTTTTATCTTACGGCCAGGAATTTGTATTCTTTGATTAACATCTCTCCATTCCCCCATCCCAAGTCCTGTCAACTGCCATTCTACTCTATATCTATGAGTTCAGCTTTTTTTTAATTCATTTTAGAGAGAGAGAGAGAGAGAGAGAAGGGGGAGGAGCTGGAAGCATCAACTCCCATATGTGCCTTGACCAGGGAAGCCCAGGGTTTCAAACCAGTGACCTCAGTGTTCCAGGTCAATGCTTTTACCCACTGCGCCACCACAGGTCAGGAGAGTTCAGCTTTTTTTTCAGCTTTTTTAAAGGTTATACATATAAATGAGAGCACATGGTATTTGACTTTCTCTATCTGATTTATCTCACTTACCATAATGCCCTCACAGTTCATCCATGTTATGGCAAATGGCAGGATTTTTTTTTTATATGGCTGAATAATATTTTGTTTTGTGTATATATATGCTACATCTTCAGAGTTTCTGATTCAGTAGGTCTAGAGTGGGGCTTGAGAATTTGCACTTGCAACAAGGTGATGCTATTGCTATTTCGGGGACCAACCTTTGGGAACTACTGCTTTAGACTATAATTAAAAAGACTGTAGATAAAACCATGAGTTTGGGAATCCTTTCCACTCCACCTGTCATGGACTGAATTTGTGTCCCTCCCAAATTCATATGTTGAAACCCTCACCTTCAATATATAGGTACTGGAGGAGAGGCCTTTGGAGGTGATGATTAAGTTTAGATGAAGTCATGAGGGTGGGGTTCCCATGATGGGATTAGTGTCCTTATAAGAAAAGGAAGAGAGACCAGAGCTTTCTCTTATTCATGTGAAGATACACACCAGGAAGTGGGTCCTCACCACATCCTGCATCCGCTCAAACCTTGATCTCGGACCTCCCAGCCTCCAGAACTGTGAGAAATAAATGTCAGCGGTTTAAGCCATCCAGTCAGTCGTATTTTTTATAGCAGTTTGAACGGACTAAGGCACTACTCTTTCCTCACTTCTGTGGAAGAGGTAAGGATGCATGATGTTACTTTCTAAAACAAATTCTTTATACAGTGTTTTGTGGTTTTTTTTTTGAAAGATAACTGTATGTGGATAGTCTATATAATCGTTGAATATCTAAGATATTTGCTATACTGGAAACCTCCTTCATCCTAGTTAAATATATATATCCACAAGGCATCCTGTGCAATTAATTGCTCAATATAATTAGTCTAAAGAAGTCAAACCCTGGGACATCAAAAACTTCCAATGGGCAGGAGCACTACAGACTCTGGACACTGCATACAACTTTACTCTTTTAAATGTGAGCAAGGCAGATGGTCATGTGAGGGCATTGGTGCTATATTTATACATAGCCATTCAGGGAACACGCTTTTCCTGAGAGAGGAGATTTTCTCCCATGGTTGGTTACATTACAAACTGTAAGGACTTAACCTCCCATATTGTTTGGAAATCTTGATGCCATTCCTAGGAAGTGTTTAAAACTTTTTAGTTGGGAGACACTAGCCAGGTGTTTCAGTGGATAAAGCATTAACCAGGGATGCCAGAGGTTATGAGTTTGACCCCCAGTCAAGGCACTTAATGAGAATCATTGAGTGCACAACTAAATGGAACAACTAAGTAAATGAGCTGATGCTTCTCTCTCTTCTCTCCCCGCTCCTTTTCTTTCTCTCTTTCTCTCTTTTAAATCAATTGAAAAATTAAAATAAAATAAATTTTAAAAAATCTTTTCAGTTTGGTTATGTTATTGTTTTCTAGGCTACATGCTTCTTGAGGAAAGAACTTTTTGTGTCTCCGATATTTTGAGGATAATCAAAGGTCCAAAACTATTAGGTGAAATACCTTTGGGAAGAAACTGAAGTCTGTGTTAAAAATTAGGTTAGAAATCAATATATGTTTGACATTCTTCGCTGTTGAGTCTAACAATGTGAGATACTTTTTCTCCTTGGCAATGAGGAAGCTCAACAATGCTAGTCTCTCTTTGGAGGAAGGAAATATAGTACTAATTGGGGGAGTATCACCCAGGCCAGCAAAGTCGATTGGAGTTCTGTCTCAAGTGGGTATCAAGGTAAGGATCACATTTGATCTCATGAGAGGTGCCACTTCCAGGCAACAATGGGTCACTCGGGCTTTTTGAGCCAGGCTTTTGAGGCAGACAAGTTCAAACTCATGGGAATGCCGAGCACAAGAGTTGTGCTGACCTGTCTAAGATGTTGATGAATTAATGGCAAGAATTGCTAAGTATAATTTTGATAAAATAAATTTTGTACTGGAAAAAATAATATTGACTTTTTTTCTTAGGCAATTTGAGAACAGAAATAAAAATCCAAAATTCTTATTTTCTAAGTAGTCAGTTCTTTAGCATCAAACTGCATACTATCCCTTTACTGAAAAGAAGAACCAGGGACTGACAAGAAAATGAGAGCTGGACAGAGGCCCACACTGTCAGGAACGGCACATTTCACAGCTGTGAGAGGAAACGTTGGAAGCACTGCATGGCCCGCCCTGTGCACCTGGCCGCAGCAGGGATGGAATTTGGGACTTGGCAAATGTTCTGGTTTCTTCCGTGTTGCAGTGGCTGAAGCATGTCTTGGAGAGGCGAGCACTCTCCTTCCTAGCTGCAAATTGTTCTAGTGAGAAAAAGTTCGAGCACTCATGCACAAGACATGCCATGGTAGTAATAATAGTACTTACTCACATTTACATTTATACGTCTGGTCTTTTCTCGATCTGTTTCTCAGACAGAAAGCTCAAATACCAAACTGTCTGGTTTAAAACCAGACACATGGCAACCGTATTTACTAAAACTTCCCTGGCTGCCGGGCCCTGTGCTAGCTGCATCTACATGGATTGTGTATGTTATGTCTTATTCAATCCTTGGAATTATGCTGTGAGTAAAGAATTTTATTCCTATGGTAGAGATGAAAAAACTGGAGCTCAGAGAGGTTAAATAAGTTGCTTATAATCTAGTTATCTAATAAGGTAGTGTGGCCTTGAAATGTCTAATTTCACATTTCTTTATTTCTCTTTGATATTCGATGCATTAAAATGATCCAAGATTTCCTGAAATCTGTAATCAAGTCTTTCCTCATTTGTTCTCTGGATATGAATCACTTGAAAACTGAAGGACATCCTTGAGATCTCAGGAAGCATGATGTCTATGAAGTATTAGAAAAAGATTTGAAGAGTATTGTCAATAATCAACTGTTGATAGAGGCTCAATTTTGAAATAAATAAATAAATAAAGTTCCCCAATAATCCTTGAAAGACAAGGAGAATTACAGGCTTTGATAGAAAATGGTATCCCTGTTACTTGGTCAGCAGCTACTTCTGGGCCTCAATTTAACATTCAGCTTCAAACTTGCCCTACTGAGGTCACCTAACTGCTCCTGAATGCCTTGTTTGATTAGATTTTTGCTCTTTACTTTTTTTTCCCCAAGACTTTCAAGTGATATGTCGCAAAAGATGAAACCAGATGGAGAGACACTGATGCCTCTTCCATCTTCCTAAGGAAACGCTTAGGGAAATCACAAGACAGCTTTCAGATTGCACACTCCTCTGTTTGTGTGAATTCATTAGGCTATGCTTCGGAGAGGTATGAACCCATTTCTTCCCAAGAGACTCCACTCTCCCTTTCACTGACAAGTTGGAGCTTCCTGTGAGGGAGAATTTTACAATAAAACCTCCAGAACCATCAGCTGGATATTGATACAAACTTGATGACTATATCTAGGTTTCAATTCTGAACAACAAAAAAGACTTCTAAAATAGTGTTGCAAAAAACTATATTTGGCCCTGGCCAGTGTCTCAGTGGATAGAGTGTTGGCCTAGCATATAGATGTCCCAGGTTCAATTCCTGGTCAGGGAACACAAGAGAAGCAACCATCTGCTTCTCCATCCCTCTCTCTCCCCTTTTCTGCCTCTTACCCTCTTAAAGCCAGTGTCCTGATTGGTTCAAGTGTGGATCCAGGCAGAGGATAGCTTGGTTGGTCCTAGCACATCAGCCTCAGATACCAAAAAATAGCTCAGTATTGAGCATCAGCCCCTGATGGGGTTGTCGGGTGGATCCCAGGTGGGGCATATGTGGGAGTCTGTTTCACTCTCTCCCCTCCTCTCACTTAAAAAAAAAAAGATATTTATATATTTATTCATTTAAAATTGACTTATGGTTGCAGGTATGACCTTTTTTTTTTGAAACCAAGAGTGCGAGAGAAAGAGAGAGAGAAAGAGAAAGAGAGAGAGAGAGAGAGAGAGAGATAGACAGACAGGAAGGGAGAATGACGAGAAGCATTAACACATAGTTGTGGTGCCTTAGTTGTTCATTGATTGCTTTCTCATATGTTCCTTGACTAGGGAGCTCCAGCTGAGCCAGTGACCCGTTGCTCAAGCCAGCAACCTTGAGCTCCAAGCCAGAGACCTTGGGCTCAATCCAGTGACAATAGGGTCATGTCTATGAGCCCACACTCAAGCTGGCAACCTTGGGGTTTCAAACTCAGGCCTCAGCATCCCAGGCCAACTCTCTATCCACTGTGCCATCATCTGGTCAGGCTGACCATTTCTCTTTTCAAATTATCCAGAGGCATTTTTCCTTGACCTTCTGAAAATGATACAGCTCCTTGATTTACTATCATGGTGGCAGGTGGTAGGAACTCTTCCTCAACTTCATTTTAATAGGTGTGAAGACCTGGCCTCCCTTAGAATCTGTACCCTAGACTGATGGATCTGTAAGCAGAGCACTGATGAAATTCTTGACAGCATGAACAGAAGTTGGCTTATCTGAGGCAATACATAGGATTTCTTTTAGTAAAAGTCAGAAGATGCATCTATTAGAAGCCTCCCCTAGTTGCTAAGGCAAGTAGAGTTAAACTAGGGTACTTTATTGGGCTGTTATAGATGTGGCATTTGGACTGGCCAAGAAACTCAGAGATCCCCTAAACTGTTAGATTGAGAAGGATGCAATTCTCAGTAGTGTAATGTACTCATCAGTCTGTGGATTCCTTTCATGAAATTTAAGTTCTTATAAATAATTGATAGGACAGATAATAATCACTTTTTAATTAATCTGATGTGTTTATCAAAGCCCTCATCTTAAATGAAGCCAGAAGAGTGAGAAGCTTGAAAAGGACATATGTTGTACCTGACAGATGTTCAGAAACACAACAGGGATGTGTTTAGGTTAACTTTATCTTATATGCTTCAAAACACAAGAAGCCTCCCAGCATATGTAAGTGGTGAGGACTCTTTAATTCACGAAGAATAGAAACCTTCCTCATACAAGCAGGAACACCAAAGGAGACTTATTAGGTCCCAGATCTGGGAAACCTGAGGCTGGAGCTGCCTTTGTAGATGACATTGATCCCTGTGATGTCATTGGCTTATCCTCCCTCCCTTACTTAACTCTCCCTTTCTAAGAATTAACCTTATTGCTTTACCCCTTCAACCCGATCTTCCTTCCTTCAGGTCGACAGATTAAACTGGGCTGACACCATCCAACTGAACAATCCCATAAAGAATTGAAAAGAGCTTTTTTTCCTCCTGGGGTCTTACATAAAATCCAAAAACAGAACTCTAATTACTCCCGTTATGTAATATGCTCATCACTAGGCCACTATTTCAATAAATGCCTGAGGCCTGGTCCAGCCAGTACAAGGAAATAATAATAAAAAAGATTCTTGAAGGTCCTACAAAATGATAGAAGGTTTAGGATATTAATAAGTATATAATTTGAGGCAGCATGTGAAGTTGAGACAAGAGAAATCTAAAATATGATGGTAGTAGTCAGATCAGCTAAAGTGACTCGCTGTTCAATGGGAAGTGTTTCATCTGTTGATAAATGGATCAGATCAGTGGTTTCAACTTTTTTACACTTTGGGGCTAGTGAAAATAGAATTATTTTGGAGACTGCTAAGGCAGAAATCACCCTGAGCAAAAGTGAATTTGACTAATATCATTGGGTCTATCATCTTCATATAACATCTGATTGGCCAAGTCTTTCGCGGACTGGCACAAAATTTCTGGAAGACCAGTAAGCAAACAGAAGTTGAAAACCACTGGGTTAGATATCAGTGGCAGAGAATCCAGGAGGGGGAGCGTCATTCCAGAAACAAGAAATAGTGCAAAGAATGGCAAAGAAGCAAGAAAGGGGGAAGAGTAAGGAGATTGGTTTGAATAAATGCAGGTTTTGTAAAGGAAGAAATTTGAGCTAAAGTTAGTAAGAAAAGTTGACATCAGATCATAGAGGTTTTGAAGATTTCAATGTCAACTCAAGTTGTTTCCACTTTTTTTTTTCAGAAAGCTGTGTACAGCCAGTGATAGCTTCAGAGCCGTGAGAGACAGAATCAAATCGTTCATTACAGAGCTCAAATGGCAGTCATAGTGAGAAAGGACTGGACGGGGCATTTACTTAACATAGTTCCAAGAAGTGCAGCCTAACTGTGAGATGGTCAGATGAGCAAGGCAGGCCCCCTGGCTGCGTGAAGAGAAGGAAAGAGATTGCGCTAAGTCAAACTTTGTTTGTATCACATGGTATCACCTTCTCTCCTAAATTCTACCACATCTTCTGCTGGCAGCTGGCCATTTCCTTGTAGATCCTCTCCTACCTCACGCTGAACACTCTCTCCCATCATCATTTTTGTGGTAGTATCATTTTCTTAGCAATTCAGGCCTGGCCATTCCTGGGACTAGATGACAGCTTGGGTGAGTCACAGTGATATGCTCAAACCCCACTATTTTTATGTGAATAGAAATCAAGGTAAAATGAGTGTGGAGAACAACACCCTGAGAAGGGAAGGGAGCCACACACATCCGCCTGCGGCCTCAAAGCCCGAACGTCGAGGAGCAGGGATAGCCCTCCTCCTCTGCAGGCGAAGCAAACTGGTGCACTGAGCTAGAAGTCTAGTTGCAGCTGACAGACTGGCAGACAGGAGCCCAGATTATTCTGAGCTGTGGTGGGTGGAGACTCTTCTTTCACCTCCAGCTGCCAAGTCCTGGAGACAAACCCAGTGCTGTAACTCAGACCTACAAGAGACCTGCTTATGGGTTTATGATAATCATATGTATTAATTTGAATACAAGTCAGCTGCTATAACAAGAATCCCCAAAAATAGGGACTTAAATTGTATAGAAATTAATTTTTCTCAGGAAATAATCTGAGCATAAGCTGCCCAAGGCTGACATGGCAGTTTATGATGTCAGGAACTTTGGCTCCTTAACACACACTTTTCATCTCATGATCTTGACATGTCCACAATCCAACCAACAGGAAGGGGAAGGGTAGCTCTGTAAAGGCCCCTGAAAGTTGTACATTACTTCCACTTACATCCTAACAGCCACAACTTAGCCATGTGGCCTCACAGAATAGGAAATGCTAGGACAGTGTGCTCAGCTAATAATAATAGCAGACATTTAATAGTGCTTCTTGGGAACCAAGCACTATTGTAAGAGCTCTACACATACTGACTTACAGCAACCCCATGAGAGAAATTCTAGTATTTTCCTCCCATGTTACAGCAGTGGTGGGAGGAGAAGATTTATTTGATGGAAAAGTATAGGGGAGGCTGGGGTGTGGAGAAGCCACACTCTGGTTAACTGAGTTACAAAGAGGTAAAGTAACTCACCCAAAGTCATGAGAGAGTAAATCAGGGGTAGTCAACCTTTTTATACCTACTGCCCACTTTTGTATCTCTGTTAGTAGTAAAATTTTCTAACCACCCACTGGTTCCACAGTAATGGTGATTTATAAAGTAGGGAAGTAACTTTACTTTATAAAATTTATAAAGCAGAGTTACAGCAAGTTAAAGCATATAATAATAATTACTTACCAAGTACTTTATGTCGGATTTTTGCTGTTTGGCAAAATAAATCTTTATGAAACAATTTATTATAGTTAAATCTATCTTTTTATTTATACTTTGGTTGCTCCTCTACCGCCCACTATGAAAGCTGGAATGCCCACTAGTGGGCAGTAGAAACCAGGTTGACTACCACTGGAGTAAATGATGGAAATATCATTCAAACCCTCATGGAGACTAGTTTCAAAGTCTGTGATATTAACTTCTGCAAAACTGCCTTTAAAATTCAAGGTTTTGTTAGCAGAGAAAAAATGAGAGAGTGAAAATTGGGAGTCAATTATTCCTACTACAGCCTCCAAGCCTCCATGTTTGTCACATACACCAATGGATCTAAGCTTTGGGATTCTCTCCCTCATTGCTCTGTTCTGTAGTTATGCAGCAGATTGCCACTCACAGCAGCCTATAGCACCTACTGGCTGACATGGTAACTTCCCATCTAGCCACCTAGCTTCCAGCTTCTTCACACTCCAGCCTTCCCTATATTTTCTCACCAAATGAATCTTTCTCATGTGCCAGTTACTTCATGCCATGCCCCTCTTTGGAAACTGGATCAATTTCTGTCTTATGAGCCTGGCCTCCAAGGTCGTTTACAATTTGGTTCCAATACATTCCAAATATACAGATCCTTCCTCAGAGCCACACAAATCCTTTCTATATCTGTCAGATTGGTCTACTTGTGCCATATGTATTCCTATAACTCAGTTGTCTGGATAGAAAAGGAAGGATCATCTTGGACCACTGCGAATGACTACACCTTGCCCCATTTGCTTGTCTGAAGTCAACCCACCAGAGTAGCATCCTGCCTTCCCTGTGGCTAGCTCAGGAGTTCTGTAACGATGTGTGCTGGCTGGCTGGATATATGCTCAGTGGCTCATCCAGCTAGCCCTTGGCACCCACACCTCCTTCTTCTCTTATTATCATTTCCACCCCTTGATAAAGGCATGAGCCCTCTTTCTATATATGAGACCTCACAAACAGAGGCCAAGTGTTTTCTTATTGCGAGCCCCTGCTGTGGTAAGGTGCTCAATATGTCTTGTTGACTGGCTAACAGTTGGTCCAAAGTGGCTTGTTTAGTCACCTTTGAGAATTCCTATAAGTAATGTTACTTGGAAAACAATTTTCCAACTAGTGTCCACATTAAAAGCAGAGATGCCACATTAAGTCAGCAAGATCATCTAACGTTAAATGTAAAGAAAATAAAAATATCACTTTTTTGTTGTTGTTAAAGGTAGATATTGTCCACCTTGGATCAGTCAGAAAAGGCAGGTTTAAATTTATAAGGATGTTCGATCTTCAGATGAACACTTTTCTGTATTGAGCCATGGTGGTTAGAAAAGTAGGGAAGAGCTTTTCCAACTATTTGTAATAACATTGAGCTGAAGTTGAGCACTAGCCCTCTCTTGAACATCAGCTTTAAGATAGCAGGAAGAGCGCCATTCTGACAAAAACAACACACAATAGGTGCTGGCGAGGATGTGGAGAAAGGGGAACCCTCCTGCACTGCTGGTGGGAATGCAGACTGGTGCAGCCACTGTGGAAAACACTATGGAGATTCCTCAAAAAATTAAAAATGGATCTGCCTTTTGACCCAGCCATCCCACTTTTAGGAATATATCCCAAGAATACCATATCACCGACTGAAAAAAAAGAAATGTACTCCCAATGTTTATGGCACCATTGTTCACAATAGCAAAGATTTGGAAACAACCCAAGTGTCCATCAGTCTACGAGTGGATTAAAAAGCAGTGGTACATATATACAATGAAATACTATGGGGCCATGAAAAAGAAGGAAATCTTACCTTTTGCAACAACATGAATGAACCTGGAAACTATTATGTTAAGTGAAATAAGCCAGGCAAAGAAAGAAAAATATCATATGACCTCACTCATTTGAGGAATCCCATGAACAATGTAAACTGAGGAACGGAATTGAGAAAGAGGAGAGATCAAAGGGACCAGAGGGAAAGAAGACAGAGGGAAAGGGGATGATAGGATGGGATGAACCTGAAGGGAGGGGGAGGGTACTGTAGGGAGGGAGGCAAAGGAGATTTTGAGGGGATTATGGGGGTGGGGGGATGCATTCAGGGTGACCCTAGAATCTATGTAAACACAATTAGATTAAAAAAAAGATAGCGGAAAGTAAGCCATTGGGCATTAATGAAAGCTCTTTATTTCAGAAAGGACAGGATCATGTGCTTCTGGAATGCAGGAGGAGGAATGTACTCTTCAAAGGTGTATGGTTCTGAAACCTTCTTTGTGCTCTTGGCTTGAGAGTAAGAGGAAAGAGGTGGTGACAAGAATATATTTTAAAGTCAGGGCGTTGTAAGCTTGTCTTAGACTTCTGAGCTTTCAGAGTGTTTGTTCAGGAGGTGGATTCCAAGGTTTTACAACTTTGCTAAAAAACATTGGGTCTCCTCTTTAGATCCATTCAGCTGATATCATTTTTAGTGACTTCCGAGGCAGCATTGTTGCTAAGGATTGATACAGCAGTGAATCTTTACTAGTGCCCATCAAAACTGGACTGTTGTATCTCCCATTCTACTTTGACTACATTTTTTTTTTTCTTTTAGAAGTTTCCTAGAAAACAGCTTTGCTTTGTCTATTGACTAACAAGCATGGAATGTATATAATCACTGCCTTGTTACAGTACAACTGATTTGCATCTGCTGGTTAAATGCAAATTGTCCATCCTTAAGTTTAACGGCATTTGCCTCTCTTTAAAAGAACAGCACTAAAGTGACGTTTAGACATGACTGTTTGTTTAGCTTGGCTTCTTTCTTTGATCTCATGTTAACATACCTTAATGGCAGGTAATGATTGATAATAGAGTATTGTAAAGTTCAGGTAATAAATACTGCTTAACTCATAATAATGCTGAATAATGTACTTTTTATGACTTGGTTTGATGGAAAATTTCCTTGTCAGCTTGGTCTAATTGTCCAAACAAAACCACCCATTAGTTGAAGAAATACATGTCCAACCTAGACACATTAATTAGGGTTATGGCTGGGCTTCACAAAGGAATATAGTAACACTTCAGTTATCTTTAAATGTAATCTTTGGACAGTCTTACTAATGCTAAACTCAGGTTTAATGAGAAACTGTTGTTTGCACTTGCCCTTTGAGGCTCACAGACCCGTTTGGAATCTATGGTGACGGCCGTGGCCCACACGTACACACACCAGGGTCTTTCCTTTGAGGCTCCCAGAGACTATCAATTCTAATGGTTTGAACATCAAAAATCACAACAGTTCTTTTTATCTTGACGTGGGGGTCAGGGGATTTATCTGAAGAGAAAAGGGAAACTTTTTAAATTTTTTATTGCTGGGTATTAGAAGACATGACACTGGTATTAAAATAAAAGGGGAATTTGGTATTTTGGTGTTAACAAACTCAGGGCCGGTACATCAAAATGCTTGGTACAATCCTTCTTGCCCAAGTGTATTATTTCCACAATGCTTCACTGTCTTTAGAGTCCCAGGAATATTCCAGAGAATACAGTACAATTGAAATACAGGAGATTATCACACAGGCTTTTCACAAAATGACCAATTTAATAGCCAAGGCTAGAGTTCAGGGCATTCCCATTATGAATCTAAACATAGTTCTTTAAAAAGGGTGCTTGGGCCCTGGCCAGTTGGCTCAGTGGTAGAGCATCAGCCTGGCGTGCAGAAGTCCTGGGTTCGATTCCTGGCCAGGGCACACAGGAGAAGCGCCCATTTGCTTCTCTACCCCTCCCCCTCTCCTTCCTCTCTGTCTCTCTCTTCCCCTCCCACACTGAGGCTCCATTGGAGCAAAGATGGCCCGGGCGCTGAGGATGGCTCCTTGGCCTCTGCCCCAGGCGCTAGAGTGGCTCTGGTCGCGACAGAGCGATGCCCAGGAGGGGCAGAGCATCGCCCCCTGGTGGGCAGAGCCTCGCCCCTGGTGGGCGTGCCGGGTGGATCCCGGTTGGGCGCATGCGGGAGTCTGTCTGACTGTCTCTCCCCATTTCCTGCTTCAGAAAAATATCAATACAAAAAAAAAAAAAAGGAGTAAAAAGGGTGCTTGGTTTCCCACCACATCCCTCTTGCCCTCCTCCCCACAACACGCTACCCCCAGTTTTGCTTCTCTGCTCTCATCCCATCCTATTGTCCCCTTTCCCTCTGGACCCTTTGTTCTCTCCTCTGTCTCAATTCTGTTCCTCAGTTCATATTGTTCATTGGATTCATCAAATGAGTGAAGTCATATGATATTTTTCTTTCTCTGCCTGGCTTATTTCACTTAACATAATCATTTCCAGGTCCATCCATGTTGTCACAGAAGGTAAGATTTCCTTCTTTTTCATGGCCCCATAGTATTTCATTGTATATATGTACCACCACTTTTTAATCCACTCGTCCACTGACGGACACTTAGGCTCTTTCCAGATCTTGGCTATTGTAAACATTGCTGCCATAAACATGGGGGTACATTTCTCCTTTTGAATCATTGATGTAGAGTTATTGGGATATATTCCTAAAAGTGGGATGGCTGGGTCAAAAGGCAGTTCGATTTTTAATTTTTTGAGGAATTTCCATAGTGTTTTCCACAGTGGCTGCACCAGTCTGCATTCCCACCAGCAGTGCAGGAGGGTTCCCTTTTCTCCACATCCTCATCAGCACGTGTTATGTATAGTTTTGTTAATGAGCTCCATTCTGACTGGTATGAGGTGATATCTCATTGTGGTTTTAATTTGCATTTCTCTAATGATTAGTGATGTTGAACATTTTTTCATATGCCTATTGGCCATCTGTATGTCCTCTTTGGAGAAGTGTCTATTCATTTCTTTTGCCCATTTTTTGATTGGATTGTTTATCTTCCTGGTGTTGAGTTTTACAAGTTCTTTCTAAATTTTGGTTATTAACCTCTTATCAGATGTGTTGTTGAATATGTTCTCCCATTGTGTGGATTGCCTTTTTATTTTGTTCATATTGTCTTTAGCTATGCAAAAGCTTTTTAGTTTGATATAGTCCCATTTGTTTATCCTGTCCTTTATTTCACTTGCCTGTGGAGATACATCAGCAAATATATTGCTGCGAGTGATGTCAGAGAACTTATTGCCTATGACATGGGGGAGAGGGAGGAGGTATTCAGGGGATACTAGAATCCATGTACACCCAATAAATTAAAATTAAATAAAATAAATAAAATAAAAATATAAAGGGTGCTTGGTTTAAAGTTTGGAATTATTCAACTTATGGTTCCAAATAAATGAACTGCTATCATACTCAATTCAGGGACTACTTCCCTGCATATTGTGGGAAAAAATGTGTGTTTAATTTTTTAGATTTCAGCCAAATTGCCATTGGTGATAATTTCATATCTTGTTTAATATCTAAATTTCTAAGGAAACCCACAATAGAAAAAAATTTTGTTCCTACTTTGTTGCAATCACATTTTCTTTCCTGACGATGCTCTATAAATGACTCATTCTTTATATCTTATACATTTATGGTTTTCACTGTCATCATGTAACCAAAATGGCTCATTTTTATGAATAATGTTATCCACTTTACACACTTTACTTGCTGTTTACCTCATCTTATTTTTTTTTAAGATTAGAATATTTCAGATTGGCTTTAAAATAAAAATCTGTTTTTCCTTAAGAATTTTGCACTTTCATTTTAATGATTCAATTCATGTTCTACTTCAATCCATTTAGGCTGAAATTCTTGGAAGACTATAGAATCAAAAATGACATCCTTCAGAAATTTAGTTTGCTAGATTTATACAAAGATTGGTGTCTTGGTGGCACTTATTTGCTTGCTCCCTTCAATTAAAAACGTAACTATTTTATTTTCATTGGTAAATATGAGATACATACCTAAAACTTTCATAGCAATGAACACACCATGGGCTTTAGAAAATTATCCAAGTTAAAAACTGTGTCCTTCAAACAATTGGTACATTGTGAATGTCATTGCCAATCAGTGGCTTTTCCTGTGTTGTGGATGCATGCTGATGTTTGGCAAGTTTCACCAGTTGACATTTGTCTTATAAAGTTTTAGGAAAAACTAATACAATAAGAATGGTCATTTGAGCACTGTATACTTGGATCACATTTATCCTGTCTAATTTTAATTCATTGGAATAGAAATCAAGTCTTCAGAATCTTTATTTTTACATACAGGGGTTTTGGAAAAAGTAGATTTACTATTATAATACAAATAATACAATAATAAATAATACAAGAAAAACTGTGTTTTGCATACTCACAACTGTAAAGCTACTTTTGCCCCTTCCATATAATCTAGTACAAGGGGAATCTATTTCAGCTATATTTTAATGTCTCTAAATAGATATAAACAACCTAGAGACAGTTAGTGCAGGTGTTCTCATCACTGGCTGCATCGTAGAATCCCCTGGGGAGTGCATTTTGAAAATACTAATATCCCAGGCTCAACCAATAGAAATTAAATTAGAATCTCAGGATTGGGGCTCTGACTTTATACAGAGTTAAAAAAAATATATGCCTCCCCAGTTGGTTCCAACACGTAGATCACAGGTTAGTGCACCCACCACTGTTTGGGTGCAGTGTTTCTAAAATCAAGGTCAGAGAGAGCCCCTGAGCAAAGTTGCTCACGGCACTTGTTAAGTGTACCTTCCCTAGCCCCACCCAGACCTACTAACACGATCATTCCAGAGAAGCCTGGGATCTAAATTCTTCATAAATTTCATGTACACAGTGAAGTTTGAAATTTATTATCAGTTCCTGGCCGGTTGGCTCAGTGGTAGAGCATCAGCCTGGCGAGCGGGAGTCCCGGGTTCAATTCCCGGCCAGGGCACACAGGAGAAGTGCCCATCTGCTTCTCCACCCCTCTCCCTCTCCTTCCTCTCTGTCTCTCTCTTCCCCTCCCGCAGTGGCCTCTGCCTCAGGTGCTAGAATGTCTCTGGTTGCAACAGAGCAATGCCCCAGATGGGCAGAGCATCGCCCCCTGGTAGGCGTGCCGGGTGGATCCCTGTCGGGCGCATGCGGGAGTCTGTCTGACTGCCTCCCCATTTCCAACTTCAGAAAAATACAAAAAAAAATTTATTATCTGTTCTATCTGCTTCATTTTTTAGTCTCACAAAAAGTTAAAATGGCTCTTTTTATTCCCACAACAACCCTTTTGTAATGGTACTAAGATTACCACTATGCAGGTGGGAAAACTGAGGCAACTTGCTGGAGGTCCCGTTGTTCTACTGTTGGGACAGGATTTGAATCCGTGAAGTTTGACTTCATGGCCTGTGCATACAGCTACTGCTCTATAGTGTTAATCGCTGCTCTTTGGTGATTATATATAGCTGCTCTATGGTAAGTTACGCATTTACTAAGCACAGTAAATAGGGTGCCAATTTATAGTGCAGTATAGTAGTCCCCCCTTACCCATGGCTTCATTTACTTGTGGTCAAACTTTGGTGTAAAAATATTAAATGGAAAATTCCAGAAATAAACAATTCATAAATTTTAGATTGCCTGCCATTTTGGATAGTGTGTAAAATTTCATGATTCCTGGTCTGCCTGCTGGGTAAATGAATTATCCCATCGCTTTCAGCATATTCACGCTGAGGTATTCACTCCCTACCTGCAGTCGCTTAGCAGTCATCTTGATTACCAGATTGCCTGTGGGCTATCTCAGTGTCTGTGTTCAAGTAGCCCTCATAGTAGCCTTATGCCACTCACCTCACTTCCTCTCATCTCTTCAACATTGTATCATCTCACATCATTTTAGGAAGAAGGCGGGTGAGGATAGTACAATAAGATATTTTGATAGAGATCACTTTCACATAACTTTTATGATGGTAGATTGTTATAATTGTTCTGATTTATTATTAGTGTGCTAATCTGTGCCTAAATTTATAAATTAAACTTTATCATATATATGTATAAGAAAAAACATAGTATTTATAAACTGCGTGTTCAGTCATCTACTGATCTTGGAATGTATGCCCTGTGGATTAGGGGGACTACTGTACAGAAAATGGGGGATTAATTCTAATTGTTGGTGAGGGATTCAGGAAAGGCTTCTTGGAAAAAGCAGGCATTAGAAGTAACCCTCTAAGGAACAAAAAACTGTAAATAACAAATAAGTCTCCCACCCACTCCTGACCACCAGCAACCTACCTCCTCTTTCCAGAGGCAATATTATTATTCAATTAGTGAAAACCTTTCCTGTCTCTTCCTTTTTCCTTCTGCCACATCACAGGGTCATATGAATAGTGTCATTGTAAACCTTCTCAGTCCCGTTAATTCACCAAGGTTCAGTTTGCACTGTGGTTATACAAAATGTATCCAGGATTCTCCTCAACAAACATTCACTCAACACATATTCACTCAACAAACATTACTGGATGCCCTACTATGTGCTGCCTATTGAATGCCTATACAGAAGATAGGATAGCAGCAAGAGATAATAACACTTGCCCTTAGGGATCACACAGCATAATAAGGTAAACTACCAAAAAGTAATTATTACAATACACTATGGGAAATGTTGTAATAGTAATAAATGTAGGGCTTTATGAGGATAAGTGGGCTCTAAAGCCCAAATTCTTTCTAGTCCCCACTGCCTCTGGGCAAAGAAGGATGCTGAGCCACTAAAGCCCTAGGCTAATGTCCTAGTTAAGACGAATTATATCCTTCCAAACTCATTGTGGTTTTTCTTTTGCATAATTTGAGTCAAATCATTCCTCCTCGTCACAGTCTCTTTCACATCTAGACATTTTTAGATGGGTATTTTCTTGTTATTTTATTATTAATTACTAATGGTTAATTCTTTATTTCAGTTTATTTATTTTACTTCTAAAGTAAGTACTCTTGTAGTACAGTTTGGGATTTTAGACAACTGGCAGAAACTGAAAATTTCAAGTTTTAGTGCTCCTGGCATTAGCTCCTGAGCACTGCCATGTTCTGTTAATTCTTGTGTGTGGTCCCAAAGAAATGTCAATAGTTTATGAATATTCACAAGAGTCTAGGTTGCTGTAACTCCTTTTACAAAAAGTAATGCATAATGTTGTGTATAATAGTTTTTATTCTTTTGAGACAGTTTTTCCTAAACTGTGTTCCAAGGACACATTCCATAAGCTGTTAACAAATACATTCAAAAAAAGGATTTTGTGGGTCAGTAAGTTGAGATATGAAGAAATAAATGGGTTTCTTCACTCCACCAATTCTCAGAGCCTTTAATATGCCAATGTACATTGTGAATTTCTGAATATGGTATTTTGAGACAGAGAGAACATTGTGTGCTGTGCTTCTCAAACCTATTTGACAATGAAAACTAGTTTTCTTTGGTTGGTTGTTTTTTAGAAGTAATCTACTGTCATCTTGGGCCATTCTGTTTTATTAAATGACTGATGGTCATTTAATAAATAGGTTTTGCATGTGAAATGCTCCCCAAAATGACTCTCCATCAGAAAAGCAATGCTCTTGAAAGTGTGTGTGTGTTTGTGTGTATAGTTTACAAACCACATTTGTGTAACTAAAGGAGGAACTTATTTTTGTACATTGATGAAACATTCTGGATTAGTTTCTGAAGCTCTTTATTGTGCCCTAGTGAGGCTTTGAATATGCAAAACAGTGGTTTTTACCAAGGAAGATCCCCTTTGATTCTGGGGCTAGTCTTCTCCCATTGGATTCCTCTCTGGCCTTTTCCAGCCTTTGCTTATGTTAGCACTCTCCTTTTCCCTCTTCTCCAGCTGCTTCCTCTCTGTAGGGAGATGTGGACAACAGACATTGACAATGAAGATGGCAAACCAGACAGATTGGGGAAAAACTGGCAGAGAGCACAGAGATGGCTGTGGGGAGTTAAGACTGAAGGTAGGGTGGCCACAGGCCTCTAGCAGTTATCTTTAACATGCCTCAACTCGTTGTTTCTCCTTGTAGTCAGATGAGGTATCCTGTGGCATGCAAATCACATATACCCAGGCATCAGGAATGTTCCTGAATTGCAGGGGAGGGTTTGGAAATAAAGAGGAACATTATCTTTGTAGCTCTTCAATGAGGACAATTTTGAAAGTTTCTAGAAAAGTTCCAGCTAGACAAGCTTTTCCTTCTTGTTATCACTTTCCCCACCATTGAATTCTGTGCATCTATTGTTTTAATCTGTGTTCCTAGAAAGAATGAAGCTATAGTTGACCTCTTCCTGTAGACATTTTTACTGCATTGCTGAGAATGATGACAAAGGATGTGAAGGAAATAAGAAAGCTCAGAAGCTAGCCAGTAAGTGAGTAGAACACAAGAAGCTGCAGCCAGAGGTGAGCAGGACTCAACAGAAAGCAGTTCTGAGGGTGCATTAGTTATGACTATATTCAATGTGAGTGACACAAAGCCTAACATAACAGTGGTTTCACAAGATAGAATTTTATTTCTCTCTCATCTAGAAGTTTGGGTTGGTAGGCTGGAGTTTATATGATGTTCCACATGCCTTATATCTTTGCTACTTAGAGATATGGCCTTGACTTCATGCTCCAAAAAGTTAGTATCTATCTGCATTGTAGGCAAGAGCATGAAGAAAGGAATGGGGGTTAGGGCACAATGTGCTATTATTTCAGGAAGGTTTCTAGAATGACTGTATAACATTCTGCTTATATCCCATTGGCGATGACTGGTATTGGCTAATACCTAGCTGTAGGAGAATCAGAGAAATCAGTGTTTAACCAAGACAGTCATTTGTCCAGTCAAAATGTGAGCACATTTACTATAGAAGAAGGAGATAATTTATATTGGAGGATGTGGTAGACTGTGTAACTATTCACCAAAATGTCTGGCCCCTCAATTGCCACCGATATCAAATTTAGCCAGGTGATTTTACTTCAGCCAATGAAATACACACTAAAGCTTTAAGAGATAACTGGTAATTGACCATACTCTCTTTGTGCTCTGTCATTGGACTACAACATTCCAGTCAGAAGGTGTTGCATCACATAAGGTTCTGGAGAGAAGATGACAGCAAGCTGCAGCTGTCCTGGGGCAGACTTTAGATGTGAAAAGAAAATAAATCTGAGATTTGGGGGTCATTTGTTAACTGTGGAATAACCAACCCAGTGGTTTCAAAGTACAGCCCTCTGACCCTCACTATCAGCATTGCCTGAGAACTTGTTAGAAATGCACATTTTCAGTCCCATCATAGATCTACTGAATTACAAACTGTGGGACAGGGCCCAGCAACCTGTGGTTTAACAAGTCCTCCAGTGGTTTGATTGCATGAGCCACTGTCCTGGTCTGTTTTGACTGACACAGGGTACTAAGTGTCTCTCTCACATATAGGCTTGACTATCGGTACCTATAGGTTCCTCTATAGCAGCGGTTCTCAACCTGTGGGTCGCGACCCCGGCGGGGGTTGAAGGACCAAAACACAGGGGTCGCCTAAAGCCATCGGAAAATACATATTTATTATACAATACATTTTAAAATAAAATATGTATTTCTGATGGCTTTAGGCGACCCCTGTGTTTTGGTCGTTCGACCCCCGCCGGGGTCGCGACCCACAGGTTGAGAACCGCTGCTCTATAGGTAGAACCAGGGAGCAGGGGCTTCTATCTGTTCCCCCTGAGAGGACAGAGAAAAGAAATGGATCCAGTAACAACAAGTGTAGAAACAGCATATTCCTGCCATTTGGTGTGACGTTAGCCCCAAGGGAAGAGACTACGACTACAGAAGTTGTTGATCACAGCTCTTCAATCCAGTGAGGAAATTAGTTATTGCAAAGATTGGACAGTTGACCTCATATCCTTGACGAAGCAGAAATAGAATGATGCCTTAGAAATTGATTTCTCACTTCTTTGACCCTTGGCACCAAATTTATATAGTTGGGTTGCACACAAGTGACTAAAACAACTTATCTTAAATATTAAAATGAATTGCCCTCCTAATGGTCTATATCTGACTTTTCCCAGATACTACCTGATGCTGTCTGACTTTTCCTAGATCCCATTTCAAGACAGGTGAAACACCCAAGTTTGTTCCAAGAGATGGCCGACAAAGTATACTTTGAATTCTCAAATGTGGCTGAGTGTCATGTATCCGTATTTCATAGGTAAAGAGGCCTAAGGCTGGCCACAGAAACTCCAGGGTCGCTCTTGTAGGGCCAGAAATGAGCAATGAGCACATCCTCATAGGAAGTCTTTGATGCTCCTTTTTTACCCCCCTGCAGAACTTTGGCATTATCTGAATTGCTTTGATCTGCTGGACAAAATTCAATGTTTTTTTCTAACAATCTAATGTCTCCACTTCCCTGTATATTATTTCCTTGTGACTCCAGGTTCCATGATTAAATAGATAGGAACTATGATGTCTGTGGGTTGGTTGCTCTCTTAAATATAGGTTTCTTTTTTATTGTTCCTTTTTATTGAATTTATTGGGATGACACAGGTTAATAAAATTATACAGGTTTCAAGTGTCCAATTCTACAACACATCGTCTGTACACTGGATCGTGTAGGTTTCACCTCAACACTGCCGATCTACAGGTAGGAACACCTGTGGCACAGGTTCTAGAAGTCTGTGGGAATAAGTCTTTCCTAGTATCATGAAGGAAGAGGCAGCCAAACTAGGGCAAAGAAGAGCCCAGGACCATGGCAGGTGGCAAAGAAGTAGCACTGATGTTCCTCCTTCCCTCAGCAACTGACTGTATTTCTTCCTGCTCTGCTTTTGTGAAAAATTCAGGTTTCAAGTAAAATACCAAATAACCCTAATGAGGGAGCAATTTAGCTTGAATCAGCAATATTCTACATACATTTACCTCACAGTGTGAACTGAGCAAACCTCCCATCGTGTGAAGGGACAGGTACCTCATTTGCTGCCTTTGGCTGAAGAGTTGCCATATTTAAAAGAACAAACATGATTTTCCTAGGATATAACTTTTAATGTTATATCCTTTTCTCAGACTAACCTTTTATATTAGTCATTTGGCATTTCCCTCAGAGCCCACATGGAAACCCCACTGTCTCCATCCTACTGATATGCTGTATAAAATACCACTACACTAGAGAAGCCAAAATTCTGAACTCCATGGAAGCAAACCATCTCCAGGATAGTAGAGGGCCCAGAAGAAATCCTACCTTCCTCCCCTTACTATATATCTGTAAGGAAGATCATTTTTAAATGAAAGTCAAGGGGAGCAGAGAACCAGAAGATGTCAAACAAAGACATCATGATGTTGAAAATAGAGATGGGGACGGGTTGTAAGGAGGGAACACAGACCCAGCCTCTCTGCTTCTGAGTCTATGAACTCCCAGCGTCTTTTGTTTAACACTGGTTACTTGACCTTGACAGTGAAATTAGAAAGTCTTATTTGAGGTTCTTTTACTCCTTGGGAACAAAGAGTATCACTCTGAACTAGAATACAGCAAATAAGACAGGCAAACAGCTTATTTAAACTTCCTGACTCAATTTATTTCAAGACCGAAAAAAAAAACAACTTTGGCTTACTTGGCTTTGTTAACATTAGTCCAGGGAAATTTTGTGTTCTGGGGTTGATGAGCTGATAACAGAGGTAAATTCGTAGATGAAAGAGATCTCTGGAGCTGCTCTTCACTGAGTGATTTGTTGGAGGACCTACTCAATTGGGTGCAGCTAAATGTAGACAGGGATGCCCTGCAGCTGGGCTACTGTTCCCACATATCGGAAGTCTTAGCCGAGTGCTGCCTATCTGTCCCTGCCCTTTATTTCTCCAGGTTTTCATATCTAGACCTCTTCCTGGTCTGCTGGCTACTCACTTTCCAAACACCTTCTCTGGGTGTGTCTCAGCTCCTAACCTAGACTGAACAATTGAATTGTAGTGACCTCTTTCACCACCATCATTTTCTACAGTTCACAGGATGAATTAAGTAATATATACATATTCTAATGAAAGTAAATAGTTTGCTATTTTATAGTTTTTTATATTCACAGTAAAAGTTTTCACAACATTCCCAAATCACAAAGGTAGAGACATATCAAAAGAGTAAAGATCCTCCCCGCCAGACCAACTCCATCCATGGGCTTTGATGAGTTCTCATGCCAGGGAGAGGGTGTTAGGCACACTGTCCACAGCACTGACCGTACCCAGCAATAGGGTACAACTTCAGTCTAGCCTCCAGGTTACCTGATGGCTGAATTCTATTTTCTACAGGAGGAAAGTACATGCTGCCATCAGCAGCTCGGCTGACCAAGCCACCTCTGTTTGCAAGAAGAAAGTGGTGTTTTTGCAATATCTTTCCCAGCAGATAAGACCACTGTCCTCCACCAACTTCTACCAGATCTTCCCAGCCTGCAGTCCTCGCCGCTGGCTGCTCCTGATGCTGTTCTGGCTCAGAACTGAACTGAGATTGCCCTCTTCTCCCTTCAGTGGCTTTCTCTTCTATTTCCTCCCATTTTCCTTGTCTCTCAACTTCATACCCCTGTCTGTCGGTATGGTATTTCTCCTCCATTTTTCTTACTACCTTCCTCTCCTTCCAAGAAATTTCCCTCTTATACAGAATGTTATCATTGAGCACAGAACAGTAAACAAGGAAAAGTTTATTTTTTTTCCTTTATTATTAATTTTAATGGGGTAACACTAATTAATTAGGGCATATAGATTCAGAGAAAACATCTCCTGGTTATTTTGACATTGATTATGTTGTATACCCATCACGCAAAGTCAAATTGTCTTTTATCACCTTCTATCTGGTTTTCTTTGTGCCCCTCCCCTCTCCCCATCCCCTCTTTCTCATCGCTCCCCCACCCTGGTAACCACCACACTCTTGTCCATGTCCCTGAATCTCATTTTTATGTCCCACCTATGTACAGAATCATATAGTTCTTAGTTTTTTCTGATTTACTTATTTCACTCAGTATAATGTTATCAAGGTCCATCCATGTTGTTGTAAATAATTCTGTGTCATCATTTCTTATGGCTGAGTAGTATTCCATAGTATATATGTACCATATCTTCTTTATCCATTCATCTACTGAAGGGCTTTTTGGTTGTTTCCATGTCTTGACCACTGTGAACAATGCTGCAATGAACATGGGGCTGCATGTGTCTTTATGTACCAGTGTTTTTAAGTAGAGGGATTGCTGGGTCATATAGTGTTCCATTTTTAATTTTTTGAGGAACCACCATACTTTCTTCAATAATGGTTGTACTACTTTACATTCCCACCAACATTGGATGAGGGTTCCTTTTACTCCACAGCCTCTCCAACACTTGTTATTACCTGTCTTGTTAGTAGTAGCTAATCTAACAGGTGTCAGGTGGTATCTCATTGTAGTTTTGATTTGCATTTTTCTAATAGCTAATAAAGATGAGCATCTTTTCATATATCTGTTGGCCATTAGTATTTCTTCTTGGGAGAAGTGTCTGTGCATGTCCTCTTCCCATTTTATTATTGGATTGTTTGTTTGTTTGTTGTTGAGTTTTATGAGTTCTTTGTATATTTTGGATATTAGGCCCTTATCTGAGCTGTTGTTTGAAAATATCATCTCCCATTTAGTTGACTGTCTGTTTGTTTTGTTGTCAGTTTCTCTTCCTGTGCAAAAACTTCTTAGTTTTGTTGTAGTCCCATTCATTTATCTTTGCCTTCACTTCCCTTGCCTTTGGAGTCAAATTTATAAAGTGCTCTTTATAACCAAGGTCCATGAGTTTAGTACCGATGTCTTCTTCTATGTAATTTATTGTTTCAGGTATTATATTTAGGTCTTTTTGATCCATTTTGAATTAATTTTAGTACAAGGGGACAAACTGTAGTCGAGTTTCATTCTTTTGCATGTGGCTTTCCAGTTTTCCCAGCACCATTTGTTGAAAAGGCTTTCTTTTCTCCTATGTGTGTTGTAGGCCCCTTTATCAAAGATTATTTGACCATATATATGTGGTTTTATTTCTGGGCTTTCTATTCTGTTCCATTGATCTGAGTGTCTGTTTTTCTGCCAATACCATGCTGTTTTGATTTTCATGGCTCTATAATATAATTTGAAGTCAGGTATTGTAATGTCCCAGCTTCGTTCTTTTTCCTTAGGATTACTTTGGCTATTCAGGGGTTTTTATAGTTCCATATAGACCTGATGATTTTTTGTTCCACTTCTTTAAAAAATGACATTGGAATTTTGATGGGAATTGCATTAAATTTGTATATCGCTTTGGGTAATACAGTCATTTTGACTATATTTATTCTTCCTATCCAAGAACAAGGAATATTTTTCCATTTCATTGTATCTTTTTCGATTTCCCTTAACAATGCTTTGGAGTTTTCATTATATAGGTCCTTTACATTTTTTGTTATGTTTATTTCTAGGGTTTTTTTTTGTTGTTGTTAAAACCATGAAGGGGATTATTTTTTTGAGTTCGTTTTCTGATGTTTCATTGTTGGTATATAGGAAGGCAATAAACTTTTGTATATTAATTTTTTATCCTGTGACCTTACTGTATTGGTTTATTGTTTCTACTAGTCTTTCTGTGGAGTCTTTGGGGTTTTCAATGTATAGGACCATATCATCTGCAAAAAGTGATACCTTTATTTCTTCTTTTCTGATATGGATGCCTTTTATTTCTTTGTCTTGTCTGATTGCTCTGGCTAGAACCTCTAGCACCACATTAAATAAGAGTGGAGAGAGTGGACAATCCTGTCTTGTTCCTGATTTAAGGGGGAAAGCCTTCAGTTTTGTGCCATTTAATATGATGTTAGCTGATGGTTTGTCATATATGGCCTTTATCATGTTGAGATATTTTCCTTCTATATCCATTTTGTTGAGTGTTTTAAACATAAAATAATGGTGTTGTATTTTATCAAATGCCTTTTCTGCATCTATTAATAGGATCATATGGTTTTTGTTCTTTGTTTTGTGATATGGTGTATTACATTAACCGTTTTACATATGTTGAACCATCCTTGTGATTCTTGGATAAATCCCACTTGATCATGATGTATTATTTTTTTAATGTGTTGTTGTATTTGATTTGCTAGTATTTTGTTTAGTATTTTAGCATCTGTATTCATTAGAGATATTGGTCTGTAGTTTTCTTTCTTTGTGTTGTCCTTGCCAGGTTTTGGTATGAGGGTTATGTTGGCCTCATAAAATGTGTTTAGAAGTATTGCTTATTCTTCAATCTTTTGGAAGACTGAGTAGAATAGGAACCAAGTCTTCTTTGAATGTTTGATAGAATTCACTAATATAGCCATCTGGCCCTGGACTTTTATTTTTGGGGAGGTTTTTGATAGATGTTTCTATTTTCTCCCTGCATATGGATCTGTTTAGGTGTTCTGCTTCTTTATGACTCAGTCTAGGAATATTGTATTGTTCTAGGAATTTACCCATTTCTTCTAGATAGTTAAATTTGGTGGCATATAGTTTTTCATAGTATTCTACAATAATTCTTTGTATATATCTGATATCTGTGGTGATTTCTCCTCTTTCATTTTGGATTTTGTTTCTATGAGTCCTTTCTCTTTTTTCCTTATGAGTTTTGCCAAGAGTTTGTCAATTTTGTTGATCTTTTCAAAGAAGTTCTTTGTTTTATTAATTTTTTCTATAGTTTTTCTGTTCTCTATTTCATTTATTTCTGCTCTGATTTTTATTATTTCTTTTCTTCTACTCGTTTTGGGTTGCCTTTGTTCTTCTTTTTCTAGTTCCTTAAGATGTGAAGTTAAGTTGTTTACTTGGGCTCTCTCTTGTTTGTTCATATAGGCATATAGTGATATGAACTTCCCTCTTATTACTGCTTTTGCTGCATCCCAGAGAATCTGATATGTCGATTGTTATTTTCATTTGTCTGTATGTATCTTTTGATCTCTGTCTTCATTTCTTCTTTGACCCACTCATATTTTAAAAGTATGTTGTTTAATTTCCACATTTTTGCAGTTGAATTCTAATTTCAAAGCTTTATGGTCAGAGAATATGCTTGGTATAATTTCAATCTTTCTAAATTTGTTGATGTTATTTTTGTGGCCCAACATATGGTCAATTCTTGAAAATGTTCCATGTACACTGGAGAAAAATGTATACTCTGGCACTTTGGGATGAAATGTCCTATAGATGTCTATCATATCCAATTGTTCTAGTGTTTCGTTTAAGGCTGATATTTCTTTATTGATTCTCTGTTTTGATGAATGATCTAGAGCTGTCAGCAGTGTATTGAGATCTCCAAGTATGATTGTATTTTTGTTGGTTCTTGTTTTTTAGGTCAGTCAGTAGCTGTCTTACATATTTTTGTGCTCCTTGGTTTGGTGCATATGTATTAAAAAGTGTTATGTCTTCTTGATTTAATGTCCCCTTTATCATTATGAAATGACTGTCTTTGTCTCTGATTATCTTTGATGTCTTGTAGTCAGTCATGAGTATGACTACACCTGCTTTTTTTGGATGTTATTTGCTTAGAGCAGTGGTAGTCAACCTGGTCCCTACTGCCCACTAGTGGGCATTCCAGCTTTCATGGTGGGCAGTAGTGGAGCAACCAAAGTATAAATAAAAAGATAGATTTAACTATAGTAAGTTGTTTTATAAAGATTTATTCTGCCAGACTTAGCAAAAATCCAACATAAAGTACTTGGTAAGTAATTATTATTATATGCTTTAACTTGCTGTAACTCTGCTTTATAAATGTTATAAAGTAAAGTTACTTCCCTACTTTATAAATCACCATTATTGTGGAAATGGTGGGCAGTTAGAAAATTTTACTACTAACAGAGATACAAAAGTGGGCAGTAGATATAAAAAGGTTGACTACCCCTGGCTTAGAGTATTGTTTTCCAACCTTTCACTTTGAATTTGTTTTTATCCTTGTAGCTTAGATGTGTTTCTTGTAGGCAGCATACAGTTGAATTTTCTTTTTTAATCCATTCTTTTCTCTGTTTTCTTGTTTTGTTTTGTTTTTTTATTTTTCCGAAGCTGGAAACGGGGAGGCAGTCAGACAGACTCCCGCATGCGCCCGACCAGGATCCACCCAGCATGCCCACCAGGGGGCGATGCTTTGCCCCTCTGGGGCATCGCTCTGTTGCATCCAGAGCCATTCTAGCACCTGAGGCAGAGGCCACAGAGCCATCCCCAGCGCCCAGGCCATTTTTGCTCCAATGGAGCCTCTCTGCGGGAGGGGAAGAGAGAGACAGAGAGGAAGGAGAGGGGGAGGGGTGGAGAAGCAAATGGGCACCTTTCCTGTGTGTCCTGGCCAGGAATCAAACCCGGGACTCCTGCATGCCGGGCCGGTGCTCTACTGCTGAGCCAACCGGCCAGGGCCAACTCTGTGTTTTTTTATTAGTGAGTTCAATCCATTTACATTTATTGTAATTATTGACAGTTAAGGTTTCCTATTGCTATTTTATATATTGTTTTCTGATAGGTTTGTATCTTGTTTGGTTCTTCTTTTTCATTTTTCTGTCATTTGTTTGTGTTTGGTTGTATTCCATACTTCTTTCCTCTGCTACTTCTTTTTTCAAGCCATGTGCTTCTGTGGTAATTTTTTCAGAGGCGGTTACCATGAAGTAATGGAAAGGATACATATTATGTTCATTGTAGTACATTATCTCATGAGTGGGTCTGCACTCCATCCTCCTTTGCTACTGTTAATCTTAGTCCTCCCCCCTTTTTTGTTTTTGTTCTCACAGATTTGTTTTTATTGTGATCTTGATAGAGATTTTTTTGTAGTCTTGTTTGTTTCTTTCTTTGTATCTGGTCAGAAAACCCCCTTTAGTATTTCCTGAAGTGGGGTTTTCTGGTGATAAATTCCCTCATATTTTCTGTATCTGTAAATGTTTATATTTCTCCTTCGTATTTGAAGGATAGCTTTGATAGATATAGTATTCTTGGCTGGAACTTCCTCTCTTTCAGAACTTTAAATATTGGGGTCCACTCTCTTCTAGCTTATAGAGTTTCTGCTGAGAAATCTGATGATAATCTAATGGGCCTTCCTTTATATGTTATATTCTTCTTTTCCCTGGGTGCCTTGAGAATTTTTTCTCTGTCATTGGTTTGTGCCAATTTTATTATGATGTGCTTTGGAGTAGGTTTGTTAGGGTTAAGATAACTTGGTGTTCTGTTTGCTTCTTGAATTCAAGGCTCTAATTCTTTCCACAGGCTTGAGAAGTTCTCATCTATTATTTGTTTGAATATGTTCTCCATTCCATTTTCTCTCTCTTCTCCTTCTGATATACCCATTATTCTTATGTTGCTCTTTCTGATGGAGTCAGACAATTTCTGTAGGGCTTTCTCATTTTTTTTAAATTCATGAGTATCTCTCCTCTTCTCTGTGTAGTGTCTCTAGTTGCCTGTCTTTTATGTCACTAATTCTCTCCTCTATCTGGCCTGTTCTATTAGCTAAGCTTGTTACCTTGTTTTTCAGTTCATGAATTGAGTTTTTCATCTCTGATTGATTTATTTTCATAGTTTCAATTTCCTTGGTGATGTATTCTTTCTGTTCATTGAATTGTCTTTTTGAGCTCCCTGAATTGCCTTTCTGTGCTTTCTTGTATTTCCTGAGTATTTTCTGGACTTCAATTTTAAATTCTCTGTCATTTAACTCCAAGGTTTCCAAGCAATTAAAATTTTTTTCTATAGATTTTTCCTCATCTATCTGAGCTACATCTCTGTCTTTTATATCCGTGATATTTGATTTCTTTTTCCTTAATGGCATTTGAGAGTGTTATTGTTAATAACACTAATAAGAGTTGATAAAAATATATAAAAAATAATTTTTTTTGAGAAAATACAGTGAAAAAATGAAAATTTTATTGTGCTAAGTGGAACAAAAACTACATAGAATGGAGAGCCTGAGTTGGTGGGAAGTGACAAAAAAAATGAGGTAAAAACCCACAAAATGCCACAAGGGAAAAATTTGAATCCAGAATAAAATAATTTGTTTGTGAATGAGGATTGAATGAGAAAAAGTGAAAGAGAAAACAAGAAACAAAAAGAGAGAGAGAGAAAGTTAAGGTTTTTGTAATGTAACCCTCATAGAAAAAAAAAAACCAGACAAGAATGAAAAATGTAACACCTATGGGTAATAAAGTTCAAAATGAAAAGGAAAGACTAAAACAGAAAGAGGATGAAATGACCAAGGTGGAAGAAAAACAGAT
Source organism: Saccopteryx leptura (assembly GCF_036850995.1). Taxonomy (NCBI): domain Eukaryota; kingdom Metazoa; phylum Chordata; class Mammalia; order Chiroptera; family Emballonuridae; genus Saccopteryx; species Saccopteryx leptura. The sequence continues at coordinate 61,574,011 of NC_089509.1, read as the reverse complement.
AAAAAAAATACAAGAAAAAAATGGACAATGTTATAAGGACTGTGGATTTTTCCTGGTTTTGAGAGGTTATTTTCTTCCTTTCTCTCTCTCTCTCTTTTTGGCCAGCAGCACTGAACCCCAAGTTCTGCCCCTGTGGCACTCTTAGGCAGAGATTTGCAGTTGATATGTCACTATAGCAATGACATAAACTAGGCCTCAGTCCCATTGGTAAGCTGGACTTTTTAGCATTTGCAGGGTCCGATAATGGGAAAGTCAGTTTTCCCTGAGCCTCTCCCACGTCTCTCCTTCCTGATCCAGCAGCCTGGGGATCCAGCTGTGAAGTTGCCCCAGCCACTGCCTGGAGAGCAAGAGGCTCTAAGGGCTGCCAAATCCCCCCTCTAGCCCCATTCAAAGCAGGGTTCTGGGTAAGGCTTTGCCAGCCAGAGCTGCCAATGTAAGCAGACAGGGCTGGGAGACAATTGCTTTTCAAGTGTCTTTCTATGAGCCTCGGGCATGTCTAGTATGCCTCAGCGCTCTGCTGGTCTACTTTCCCCAGGCTTTTTGCACTTTGTAACTTGTATCAGCTGGTGGGAAGATGCCCCAGTCACTGCCTGCAGAGCAAGAGGTCCTAAAAGCTGCCAAGTCCCTCCTCCAGGTCTGCTCTAAGCACAGCTCTGGGTTAGGCTTTGTCAACCAGAGCCACTAGTGTAAGCAGGCAGGGGAGTGAGCTGACATCTGGTCAGGCTGCTTTCTAAGGTTCCCCAGGTATGTCTAGTTAAATTTGCCTCAGTGCTCCATGGGTCTGCTCTCCACAGGCTTCTCCCTTGTTGGGAAGCCTACAGCCTAGCCTGCCCAACTTCTGCAGTGTTCTTTGAGGTCTGCTCTGTGGAAATGTGCTTTTTAACGTGTATCAGCTGGTTGGAAGTTGCCCCAGCCACTGCCTGCAGAGCAAGAGGCCCTAAGAGCTACCAAATCCCCCCTCTGGGTCCACTCAAATCACAGCTCTGGGTAAGAAGACTTTGTCAGCCAGAGCCAGCAGCTTAAGCAGGCAAGGCAGTGAGAAGACTGCAGGCTAGTCTCCTTTCTAAGGGTTCTGGGGTATGTCTAATTTGCCTCAGCATTCCGCAGGTCTGCTCTCCAGAGGCTGCCTGCTCCAGCAAGCTGCCTGCATGCCCAGCCCTCCACCACTTCTGCAGGTCTGTTCTGCAGGAATCTGCTTTGTAGCCTGTATCGGCTGGTGGAGACACCCTGTCCAGACAGGTCCGGGTGTAGGGAACCTGGCCTCGGTGCACTTCCTGCACGCTGTTGGTTGGGGAGCCAGGATTACACAGAAACTCTGGCTACAGCCCATGCAGAAGGCCACAGCTGACAGTCTCTAGCCCAGCCCCAACATCCCAGCACCAGGCAGAACCACTCGCACACTGCCCACAGTCACAGACCGGGAGACAGGGAGTAAACAAAGCCCAAAGCCATTCTGGTATCAGTCTCCGCAGGCAACCTGCTCGCCCACCTCTGCCGGGGTTTGCTGCTGGCACTAGCTCTGCATCTATAATCTCAGGCTGAGCCACCAGCACACTTGCTTCTTCCCTCTTTCCTATCCTTCCCTTCCTCTCAGTTCCAAGTGAAAGCAGCCCTCCCTCAGGTCAGCGAGGAAAGCAGAATACTCCGTTCTCCGTCTTATTTCCTTCAGAGTGGATTTATATATTCAGCCACCTTTTCACTCAATTGTACCTTTGTTTGATGTATGTGTATTTTAGATTCTCCTGGGATTGTTTTTCTGTCTCTAGTTATTGAATTTGTTGAAATTTCAGGAGGAGGTATTGAGAGCACCCCTCACGGCGCCATTTCTCTGACGTCACTAACAAGGGAAAGTTTCAAAATGGCAAATTCGATTCTTTAAAATTTCATATTTGTATCTGTGGGTCTAATTAATTTTTAGCTTTTTATCTTGAAAAATTTCAAACCTACTGAGAAGTTGCCAAAATGATACAAAGAACACATATATGGCCTTCACCTAGGTTCACCAATTGTAAACACTTTGCCACATATTTTCCCTTTTAGTTTGTGTATATTTATTATGGCTATTTTCTTGATGAACTGGTTAAGAGAATTTCAGATATCATAATCCTTTATCCCTAAAGACTTCAGCATGTATCTTAAGAATAAGAACTTTCTTTCACATAATCACTACATAATTAGTATGCAGAAAATTTAATAGCTACTATCCAGTGATCTAGCCATGCGAGTCTATTTAAATATTTGAAGCAGGAATCTGCATTTGGCTTTGGTTTACCTAATCTAAAAATAGAGTTTTATTGCATTTTTACCAAAATACACATCAACAGGAAAGCATTTTTCAAGAAAATGCTTTTCCCCTTATTTCTTAACTTCTTCCACATATAAAGCACAGATACCACTAATATCTATCAGCCAAAGGAATTTATCTGATGTAACTGCATTTTCAGCATGTTAAAATCATTGAAAAAGTATTGGGGGCTGGGGCATGTTCTATATACCTACCAAGACCAGAGTCTTGTTTGGAGATAACTTCCAGAGCCCTTACATGATATTTTGATGTAATATAATTTCATGAGGGCTCCCATAATTTCTTCCAGGGATGTGTTTATAGTAGCTAACCCATTCAGAACAAGAACCGAGACAATGTTGAAATGGAACCCACAGCTCTTTGTTGTGTTTTTAAAGGGAGAGGTCTGTGCTTATACATATGTCAACAAGCACACATACAATGTGCAACACTGTTGGTTTAGACGCATCTGTATTTCTGCATCCCAGACAAACAGCTCTGCCTGACAACAGCTGAAGTCCAAGGTTTGACTCAAGATTGATTGCACCAACATAATTAGAATAAACCAAAGGAGATACTTCTCTGGTGACTCACCGAACCCAAATCAATGCCTCTGAAATTCATGCCTTTCCTGTTTTGGTTGTTTTCCTATGACATTAAGAGGGCATCCAGCCTCTTGCCAAAAGGGATTTGTCCTTTTTATTTAGTCAGGAGAATGCTTCAGCTATTTGCATTTCTGAATTGCTTAGCTGCCCAAGCATGCTCTGTGTGTGCTGTTTGAAATGTGTCATTGAGACACGTGACTGCTGTTCTCAAGCTGATGTTGGACTTTCTCCAACAAATATGGATTATGTTAAAGTCGGTTCTGAATTGACGAGGATATGTTAATAACTCCCAGATGGGCATCTCTGTGCTCTCCAGCAGGGAAACGCAAGCAGTCTATGGCAGGAGCAAGTGTTTGGCAGGTCCATCATTCTGTCATTAAAGGCCACATTATTACTTACAACTGTGTTTGCATGACAATGGCTGCGATGAGCCAAGCCTCACAGTCATGAGCATTAGGAATTAGCTTTTAGGTAGATTGCTTTTTAGGTGGTGAAAAATATTTTGTATGCAAATTCCTCTTCCTAACCCCAAATAATATTTTATAAATGAGTTGGAGGAGACAAAGTGGTCTATGCTGTTCCTTGGAAACCTGAACAAAGCAAAGATATAATGGTCAGGAATATATGTCCAAGGACCCTCATGTAGAACAGCCCTTGCTCAGTAGAGCAGCTTTTCTCTGTGCCTGTCCTGAGTTTGTGCTCTTCATACCTATTTCCTGCCCTTGCAATTCCAGTTGGAACAATTAATTACATTAAAGTTATTTGCATTGTGGTTGTAGTTTCCATTTTTCTTTGTTTTGAGTCCTTAAACTATAGTAATATGGGTATTTTAATATTGTTTTGCAATTGTTAAAAAAAATAAAAAAGATGCACCTATAATTGCATTTCCAGTCCAGAAGAAAATGGAGTATATTTGATATTAAATACCAGTGTGACAAGTAATACCAGGTTGTGGAATATATGGCTAATAGAGTTAATTGTGGTGAAATTGGATATTATGATGAAAAGGAATAATTTGATTGTATAGGTATTGCTATAGATTGGCCATATTTCAGTAGAGTGGTGAGAGGCAACAGGGTCTCCCCATTTGTAAAAGTAGATGCTGCATGTGGACTTCTTTCACTTAGAATGTAAAATAATCTTTCGTCCCAATATATATATATGCTGTGGTGAAAATGACTGAGCACCATAAAAAGTAATTGAAAACATTCAGTTACAGATGATGCGCTTTCTCCTTTGCACTAGGTCCCTGCTTCAATAACAAATAATCCAGCCACAGAATCCTCTTGCTTTACAGTCAGGTATTTTATGATGTCATTTCATCTGCATGGGCATATCTATATGTTCTCTCTTCCTTTCCAGCAACTCCAAGGAATTCAAAAGTATAAAACCACATCTGCCAGTAACATTAGGATGAACCATTTAGTGTTTGGTTTTTTACAAGGCACCAGCATTAAATGCTATTGATTCCCAGCATGCCCTGGTACATTTTAAAAACTAACAGACAGGATTTTAAAATGTTTCATTTTAAGTCATTTAAAAATATCTGAAGATCAGCAAAGATTTCACAGAGCGTTTGCATTGAGGCCTGCCTGAAGAGGGTTTGTATGGGTGTGGGACCATCCAAGTGAATAGTTTGGCTATTCCTGAAGGGTGGAGAAGAGATCATCTAGCCCACAAGGTTTACGTAAGGTAGTGCCACCGTGCTCCCCATAGACTGCAGTCTTTAGACCATCTGCACAGAGGGAGAAGGATTTCTGCCATCACCTGTAGGCAAACTGGTCCTTTATAAATGTGTTATAGCATGTTATGTTTCCTTATGTGTGAATATCACGAAGTCTCTATGGTCCAATATTTCACACAGCCCTAAGAGGTTGTGTATGTATTGAAATGCCTTCACCTCACCCTCACATTGAGAAATGCAAAAGGCAGCCCAGTGGACTGGGATCCACTAACTCTAATGCAAGATTGTCAGGCTCCCTTCCCTGAGCTTGTCCAGACAACAGAAAGGGAGATATTGTTGCTTACAAGACTATTAGTTTATTGACCCTGGATGTTTTTTAAGTCTTCAAAGTGTACTTTTGTGCCATTAACATTTCATTAAAAGCATTTCAGTTAATGAATTTCTTCTTGCAGAAAGTTTGGGGAGTTAGCAAGTGCAATAGAAAAATATAAGATACTCTATTTTAATGGCTATTAAGTTGAAACTTTCTGAGATACTCTAAGACCCACTTAGCTAGCTGAATATCACCAGTGGTTCCTCATTGTCATTCGGTATTAATTAGGCAGCTACAAAGTGCTAGATGTTCTGCAAAACTCACAAAAGCAACTGTCCCCATTTTCGGGAAACCTACTCTTCTGGGAGGTGGTGATCTCTGTTGTTGCTACACTACCATTTGTAATGGACATCTGTGGAATGAAGAACTTGGTATTTTGAAAGAGATTTGCAGTTTTTAATCATAGCCTCAATAGCTCATAAATCACACGTTCCATTTACAGGAAAGGAAACCAGAGGTTATGTGACTGAGCTGGCACTGCAGTCAAGGCTTTCTGAGACTTAAGTGTTATGTCACCTGTGACAGAACATACCCTGACAACCCAAAAGGTATAAAAGAAAAGAGTTTGAGGGAGAAAGACCCTTGTGTAAAAGCACCAATGATATTATTAATCAGATAGCAACACCGAGGAATGGGCAAGGTCTCTGTTTTTCCTTTCCTATCCTGTCCTATACAGGTCAATATTCTCATAATGGTACTCAACTTTCTGGATGGTTAAAAAGGAACTTATAAGTGCAATTGAAAGTAATTTGGGCATTTTAATATTGTGACACTTAATGCTACATAAAACCTTTGTTTCCTACAGGTTTATTGAGCTGGTGTATTAGATTTCCTGCTGTATGAGCAGGAAGATTATGGTGGCTTAGGTCTAAGTATACTTTGGGGAAGCATTTTATATCTTCTCTATAAATAGTCTTTCTAAAACAACACAGTTCTGTGACTATTAATGTTTATATTGCATTATACATCTCCCAAAGTTTACTATGCATAGTATAGAGTGTGGAAATATTTTTTTTCTATGAAACAGACTGAGAATTGGCATTATCAAAGTAACCCTATTTTACTTATTATTTCATCAGTAGGATTTTAATAGTTTGGTGTCATATTATGGTATCATGTTAATATGTATAAGCTTCTAAGTTCTGCTAGCATTTATACATTTGTATGCATACACACATATGCATACATATATATGTCATGTTTTAAAATAATGGCCATAGCAGAACAGATAAATTAAAATGGGAATAATGGCATTTAGATGATGCAAAATGGGCAGAAAACTTGCAAACTATTGGCTTCACGTATATGGCTTTTATATGTGAAAAATGTGATTAAGAGGACTATTGTTCAGAGCACGGATCAAAACTTATTTTTCATACTGAAATAATTTCTCAGACTTAATGAAACTAGCCAAATCACTCATTCCTTTATGAGTTGGGGATTTAAAAATAGCTAACTCAGAATAACCCTCAAAGTGCAGGGTAAGATTTAGCTCGCTGCCAAAGTACAGCACACATTTCGACTTGGGTTATACTTCTGTTCCTTTTCCTGTGGAAACATAACCTATGGTGAAATTGCATTGCTTTGTGTGTGTAATTTAATGAGCAATTTCTTCAGAATTTATAAGAAAAGGGTCCCAGACCCAGCACTCCCAGGTCCCTCCAGAGCCCCCTTTCCTTCCGTACATGAATAGCCAGTTTCATTATGTTCAAAAGCAATGCGAAAGAAACAAATAGTGAGGACTGTTCCATCCAAAGAAATGAAAGATTATCTTCTCCAAGCAGCAGAAATTAGATGTATGGGGCCTACCTCTGAATCACTCTTAGCTTCAGATAGAACATGACGTATGGGTAATCTGCAATTTGCTAGGGGCATTGTTAGCATGCTTTGCCTCTAGGGTAGGATTTTAACCAGGCCTCCAGCAGCTGTGTGTTTGGCATCTGAGCCACATTAGGTATACAGAACCCCCCTGCTATTACCCTGGTGGAACCCGTGCCAAGGCCCCCGGTGACACGATGGAAGTATTAGGTCAGATGAGTTACATTAAGTGGCAAGTGATAAATTCAAGATGACAATTCAAAACAGCAGTGTTTCTTCTAGTAATTAATTCCAGTGGTGCCTGAGGCGGTGCTTGGTCGCTGCCACTGGTGTGGCAATGCTGCGTAGCTAATGAGAAAACATTACAGCAAGGATTAGGGGCCTGCGCATTCTGGCAGGCTGAGGTCACTACGATTAGGAAATATTAACACAGACTTTCTGCGATAAACCATACACACCCAGGAAACTTAATTTTTATTTTATTCATATAAAAACTGTTGAACATTTTACAATGTGGTGATTCACTAGGCTGTGGAGCGGGGAGAAGCATTCCACCCTGGGTCTAGGGCAGCCCCTCCAGGGACATTCGAGTGGTGATAAATGGGCTTCCCAGAGGCACTGGCCCTTTTTCCTTCTGTCAGCGGGCACTATGTCTTTGGCACATAGAGATACTATAAAATGATAGGTCTGCTTTATTTTCCAAATGTGATTTAATCAAGACCTTTTATTACATGATTCATCCTCCTTGCTTAAGAAATTACTCTACATTGGTTGCATGGTGAGCTTGTCAAGCAACAGACTAGGACTTGACATCCTCTTGCTAGTCTGTCCTTGGTGAGGGCTCCTTTGATTTCATAGGGCTATCAGGTTTTCAGAGGACTTGCTCATGGGTTTTCAGAGGGCTTGCTTACATTTATTCTCACTGCCAACATTCTGTGAGCTATGTAGAGGTGGTGTTGCTGTTCCACTTTGTTAAATGAGAAACCCGAGGCCACAGCTGCAAAGAGAATGGGTCAAGATTACACAATCTATTTGCAGATGCTTGGGCCTGGAACTCAGTACTAAAAACACTTAGGATATTGCTCATCTGAATGTTTCATAGAGAAGTTTATTTTGCTGAGCAATGTTTTGTGCACATGCACATATATGTGTATGAGTACACACACACACACACACACACACACACACACACACAATGTGAACTCATCCTTAGTGAAGACTTTTAGTTTGACCAACTACAGATGTCTTGTGGTGTATTGGATATATGACCTATAAAATACCTACCAAACACTTTGCCTTTGGCACTGAATAATGAACTGCTTCTAGAGGTAAGACTGTTTCCTTATCACCTGTGATAAATTGGCTCTGATGTTTGATATTCAAGTTCAATATGTACTCTGTCCCCTAGGTATGTGTCTGAGTGAAGGGAGAGGAGTAGAAAGGCCATTGCAACACATGTTGAAGTGCTACCAGACACATCTTCATGTTCTGAGCTTCTTAGTTTATTCAGAAGTCGACTACATGTTTGAGAAAATATGAAAAAAACTGTAAGTATAGTGTATTTTCCTGTTTTACTGCATTCTATAGAACACATGATATTGGTTCTGTATTAGTGACAATGAAATTTAACTAGTTTCATTTTCTAGGATTGTAGAAATAATGGTGAGAGCTCTTTCTCCACGGTAGTCAACAAGGGAGGCTCAGTTTCAACAAATAACAGTTTAAAAATACCTTTTAACAATGTATATGTAACTCCTTTCACTTTTGCGTATGAGGGCAAAACTTAGGAAAAGTCAATATTTAGCAAATAAATCTAATTTTTTCTTTACATATTTTGAGCTGATGGTTTGAAAAAGCACCAAAGAATTTTTACAGAACCTTTTCTCAGCTCTGTAATTGAAGCGGGCAAGAGGCAGGCACCTGGGGGATGCCAAGTTAGCAAAAGAATAGGTAAAATGATCAAGTTTAATAACTGGGTTGTCCACAGCAGGCAATCATGACTACACCAACATGATAAAAGGCAATGAATTTGAGTGACCTCAAATGATTTTTATATTTTAATGCTGAAAGAGTCCTATCTTTGTGCTTAGTTAGGTTTCCATAGGTAAACAGAAGAGTATTATGCAAATCATTTTCTAGAAGGCTAACATCTACTGAGAAAAAACATATAACTTTAGAAATTTCTAGGAAATTATAGTTTAAAAAGTATGACCCTAAGCCAGCTTGCATTTTAAGTAAAGAAAGAAGGTTGTATTTCCTTGTAGAAGTGCTTAAAATTGTATTTTTGTTTAATTTATATCATTCTTTTTAATCATTTAATTTTATCTGTAAATTCACATTTAAGACTCTTAAATATTCCTTTAGTAAAGAGGGAAGTACCCATTTCAGGCCTAAGTTGGGATGTTCTTTGTTCCAATGACAAATATAAGCCAGAAAATAAAAGGTTTCTGATGTTTTGCAGCTTGTCACCTGTCTACATCACTATATAGGTTTCAGCTACTTAAAACCATGTCAATTCTTTCATAGAGAAGGTCCTAGAACAAAACTGTTGATTGATGTGGATTCAAACCTGCTTCTCACCTTTCCTCTAGTCAGCTTTTTTAAATTAGTCTTCTGGATATCCCATGTAAACCTGAAACCTATCAGAAACCAGACAATTTCTACTTTGTTCCTCCAACCTTCCAGCTTCCCAGGGTCTCACCTTTTAAAGTATTTGCTGTTATGCCATTATAGGAAGAACAGAGGCCCGGGAATCCAAGGACTTGGTTTTGGTTCTAGCCCTACCTCTGACTCACTGTGTGGGCTCGAGGCCTCAGTCTTGTCAAATCTGTGAAATGAGAAGGGAGGTTCTCAATCCTGACATCAATCATATCACATGTGCTTGAAAGACTTTCTTCTCTCTTTTCTTCTCTTCTCTTCTCTTCTCTTCTCTTCTCTTCTCTTCTCTTCTCTTCTCTTCTCTTCTCTTCTCTTCTCTTCTCTTCTCTTCTCTCCTCTCCTCTTCTCTCCTCTTCTCTCCTCTCCTCTCCTCTCCTCTCCTCTCCTCTCCTCTCCTCTCCTCTCCTCTCCTCTCCTCTCCTCTCTTCTCCTCTCCTCTCCTCTCCTCTTCTCTCCTCTCCTCTTTTCTTTTCTGTTTAGAACTTATTTAGAGAGTCTTTAAATTATAATAGTAATTTGTGCCAAGAAGTTAAACAATATGAAAATATAAAAAAATTTGATACTGTTCAATCTCACTCTGCTGAGATAACCAGTGTTAAATTTGGCACATTTATCAATTAGGATTAGGTTTAGCTGTGTATAATTGAAATATACGAGGCAAAAATTATTTAAACAGTGATGTTTCTTCTCTCACACCTAAAAGATATCCAGAAATAGGATGTCCAGAGTTGATACAGTGGCTCCATGATGTCATCAGGGACTCAGGCATCTGTCTTTCTGTGCCACTATCCTAACTCATGGTTACCATCCTCAGAGTCATCTGCTTGTCAAAAAATGGCTGTTGGAGCTCCAGCCAACAGAGACACATTGCAGGCCAGAAGAAGGAAAAAAGGCAGAGGAAGTATAAAAGAGCTGAGGGAATCCTGCCCATCTGAACTTTAAAGCAAACGATTTTGCTGAAACCGAATTACATGATCATACCCATAGCAAAGGATGCTGGGAAATGTAGTTTTTTTACCCCTGGGTAGCAATGTGCCTAGATAAAAACTAATTATAATTCTAAAGAAAAATGAGAGAATTAGAGAATGGTTGAAGGGAAGGGAATTTGCATCCTCTTCCCAAGTGTGTATCTTTCCATACTTATTATTCATGCTCATACCAACATATACAAGTATATAGAGTTTCGTTGGTGGTTCTATTGTAATTGTTTATTTAAATAGATGATATACACATTTTTTATAACTTCTTAAGAATATATTATGAACATCTATCTCATAGTAGACTTATTCTTTTAAATAGCTATATAATCCCTGTTGGTTGGCTCAGTGGTAGAGCGTTGGCCTGGCATGCAGAAGTCCCAGCTTCGATTCCCGGCCAGGGCACACAGGAGAAGCGCCCATCTGCTTTTCCACTCCACCCCTTCTCCTTCCTCTCTGTCTCTCTCTTCCCCTCTCGCAGCCAAGGCTCCATTGGAGCAAAGTTGGCCCGGGCGCTGAGGATGGCTCCATGGCCTCTGCCTCAGGTGCTAGAATGGCTTTGGTCGCAACAGAGCGACACCCCAGATGGGCAGAGCATCGCCCCCTGGTGGGCATGCCGGATGGATCCTGGTCGGGCGCATGTGGGAGTCTGTCTGCCTCCCAGTTTCCAACTTCAGAAAAATACAAAAAAAAAAAAAGCTATATAATATCCCATAATATCAATTTAGTATAATATTTACCCAGTCCCCTACTGATAAAAATTCAAATTTTTCATTTTGCAACTAAAAATTTTCAAAGTAAATGTTTTTATACTTATATCTTAAGCCATGTTTTCTTACATTTTTAAAATTAGAAATGCCATTCTGCATACAAATGAGTATGCAGGGTGAGGCAAAAGTAGGTTCACAGTTGTAAGGATGTAAAATACAAAGTTTATTATTGTATTATTTATTAATTATTATATTATTTTCCATATGAAAAACTGTAAACCTACTTTTGTTGCACCCTGTATATAATGCATATTACCAATTTATAGAATAATAAAACAAATGCATGGGTATCCACTACTCACTTATGGAAAAAAACACTACAATTAAAGCCCCCATATACTACTCACACATACTCCACCTCCCATTCAAAGGTAATCATTATCTTGAATTTTATTCCTCTGCTTTTCTTTACTTTACTACATGTAAATATAGTCTTTAAAGTATCATTTGGTTTTGCTTGTTTGTTTCTGAACAAATCTAATCAATAACTTTATAGTGTATATAAACACCTATGAATTGTTCTTTTGGCTCTACATTATTTTATGAGATTTATCCATGATAAATGTGTGTGACTATCATTTATTAACTTCTACTCAGGCGGCAGTAGTAGTCCATTGTATGGATATTCCACAGTTTGTTTATCTTTTCCCTTGTTGATGAACATTTGTTTCCATTTTTATTGCTAACAGAAAAAAAATGCTGTTTTATGCATTCTTTTTCCTTCTTATTTTGTTGTGTGTGTGTGTGTGTGTGTGTACATACATATACATACATATATACTATGGAATGCAGTTCCTAAGTCATAAGGTATATACATTTCTCCCCAAAGTATTTATCCCAAATTAAACTACTACTGGCAGTGTGTAAGTGTTCCTGTTGTTATATTTCATCATCAAAAGTAATATTTAACTTTTATATTTTTGCCAGGTTAGATATAGCCCAGGAGATACTGATTGGGTAGGTCTGATTGGTCATATGAAATGTCTTGGGAACCTGTATTTTAATAAATCCCGGACTCTAATACTCAGCTAGGTCTAGAACCACAAGACTAGACTGACCTCCAAGACCCCTTCTGTGTGACTATCTCCAGGTTCTCTGTTGCCTTCTGTTGCCCACACTGACGCTACCATTTTGATCTGGGAATTCTTTCTCTGCAGAGTTCTTTGCATTTCCATTTCTTTAGCCAAACAAGGAATTAGTTCCTTATTACTTTATGCCAAGATTAGAAATGACAGAAAGTGGTTACCTGCTTACTCTGGAGTGAGCTGGTTTCAAAACCTGGCTCTGCCATTTCCTAGCAGTGTAGCCTTCAGCTAGTTACCCTCTCTGAGTCTCTGTGTCTTCAGCTATAAAATGAGCATGATGATAAAGGTACCTATCATGTGGGGAATGTGAAGATTAAAGGAGTTAATATATGTAAAGTTCTTAAAATGATGCCTGGCACAGGGTAAGCACTCAATAATTGTATTTATTATTGTTATTATTATAGTTATAGTTGCTGTTGTTACTTCAACAGCCTTCTGTAAGAATACAGGGAATTTTGAAAGAAAGAGGGCTTCATTAAGCTCTCCTTAACTTCAGTTCTCTTGATACCAGAGTACTAACATAATCTTCCATCAGCACCTTTTCATCGTATTCTCCCCTGTTCAAGACTGTCTAATAGTCCTTTTTAAATGTCTTGGGGAAATAACCCATCAAATCTGTACAGAATTGTCATTAGTATGAGACCTTAGCTTCATTTGAAAGAAGCAATTCTCTCTTTTTCTTTCCATTCAAATGTAGCTTATTTTTTTTACTTTTTTTTTTTTTTGTATTTTTTTTTTCTGAAGCTGGAAACGGGGATAGATAGTCAGACAGACTCCCGCATGCGCCCGACTGGGATCCACCCGGCACACCCACCAGGGGGCGACACTCTGCCCACCAGGGGGCGATGCTCTGCCCACCAGGGGGCGATGCTCTGCCCATCTGGGAGGTCGCTCTGTTGTGACCAGAGCCACTCTAGCGCCTGGGGCAGAGGCCAAGGAGCCATCCCCAGCGCCCGGGCCATCTTTGCTCCAATGGAGCCTTGGCTGCGGGAGGGGAAGAGAGAGACAGAGAGGAAGGAGAGGGGGAGGGGTGGAGAAGCAGATGGGCGCTTCTCCTGTGTGCCCTGGCCGGGAATCAAACCCGGGACTTCTGCACACCAGGCCGATGCTCTACCACTGAGCCAACCAGCCAGGGCCCAAATGTAGCTTATTTTTGATAATACTTAAGCGTCTTTTATAATTACATAAGCTAAGATTCTGGGTTAGATGCTTTACCAGAAACTAAATCACAGTGTTTTAAACAAGATAGATGTTTATTTCTCCCTCATTTAACACCAAGATGCTAGGCAACCTGGAAGGATGAGTGGCTGCATTTCATGAACTCAGATCGTGGTACCGCCTAATTTGTGGCTACACCATTTGCTAGAGCATGGGTCAGCAAACTGTTCTGTAAAGGGCCAGAGAGTAAGTATTTTAAGCTTCTGTGGGCCATATGGTCTCTGTTGCAACTACCCAACTCTGCTGTTAGGACACAAAAGCAGCCTTAGAGAATACATAAATGAATGGGTGTGGCTATATTCCTATAAAACTTTACTTATGGCCACAAAAATTTGAATTTCATATAATTTTTATGGATTACAAAATGTTTTTTCTCTTTTTTGTTTTTTTTTTTAACCATTTAAATCTGTAAAAACCATTCTTAGCTTGTAGGCTATGTAAAAATGGGTGGTAAATTTAGTACATGGACCGTAGTTTGGGCTCCTGTCACAGAGGGTTGCTCTAATCCGTAATATCAAAAATAGTTTCTCACCACTACATCTATACCCCAGCACCAAAGAATTGGGGACAGCAGAAGCAAATGACAATCATCTTCCTTTAGATAGACACAAAATTTATGTGCATTACTTCTGACCATTCTATTAGCCAATGCACAATCATCTGGCCAGGCCACGTTCCAAAGGCATGGCAGCCCAGCTAAAACTTGAGGAGTTTTACTACTAAAAAGCAAAGAAAGAGAGAATGGATATTGAGGGGCAATTAGCAATCTCTGCCACAACACTTGAGAATTGAGTTACAGTAATGACAGAAATATTGTCTTTAGACTTGGAGTCCTTTGAGATTTATCTTCTTGTCATTGCCAAAAATGAGATCTGTGATGTTTAGTGAGTATAAAATATATCCCCTTCACTGTCCATGAGACAGACATGATGGTTGTAGTTCTGAGGAGGAAAAGGTTGCTGGTCATCCAACTGGCAATTACGACTACAGAATGTAGTCAGTATTGTCAAGCCACTTGATACTAAAAAAGGATGTCAAGGCCCTGGCCGGTTGGCTCAGCGGTAGAGTGTCGGCCTGGCGTGCGGGGGACCCGGGTTCGATTCCCGGCCAGGGCACATAGGAGAAGCACCCATTTGCTTCTCCACCCCCACCCCTCCTTCCTCTCTCTCTCTTCCCCTCCCGCAGCCCAGGCTCCACTGGAGCAAGGATGGCCCGGGCGCTGGGGATGGCTCCTTGGCCTCTGCCCCAGGCGCTAGAGTGGCTCTGGTCACGGCAGAGCGACGCCCCGGAGGGGCAGAGCATCGCCCCCTGGTGGGCAGAGTGTCGCCCCTGGTGGGCGTGCAGGGTGGATCCTGGTCGGGCGCATGCGGGAGTCTGTCTGACTGTCTCTCCCCGTTTCCAGCTTCAGGGGAAAAAAAAAAAAAAAGGATGTCAAAAGTAATTTCAAAAGCAAAGTTATTTTTGTCCTTGTTTTTTTATCTACCACTTATACTTTTTTTTAATTAAAAAGTATTGATATCTAGTAAACCTTAATATAATTCCAGATTCCTTACCTAGGTGTTAATATTTACACTGGCTACCCCACTTCCAGGCTCAAATTTTCAGATCATGCTAGAAGAAGAAGCAAGAATGAAAGGCAGAAAGAGTGATGAGCTTGTTTCTCTAATAAGGAAAATAAGAACTCTCTAGATAGACTCAACCTGTAAATTTTTATTCTGACAAGAAGTGAAGATATCTCTCTTCCTTTCTCTCTCTCTCCTTTTAGCCAGGATCATTGCTCCTCTGAAAAAAAACTAAGATCCTAGGGGTAAGGGTAGATTAGTTATTAGATGGACCACTAGCTGTATCTATCCTATGTCCAATTTAATTGTTGATTTTGAAACAGGTTTATTGAGCATCTACTATATGCAGGGCACTGCATTGAGCCCTAAGAAGGAAAAAATTAATACTACTTTAAAACGTTTGCTCTAATACTACTTTAAAACATTTGTTCTTGAGGAGTTCATAAATCAAAGGGGAGACGGATTAGCAAACTCATAATTAACATTTAGTGCAAAAATAGAAGTGTGTATAAAGGACAGAAAGAAAGAGTTCAGAGCATGTAATAGTTAACCCTGACATCAACAAGGTGAGAAAGGAGGTCAGAGAAGCATTAGCAGAAACAGAGAACGAGAATAGCATCCTCTTCCTCCCAGAGAACAGAATCTGGTTGAACACAGTAGCATCCCATGCTGCATGCACGTTATATGAGAGTGTGAGAATGTTCACATCACATGTATGAAAGAGTGTGTGTGAGTGCATGCACACACACAAATGTGTACACATCAGTACTGAGAACTGCACTGTTTCCCCCAGGAGTCTGAGTTTTACTGCCTACAGATTATATGATATATATTTATTTACCATGGTGCAAATGCCCTTCCCAACCACAAGGGCCATTTCAAAAGCTATGATTTGGTTATAAAAATATGCTTGGGATATAGATGTCAATTTCTCTTATTTGATGGTCACTTGGTAAGAGGTAAAATTAAATGTCTTTAATAGGGGTTGAGAAAATATGTCAGAAAATTCCTTTTTTATTGTTCAAGTGAAAATGGTTTGGTTACTGTTATGTGGCAATGTTAATATTTCCTTCTAACCTGAAAGCTGGCTGTGTTTGCATATTAGGTGTATACATCATAGACCCCAACAAGCATTAAAAGCAGGAAATGGAAGGCTTGGAGAACATATAAACACTGAGAGATGACAGGTTTCTGTGGCTGTTGGAAACAGGGGAATAGATAATTACATCATTGTCTCTCATTCTGTTCCCACGTGGACTTGCTTAAATGTCATTTCCAACTGCAGGTTCTCACTCTTCCTTTCTCGGAAACCTTATTCAACCTGTGCTCAGACATCATGAGAGCAGAGCCTCGGCCCAGAGTGTGCGCCCGTGGGGAATTTTTATTCAAGCATCGCCAGTCGTTGACCTGGCTATTGTTGTTTGTGATACTTACTGGTAAAGTTTCTCAATCAATACAACATCAGCCCGAGGAGCTCCTGGGAATGGAAGTCTGCAGCAGCGTACTTAATCTTGGAGCCAGCTTGTGCTCTCTGCTCGGCTGCTAAACTGGGTAGTTGGCCTACTTGATGTGGCATTATTGCTGCTGAGGTCAGATGTGAGCGGCTCGGCGAATGCTGATGAATGGCTGTGCGTGATGAAGCGCCTCTCCCGCCCACCGAGAGACATTTAATAATGGTAGACTATAACCGCGCTCGCACTAACATCCCTGTCGCTTGTTTGCGAGTCTTCTGGGCTGGAGGTGTAAAAGGATTGGCATTATTATAGAAGGAAGCTTTGAAAGTGGTGGTTTTTTGGTTCAAACATTGAAAGGGCAGAAGAGAAGCTGAAGGGACAGTTGCAATATTTAAATACTAGCAAGTGAAGTTTTCTCTTCCTTCTGAGAGAAGGCAGCTGTTATACACTGCTCCATTACTTTCCGTGGTCCTCTGCCTTTCTCTTCAGTCTTTGTTTTAGCATGACTTCCAAGCAGTGTGGTAAAAATAAACGGGGAATTATTTTAATTTTATGAAAATGAACCATTTGTAATATGTTCACCATTAAGGGAGTGATTATTCAGAATGTCAAACATGGATATAGCAGTATAATATCCATTAATACGAAGGAGAAATTAATATCTAAATAGTAATTGAACATAGCATTGAGCCCTCACCTCCCATTGTTTAGACACTGTGAAGCCTGAATAATTCTAAAAAGGGTTGTCCTGCAAGAGCCTTGAGTGCATTATTTATCTAGCTATTTCCTGTTCAGGCCAATCCTTTTTTTAGTAATCAGACAATGAAAAAATGAAAATGCTTGGCGTGACCTATATATTGTCTGTTATAAATGAAGGCAGGTTTCTGTGTAAATAAATAGACCACAAAGTACTGTCAAGAACGTAATCAAAAGTGTAAATGTTGGGTTCAGATAGAATCTACACAGAATCAGAGGGCTTCATTAAATATTTGTTACACAACAATTACAGAATAAGTAGGAGAAAGATGGCTTTTCAGAGGTGTTATTAGTTTACCAAGACTTCGGTCTGCATATTTAGGAAAGTTCTGTGGATAATATACTGCTCACAAAAATTAGGGGATATTTTATGACTGAATATGAAGCGATAAAATATCCCCTAATATTTGTGAGCAGTATAGTTAATGCCTGGGCAGTCCCAGATTTATTCATTATCTATCCCAGGACCTAGTGCCATGCCTCATGCACAGAAGGTCTGCTGTAATTATATATGGGTTGAATGGAATGAAATAGAAAAAGAAATGAAGTAGAGGATGGCTTGGGGACATACCTTCCAGGAGTAAGAGAATTGATGTTTCTTCAGCTCTGCAAGGTTATATCTTTCCAGCTCTCTAGTATTAAGGGATTATGTTATACTGATATAAACTACTGATATTTGGTCTATATGCTGCAAAATATTTTTTACAAATGCCTAGGGTAGATTTCAACTCACCTTTATAATTACACAGGTTTGCACAGCAACCAACCCTCACAAATGTACAAGAAAATCTAACTTTCTTGTTTTCCATGACTGATGTAATCCTCATATGTGTACACACACACACATACACACACACTCCAAACCTGCATAGCCAAGGGAGAATGGGTGTGAGGAATAGCTAATTAAGTTCAAATTGTTCAATTCTGCCCCAAGCAGCAATTTCAATAGACTATTTGAGCATCTGCAGACTTTCCGATCTTCCACTGTTCTTCCTGTGGCTCTCCAGTACAACTTCATGGGTATCTGGAAGGAAGGATTTGTTTACACAACCTCTTGGTGATGCAGAGGAAAGGGGTTCTTGGATGATAGACTAAGGTCACTGTCCTTTAGTTCCTGAGAAATGGATATCCCATGTCTTCCAAGTCCTTGAGTGTCCTGCTGGTGTCTGATGCTGACTTCTGTGACTGATGAACTTGTGATCTGTTCCCTCGGCTCCATTTGTGTCTGGTGAATTGACTCCACCTTGATCTTGTATGATCGTTGCACATCCTGAGGTCTGGCTGCAGTACCCAGTTACTCCAAGTCCTGGCAGTTTGTCCTCATGCCTTCAGGATTTGCTGCCTCCACCACGGGTTTTTTTTTATGTTGGGTTCCAGATTTGGCACGTGCTCCCCGCTCTTCGTGTGGGGCTCCTTCCCACACCTAGCAACTCAGGAGTGCTAACTCAAGTACTTTCTTTGCTTGTCCTTGCAGCGGCTTCAGTTTGTTATGAAGGCGTCCTGTGAGGTGATCTCTTCCCCAAGCCTCACATAAGATGTGGAGAAAACACCCCTCTCCTTTTTGCTTCCCAGGAACAATTCAATACACTTCTTCCTTCTAGGACTTCAGCCCAGAATAGGGGACACGAAAGATACATCTCTCCTCATCTCACCTCCAGCTTCCTCTTTCCCTGTAAACCATCAAGGCCTGAAAGATGAAGTCTGTTTGTTCCTTCTTCCAGGCATAGGACTTCTTTGTTGGATTGTCTTTCTCTTAGCGAGTCATTTCTCTGGGTTGGTAACACTGAAACAAAAGGGCCAAAAAACAATAAACTTAACAGTTTTTGAAATATTATCCTCCTTATACATAACTCTTTTTTTTCACTTCTCTTTATTTGCAATATTTTTAATCTACACCTCAGTAATACACAGCCAAGTCAGTGCTAAAACATGGGTTTCCAGTTTCTTATAGAGTTTGGTTTGAATGATGGCTCTCAAAAAGATATGTCCACATCCTGGAAACTGTGAATATAATCTCATTTAGAAAAAGGAGCTGTACAGATAAAAGTAAACTAAAGATCTTAAAATGAGATCATCTGAGATTATCTAGGTTGGCATAGAAGAAGAGATGGAGAAAAGAAGATCATGTGAAGATGGAGGCAGAGATTGGGGTGGGTGACCACAAGCCAAGAAATGCTGACAACCATAAGGTGGAAAAAGCAAGGAATGAACCTTTCCTACAGCCTCTGGAGGGAGCACGCCTTGGTGAAACCTTGAGTTTGGACTTCTGGTATTCCAAACTGAGAGAGAAAAAATTTTTGTTGTTTAAGCCATCCAGTTTATGGTAATTTGTAACTGCAGCCACAGAAAACTAATACATGAGATGATGTCAAATTGCTTTTCCCAGTCATAATCCCTTGAGTTTGAACTCTAGGAGTGTTCAGTCAACATTCTGACTAGTTTCTGTGCAATTTTTCTCATAAATATCTCATTTAACTTTACATTTATTGAGCACTTACTCAGTATCAGAGAATGTAAAAAGTGTGCTAGGAGCCAAAGATAAATAAGACTCAATCTTTCTCCTGCAAGAAATTATCGATATGTGCCCATGCCAATTAGTGTGAGAACATAGCGATGAGTCCTTTGGTTTACTGTGGAATTTGGAGGCCAAATGGGCCTCTTTTTGTGCTTCTTTCTCTGTCTAGTAGAATAATCTCTATTCACATTTGAGCCAAGAAATTTCAGTGGATTTATGCCAGTCCAGTTTTCAATTTTTCTTCCCAAGATTGTCAAATTATTTTGTTTTCTGACACTGACTCCCCAGAATAACAATAATAAGGACAAATATCTCTAGATAATAAGATAACGTGGGAATTAAAGCCTGTACCAGCATTCATTTTGTAGTGATTAGGTTGCATTGGCTGGACTAGGCTGGATAACAAGTACTAATCAATGTACACAAATGCAGATTGGAGTGATTCAGGGACTATTCATGGAACCTTGAGAGACCACCGAGATCGTTAAGTCCAAACACAGATTCTGTTTTCCCAGCCACATCTTTAATATATTGAGTGCTCTGTGAGGGCTGGGTTTACGTAGTGGATAAACTGTGTCCTGTTGGGTCTCCAGGGTGTACTTGGGATCATGGGGCAACAATTATGAGTGGGGATAGTGGGTGCTCTGTATTAATGAAAATTTTTTTAAAAACCCAATAAAAGATCCAGAAGTACACCCATAATTCTCTTTATATATATTTTAAAAGATGGTAAGACATTAAAAATCTAGAACTGCATCATTGATTCAGTCTTTGCAATAAAGCAGAGCTTTGAAATAAAACGGACCTGGTTTTAAATCAGGGCTCCGACACTGACTACAACACAACTTGGGGCGAGCGACCTCTGTGCTTCAGTTTCCTTGCCTGAAAAATTGAGCTACTGCTACTTCGCCTCA